>NC_045766.1:35865993-36169882 GCF_008692025.1 Phocoena sinus
TGAGATGGGAAGGCATACATTGAGCAATGTCTTAGGATATGGGGCTGAGAATCAAGTGAGGATTGGCAAGGGCAAAAACAGGGACCACTGTTGGGAAGCTCCTGCTGTAATCCAGGTGAAAAACGAGGTGGCCTGGGCCAGCGAAACACAGTGGAAGTGGGGAGGGGTGCTTAGACTCTGGATCTCTTTTGAAGAAAGAGTCGGGAGGATTTGCTGATTGAATGGATGTGAGGAATGAGCAAAAGAGAGGCCTCGAGGATAACTCTAGGGTTTCAAGCCTGAGATGCTGGAAGGGGCGCATGTATCTTCCTGAGAAAGGAAGCCTGTGGGGGAAGTGGAGCTGAGGGGAAGAGCAAGAGCGCAGTTTCGACATGTAACATCGGAAATGACCATCAGCTATCTAAGCAGAGACGTCAGGTGTGCTGCTGGGTATGTAGTTCTGGAGTTTAGGGGAGAAAACTGGCCTAGAGATAGAAATTTGGGAGGTGTCAGCTCATAGATGATATTGATAATTCTGAGACCGGTGATATGGACAGAGAAGGGAATTGTTCCAAGCGTGCGACCTGGGGTTGGGAGAGGGCAGGAAGCAGCAAAGATGAGTGGGAAGGAACAGTCAGGGAGGCAGGAGGAAAACCAGGAGTGTGGGGTGCTCTGGAAGCCAGGTGAGGAGCATTTTAGAAGGAGGAGAGCATGATTGGGTCTGGCAAAATGTGTGTGTCTGCTTATGAGAAAGAGCCAGTGGAGAAGGGAAAATTGACACTGTAGGAGACAGAAGGGATGTGATTTCCTTCAGGACCCAAGGGGACCGGACGCAGAATGTAAGTGGGGGATGATTAACTAGGAGAGGACAGTTCATCCACAGTAACAGGGAAGAGGGAGAGGAAAGAGGCGCCTATGTAGGCGGTAAGGAGACCAGTGATGTGAGTATCCCACGCCTTCTGTTTCTCAGTGAAATAGGAAGTGAGGTCCATGGCTGAGACTGGGGATGGGTTGGTGGTGTCTCGAAGGTTTGAAGAGGGAAGACCAGGTGGGAAGAGAGGAAGAGTTAAAGGACTAGGGAAGCAGAGCATTTTCTCTGGACACACGAAAGGCCCCTTCAGGTCTGGATCATGAAGTTACATCAGCACTAGTAGGTATGGGTGTGGGTTTTGCTTCAGTTACAGCTGGCTACCTGGGTGCAAGTATGGAGCAGGAGGGTTAGATTTAAACAGAGTCAGTGTTTGTCCCAGAAAGAAGACTCATGATATCCAAACTCACAGGAGCTGCCGATATATACCAGAGTTGGCTAAAATATGAGAAATGTAGCTATTACTGTCTTTGATCTCTTCTCCTTCTCTGCTTGTACATCAGCACCACTAGATGTTGATTTTCTAGTTTTTAATTTCTTCATGTGAATATTACTGTATCAGCAAAGAGTCAGAACCCCAAGCTTATGTTCCGACATGTCTGTCCTCAGGTGACTGGGCTCGCTCACCAAGGGCTTCCCTCTGACCCAGCAGCCATGCCGTGAGTGTAGGATTCCAAGTCATGATTCCAAAAATTCCTTTTTCTGGGAAAGCACAGCTGCTGAATTCATAGACCCCAGCAGTGTCTCTGCTTGGGTTCATGTTTGTCATACACCTTCTTTACTCAGGCTGCCCTGCTGGCATATCACTTACCCTCACATCAGCACACTGACTGCCCGGCATTGCTCTGTTCACATCTGGTGTCCACAACTGTAGCTCTTCATACCACCTTATATTTTGTGTCCTACCATCTCTTGTCCTCAAATCCTCAGCTTAATCTTTATATCCTGTCTGTTGTCTCACGTTGTTCTAATAAATGCTTCCTGACAATGTGGCCTCGCCTTGGCCTTCCTTTCCATTTATTAAATGCTCTTTCCCTTTCAACTCAGTCCACAGGCAGCTTCCCTGGGTGGCAGCCTTACTCAGTGCAAGCCAAGCCCTGGGGCTGGTGGCCCATAAAGCTGGCCCTTGTGTTTGTCGTGTATGACAAGTCTGCCTGGGGCCTGTGAAAAGCAGTGAGGCCACGGCAGATGCCTACGATGGCATATAGTAAAGAAACATAATGTCAAGTCTGTTACTTCTCTGCTTTTGAATGACAGATTCCTGCCAAGTGCAGATCGCCCTTAGCCTGGTTGCAAGAGGGAGATGGGGAGGGTGGTTGTTCAGGATCAGGGTTTCTGAGAAGGTGGTCCTTGGATTCTCTGCAACATAATTGTTTGTCAAAGCTAGAAACTTCTGGATCCTGTCTACTGAATCAGAATCTTTGAGTTGCTTATTTAATTAGGGCCCGAGAGGTAGACACGCTCTGAAGTTTTAGGACTACTAGTCTAGAGCAATTGTTCATAAGCAACTGTCTCAGGATGGTTGCAGTGCAGATTCATGAACTTCATCCCAGACACACTGCAGCAGACTCTGGGTGGGGCCTGAGACTCTGTATTAAAACAATAATACCAATAAAGAACAATAACAGTAACGAAATCAACAGCACTTCTCAAGTGATTCTGATGATCAGCCAGGTTGGAAATGTCAAGCTTTCCTTATGCCAAGTCATTTTCCAGTTCATCTGAAAAAGATCCTTTGTGCTGGAAAACTTTCTCACTCAGTAAGACAGCGGCAGCTTGGGGCGCTGGCTGCTATTCTGCTCCTGCCAAGTTCTACATCATGATGCATTGCAAACTGAGGGCCTGCCAGCTTTGTGCTCTAAAGCTCGGGCTCCCAAACCCGGTTCTGTCACCTGCAGGAGATTTGGGAGAACACAGATTCGGAAGCTCCAACCCAGACCTGATGAATCGTGGTGTCTGGGAGATGAGTCCAGAAATCCCTGTTTTTCAGAAATACCCCGGATGACTGCAAGTCTGAGGCAGGTTTGGGGACCACCAGTCTGTGACCACGATGCAAACTCCCAGTGTGCAGGGCCCATGACAACTCTTTAGAGGTGCTCCGGGAACTGCCAGGTTGATCAAAATGCAGATGAGCCTGCAAACAATACATTTCCTGATCACATCACACCTGACACTTTGTGCTGCCTCTTACCTAAGATCCTTGTCCATGAAAGTAATTTTCAGACTGCCTATTCTCTTACCTCAGCTCCCAGCACACTTCTATTTGTTTACTCACTGCTGCCACCACCAGCCCCCCTGTGTGGCCACCTCCAGTGCTCTGTCACTACTGTGTCTGGTCACTGAAACTGGAATTGTTTATTTCCCAGAATTATGTGTCTACTCTGTGATTGTAGTATTCTAGCTTCTATAATAAGACATATATGACATCTTAGCTGTTGTCAACATGATAAATTTACTAAGTGCAGCAAAACTCCTGGCCAGTTCCCTAACTGGGGCAAAGATGGAAGCAGGACCTGGTAAAAGGCTGAGTTAAAAGAACATTCTTAAGGAATTGCAGTGCTGTTGTTCTCAAGTGTAGGTGATGACCTGGGGCAGAGGTTGGGCTGGGCTTTTTGTAAGGAAGGCATGTAGACAAACGTTTGCTGTCGGTACCAATGGTGTTTGAATGGATAGCCTAGAAAAGAGCAGCTTGAAAACAGTTTATTGGTTTTAGCTCAACATTGGACTAATCACTTTCTTTGGATTACTTCCAATAATGTATTGCAATGGACAATAGCAAGGCAAAGTTCAGTTCACCATGGCCGGAATTGTCCCAGATTTTGAATTTAAAAAGTCTAAGTAAGTGAAGTTTATTAAACAGATAAAAATGATCATTTTCTTCTGAATTTGTATTTTATTGTTTTTAAGAAGGAAAATGAAACTTTTCAGAATAGTTGCTTTTATATTACGTAAGTAATTAATGTTAATTGTAGAGTAATTAGAAATTGCAAGAAATGTAAAGAAGAGAATAAAAGTTGCCCATATTTTTACCACCCAGAAAATGACTATTGATATTTTGTGGAAAAGCCTTTCAGACTTTGAACACATACACACACACACACACACACACACACACACACACACACACACACAATGTGTTGTTATGCAACGTTTAAAAACCATGATTTTAGAGACTGGGATTTTTTTGCAACCAGCTCTGCCTGAAATACTTTACCTACCCTCTCTTAAGTTTTTTTTTCAGATTCAGTGTCTCAGATCAAATGTCACCTCCTCAGAGAGGCCCTTCTGACTGTTCAGTCTAAGACTGCACCCCATTCTCCAGTCATTCCTGATCGATTTACCTCCTATGTCACTGTCTTCATAGTGTATACTTGTTTCCTGTTTGTCTTCCTCACTACAATGTAGGTACCATCATTCTGTCCTAGTCTACCATACCCCATTTCCTGGTGCAAATCCAGAGTAGGGGTTTAATAGGTATTTGTAGAATAAGTGAGGAAATGACTGACTGACTGAATGAATGAATGAATGAGACTGTTGGCCTGGGAGGGTGGAGGCCAGAGGCACAGATGAGAAGGGGAACAGAGCATCTGGGCAAGCAAACAAATGCATGAAGTGTAAGAGGCAGTTCTGAGGACAATCTATCACTTATAATAGGCCCAGAGGGATCTTAAAGGCACTGCTTGGCCCCTAACAAATGGCAAATAGCAAAACATAAAAAAAGTTTGTCTCAGAACCCGATTGAGGGTTTGGTAGGATTCAAATGCCTTTACACTTACCTTAGAGCTTTTAGATTCATATCCTCATTTTTGGTTATAGTTTTGCCTCTTGCAGATTAATTGTTTAAACTGAAAATTTATGATTACTCATCAATTTCCAGTAGTTGACTCCAGAAAAACATGGGTGATTTTCCCAAATGGTATTGCTTTTTGTGTCTTTGATTCGGCTCACTGGCACCTCCTTGCCTGTGATTTAAAATTATGTAAAATGAACAATATGTTGAGATATGAAATTATGCATGAATGCTCAGGCTATAAACTAGCTAGCTGACAATGAAGTTACTGTGAAAAATGTCTACAATAATACTTCGCTTTCGTATCACATAAGACCTTGACTTGAGGCAGGTAGAAAATTAATTATAGGTCCCTTAATTTTAACACTTTTGGGGGAAAAAAAGAGCAGGGTCATTACTCCCATTCAGAGATAAGATAATTGAGAAACAAGTATTTTAATTGAATATTGGTGTGGAAACTGTAATAAACTTGGAGGATTTTATCTAATATTCAGTTTCTCTAGCAGTCAAGGTACACCTGGATTGCATGTGAAATACATAAGGGATTTATAAACAAATAGGTGGCCATTCTGCTCCTTTCCTGGGTATTCTGTGCTTGTTGGGGAAATGCTTCTTTTTATTGCCTTTTCTTTCAGGCGTAATATAAAGATAAAAAGATGAACTTAAAGGTAGTAGTTTGTACTTCTAAATGACTATTAAGGAAATCCATCTCCTTGCTGTTGTGATCTGGAGCTGCTTAGCAGTCAGCTAGTAGAGTGAAACTGTAAAGTAGGTTAACCTTGTCCCTATCATCTTCCATCTCAAGCTGCTTTCCTCTCCTCCGGCCTAGGTTTCCTTCCCTAACCACCATTCCTCTGGGGTGGTGGAGACCTTATACTTGTTGAAATGCCCATTCTAACCCTGGCTCTCAGGCAGCCCTCTGGAATGTTCTTCCTCAGGCATGTGCAATCCTCCAAGAAGCCTTGCTCAGCACCTGGTCTAAGTGAGTCTTTTGTGCACTTACTCTCAATCACATCCCACTGTTTAATTCCTTTTATAGCATTTATCATAATCGGTCTCTTGTTTTTTCATTTATTCGGTCTCCCCCATGGGACGTAGGTTCCATAAAAACAATGACTCTGTCTTGATCGTCTTTGTATCCTCTGCCCTCCAAGCCAACGAGGACTTAAGTCTGTCCCCTCATGTTGGGTATTTATTTAGAAAGGGAATAAAAATGCCTTTGAAGGGATGGGGGGGAAAACAAAGCTTCATGAGCTAGAGGTACTTTTTAGACTCCAGTGGCTGCAGGAAAAACATGTTGTGGGGAGAAAAGAAGAGAGAATGAGAACCACACACACGCTAATGAGGTCATTTATAACTTTAGTGAGTAATAGCAGATGTACTTAATTGTTTAAAATATTTCCTACAATAGACATGTTTTATGACTTCATGGTTCTTTAAAATATATTTGCCTAGCTTTGGATTTAACACAAGCCTTGGGGTTAAGGATAACAGTCCAGCTGGGGAAAGGCAGCTTCAGTCGTAAAACATTTTGACATTTCTAAGAGAGCTAGCCTCTTTTATCCTTCTCCTTTTTGAACTTCTTTCCTCTTCTCTCTTCCTTCCTTCCTTCCTCCCTCCCTCCCTCCCTTCTCTTCTCTTCTTTCTTTTTTTCTCAACTAAATGATATCAAAATAGTACATGCTAGGAGTAATGCTATTAAAAGTAATAGTACAATTAAAAGTCAAATGATAATAAAGGGTTTATGTATCAAAATATGGCAATACCTTATCCCTACCTCTCCATTCTCCTGATTTCCTTTTCCCAGAAACACCCACTTTTGATTCTTTCAGCTGTTCTTTCTGACATTTATAGATTTCCATGCTCTTAAATAATATGTGAATACTGCTCTCTTTTGATTCATCGATTAGAGACATAATCTATTGAATTCCTATATAGTAGATGAGGACTTAGCTCTCTTATGTCACCCTACCCTCTTATTCTCCCCTATTCTCCTCATATAATTATACGATAAATTTTGGTTAAATATATATTGTTTTAACATTATTATGCCTGCAAGTTTTATTCCCTGAAATTTGTAATATCCAGGTTTCCCAGGAGCAGACCCTAGGGCAAGGATTCTGGTACAAGTAGCTTTTTTGGGAGGCACAGGAAACACCAACAGGGAAGCAGGGAAGTGATCAAAGGAAGGAGAGACAGTCATAAAGTGTGCCTTGTCAAGTGGTTACCACTGTGGGTAGCTGGAGCTTCAGTTCCATTGAGGGACATTCTGGGAAATGGTGTAGAACACACTACTCATGGCATCCCACCTGGAAGGTAAGGGAGCTAAGGTGTTAATATACTATATTAACATACCTGTTAATATATATTAACAGGTATAATATATATTAATAAACCTGTCAGAAATCTGTGGAGCGTTGCTCCCAAGGACCATTAATTCCTCAACACTTCCAGCATGCTGTGTGCAAATGCTGGCAGTTAGAAGTTGGCTAAGAACACCAACTATATAGTCCATTATGATTATGTTTTCATACTTTTTCCCTGAAATTAATAATTGCCTTTTAAAGTTTGCTTAATTTTCTTGATACCTATTGCAAATTCTCCCCCTGACTTCCAACAGTTTCTCAACACAAGATTTTACAAAGTAAATTATATCAAGTAATCTGTCAGCTCCAGTTTTTTTCCTTGGAGACCCTCCTGGTGGCCTCTATGACTTTCGATGGACTGCATGCTCTCGGGGTCTTTTTCAGAGATGTCATCCTGGAACTTCCTGTGCTCTCACCAAGGGAATGTGCTTTGACTTCTGAGCTGGATTCCTTTCTTTCCTGGTCAAAGTATATTTCCCTTTCTTGGTGGAGCACATTGTTTAGAGCATAGTCCGGTTAGAACACTGCTGGGGAGAGTATCTTATCTCCTGAGTCACACTTCTCTCATCCGGCGGGTTGCCCCACTTGCCTCTGCATTGCGGCCATTCTAGTGTCTCCCTTCTACTGCTAAGAAGACTCCCTTCAACATGATCCTGTGTTGGTTGGATCTCTTTTTTACGGTATTCTGTGTTTTTCTTTTTCTTGGATTATTTCCTCACGTTGATGGAATAAACCTTCTAGTGTCTTAGAAAAAGTGCCTGCGAGATTAATGTTTTAGATCTTGCATGTCTGAAAATGTCTTTATTTTCCCCTTAATTGATGGCTTGGCTGGATAAAGAGTTATATGTTGGAAGTAATTTACTTCCAGAATTGTGAAGACATTTTGGTAGTCTTCTACCTTCCGTATTTGGCCTGTTGTTGACATTAATTTTTAACCTCTGGAAGCTTACAGAATCTCTTCTTTTGTTCCAATATTTGAAACTTTATGATGAAGTCACTTGGTGTGGGCTGACTTGTACCCGTTGTGCTGTGTGCTCTATGGGCTGGGCCCTTTCAATCTGGAAATTAACGTCCTCAGTTCTGGGAAATGTTCTTAATTTTTTTTGTTGATTTTTTACTTTTTCTTTCTGGTGCTCCTGTTTTTCTAATGATGGACTTTCTGCTCTGGATCTCTAGTCATCTTACATTTTCTCTTCTACTTTCCATTTCTTTATTTTTAAAACCCTTCTTTCTGAAAAATCTTCTCAACTTTACCCTTCAGTTATTCCATTAGTTTTTCATTTTAGATAATGTGTTTTAAGTTTCTAAGAGCCCTTTTTAGTTTTTAGAATGTTCTTTTTTTAAAGCATCCTATTAGTACTATTTCATGGATGCAGTATTTTCTCTTAACTTTCCAAATAAACCAGTGATTTCAATGGTTGTTTTTTTTAAAAAAATTATTTATTTATTGATTTAATTGGCTGCACTGGGTCTTAATTGCGGCACGTGGGATCTTCGTTGCCGCATGTGTGATCCTCCTTGTGGCACAGGGGATCTTTATAGTTGCGGCATATGGCGTCTAGTTCCCTGAACAGGGGTCAAAGCCAGGCCCCCTGCATTGGGAGTGGGGAGTCTTAGCCACTGGACCAATAAGTCCCTCAATTGTTAGTTTTGTGTTATATTTTCTTCTCTGTGCATAGTCTCTATTTCCTTCAAGTTGCTTTTTTTGTTTTGATATTGATTTTTGCATCTTGATATGTATTTTTCATGTTCAAAGCTTTCCAGGTGTTTGATAATCCTTGATTGTCAGATTATAAGAGTGAGAAATTTAAACTGTGATTGGAAGCTCCAAGCACATGGGTGGGGCGTGTTGACTTAGAACTTTGCCGAGGGATGAGCTATCTGAGCCCTTTGTAAGGAAACCCCCAGAGCTTGGCTGTGTTTTGTCAGGTTGGCATTACTGCTCCTATTTAAGATTGGGAATTACCTTTCCCAGATCCCTCTTTCCTGTGTGATTAGCTTGAGCAAAGAGGGGAACCTGTGTAAGATTGGGAAAGTGGAGGTGAAGTAGGAGCCATTATTTTCAGAGGTCACAGTGATCAGAGACAATGACATATAGATACAGATGTATAGCCCATGGGATCCAGTCTCTCATCCTGCCTGCTGACCCTGCTAACTGAGAGTGGCCTCAGTCCATCAAGTGCTTGACAACAGTGCTCATAGAGCCATAGCTTCCACAGACCTGCCATGGGCCCCCTATTCACCATTCCATTTGGATGGCCAAACATGTACTCTTTCTGAAAATTTCCTGTATGCTCTATCCACACCCTTGCTTTTGTAAGTGCGTTTGTTTTCTATGTCTGCTATAACAAATCACACCAAACATACTGGTTTAAAACAACACAAATTTTCTTTTTTAAAAAATAATTAATTGATTTTTTTGAATGTTATTTTATTTTTTATACAGCAGGTTGTTATTAGTTATCTATTTTATACATATTAGTATATATATGTCAGTCCCAATCTCCCGATTCATCACACCACCACCACCCTCCCCCTGCCACTTTTCCCCCATTGGTGTCCATACGTAAAACAACACAGATTTATTCTCTTATAGTTCTAGAGTCAGAAGTCTAGAATTAAGGTGTTCCTTCTTGAAGCTTCAGGGGAGAAATCCATTTCCTTGCCTTTCTCAGTTTTTAGGGGCCAACTACGTGGCTCCTGACTCCTTCATCCTCAGAACACATCACTATAACCTCTGGTTTGTCTTCAAATCTCCTTTTCCTCATTTTGATCCTCCTGCCTCTCTCTTATAAGGGCTGCTGTGATAATATTGGGCCCATCTGGGTAATCCAGGATAATCTCCCATCTCAGGATCCCTAGTTTAATCACACCTATGAAGTTTCTATTGCCATGCAAGGGAACATATTCTGGGGAGTAGGATGTGGATGTCTTTGGGAGTTACTGTTTTGTCTACCACAGTGAGTAGTCACTTTCCCTGATCTTCTGATTCCTCTCCTCCAGACTTCCATTTCCCCAGCTCCTCCACATTTGTGCAAGCTGTAATTCCTAGGATAAGCCCCATGGTCCCCTAATACTTCTCTTGGCTCTGATTTCCTGACTGAACCCTGATTGGTACACTTGCAATATCAATATCTCCATGTATTTTCTCTTGGGCTAGTCAGCTTCCCCCTAAATTATTCTTTTAGTTTCCAGCCTGGAGAATAAATACTTGGCCATCAAGGGTCTGGGAGTCAAGAAGGTGAAAATGGTAGAGGGGCCTTCATTGGTTGTATCCATTCATTGACTTTGCTTTTCTATTTTTGGTTTGACTCTCCCTCACTCATTTGCTATTGGAGTCCCCAGTACAGAGGTCCTTTGGCTTACTGTCTCTGGAACAGAGCTCCAGTCTCTGGCAATATGTAGGGGGAGGAGCAGAGTTTCAAGGGTAGAGAAGGGGGAGGGGCTCTAGGGACCTAACTACTTCTACAAGAGTCTTTATCAGATCCTGCTTTCATTAGCCTTCACCCTCTCTTCACTCCATTTCCAAGGGGGCCTTTTGTTACCAGTTCCCAAACCTTTTGAAGCTTCTGTGGTTAAATAAGGTTGCTTCTCAACTTTCCTACTGATTTCTTGGAATTTGGCTTCTGGAGTCACCTGAGACAGTTATCACATATCTATCTGCTTGACTGCTTCCAAAATTTTATTGATGTTACCCATTCTTTTTCTTCCTATTTTCTCAGGTTTATTTTTTTAATTAGATTTTTTATTTTGTGATAATTCTATATTCACATGTAATAATAAGAAATAATTCAATATTGTACATCAACTATACTTCAATTTAAAAAATAAAGGAAGAGGGACTTCCCTGGCAGTCCAGTGGTTAAGACTTCGCCTTCCAATGCAGGAGGTGGGAGTTGGATCCCTGGTCGGGGAGCTAAGAACCCACATGCCTTGCAGCCAGAAAACCAAAACGTAAAACAGAAGCAGTATTGTAACAAGTTCAATAAAGACTTAAAAAATGGTCCACATCTAAAAAATCTTTTAAAAAAATAAACAAAGAATTCTGAGAAATCCCGTATACCCTTTACCCAGCTTTCCCAATTATAACATCTTGCATGAATAATACAATATCAGAATCAGGAAATTGACATTGATATAATCCACTGATCTTATTCAGATTTCATCAGTTTTACATGTACTTGTGTGCGTGTGTATTTAGTTCTATGCAATTTTGTAACATGTGTTTTATATTTTTTTGAGGGAAAAAGGCTCCTTACTGTAGTTTAGTGGAGTTTTAGAAGGAACAAAATTAGATGCTGTGTCCCATGTGCCATCTTTATATGAAAGTTGAATGACAGAAAACATAACAGAGTATTATGAACTTGTGAACAAAAGCAGAGAGCATGGTCAAATTTTATCTTCTTTACAGCCTTGCCCACAAAGTGACAGGTCAGCTAACAAAACTGTTCATTTAGCTCACTGGACTGTAAATACTGTTTTGTTTTTTTTTGTTTTTTGGTTTTTTTTCATCAACTCGAGAAAGGCATTTTGCAACACAAAACTGAATAAACAGACTTTTTAGGATCATGATGTTGTATTTTCTCTGTGGTAGGTGCCTTGTCCATGCTGAATCATAACTGATGAGTTATATTAATTAAGCTTGGCTAAGAAGAGACATAGTATTTTTTTAAAATTTCACATTCTCTTCTAGAGGAAGAAAATTGTATTTTCTGATTTTTGCATAGATAAAGAATTAATAATCCAGTAGGATGTAGGAACAGAGAGGCCATGGGGATCTATCTTGGGATGTGTAGCTCTACCTGAGTCCCCTAAAATCACTCTTAGTAGTTGGGCACTCAGATGATTACATTGTCTCAGTGGATCACTTGGACTCAATTTAATATAGTTGTGGAAAATTCACAGTGTGTATTTACACTCAAAGTCAGGAAGTAAGAGTGGAGGCTATTTGAGACCATCAAAACCAGGCAACTTCTAAACTAAAAGTCAACATAGGCAGTAAAAGAAACCCAACATTTTATGTTTAGTTATTTATGTATATTGCTTCTGAATGTATTTAGTGAAAAAAAGGAATATTACTTTTCCTCTTTTCTTATTGACCTCTTCTAGGAGGTTGCTTCTGTGATTTCATGTACTGTGTTTGATCAGGCAGGGGAGGTGATGAACATGGTGGGTATAACAGAATGATAACAAGAGAAGATTTTTCTTTTTACCCTTCAGTCTTTTGTTTTACTCTATCTGTGAGGCTGATCTAGAGGATGAGCGCTGCATTATTAAGGATTCATATAAGGAAACTATGATAGTTTAAAAGAATTAATGGAAACTCCAAGAGGCTGATTACTACACTAAGTTAGGACTCAATTCATTCTTCTTCTTCTTAGCCCTAACAAAATTGTAAACTCAATTTGGAAGGAGCTCTTTCCATTAACTATAGATGCATAAGAAACCATTCCAAAATTTACTGTCTTAAAACAACAACCATTTATTATGGCTCATGAGTCTGTGGTTGACCCGAAGAAAAACTAGTGATCTTGACCAGCTCAGGCTGATCTTGGCTGCACTTGGACATGCATCTGTGGTCAGTTGGCAGACTGGCTGGGCCTGGCTGATTTAGGAAGGCTCTCTTCCTTGCGGTTACTCATCCTCTTGAAGACTAGCTTGGGCTTGTTCACATGGTGGTTGCAGGGGTCTGAGATGGTGATGAAAGTGTGCAAAGCCTCATGAGGGCTAGGCTTGGACTTGACACACTGTCACTTCTCTTGCATTCTATTGGCCAAAGTAACTCCCAAAGCCAATTCACATTCAGGCTGAATTCTATGGCAAAGAGAAAAGTACTAACACAGTAACATGATTGATATCTTCCTGTATTATTTTCTGCCCCGATAGGCTTTTTTTTTTTTTTTTTTCTTATGCTCCCAGGCAAACTCTTATTCATCCTTCAGGTCCTAGTTCAAGCACCACCTCCTGTGGCAAGCCTCCTCTGGCCCTTCGCCAAGCAGAGTGGACCACAGCTTCCTTTGTGTTACCACTGAACTATACTGCTACTGTCTGCTTATGGTTTTCAGTACCTTGAGGACAGAGACTATTTTCTAACCTTTTTATATCTCCAGTGCCTAGCACAGTACTTGGCCCAATAAATAATTTGGCCATTATGGCCATTTCTCAGTTCATTTACTTCACCCACTCATATTGTCTTGATGCTGCCATCTTGGGAAAACTCTTTTTTCCCCTCTTAATTTCTCTCTCTTGAATGCCTTAACAAAACTGTACTATTTGACAAGTGGTAATCAATGGAATAATAATACTGTAGTCCTCTGTGTTTTGCAGTTAGAGTTTTGAGCATTTGTGAAGTTTACTAATTGCAATGTAGTGTCTCTATTTTAATTTTTCTGCTTGGGGAGGGCTCCCTTCTTTATTCTTTTTTGGTGCAGTTATGAGCACCCTGGTTCTTAGCATTTCCAGCACAGAAATGTTTATGATCAAATGTTCAGAACTCCCTGGCAGTTGTGCAAGACTCAGCTCTTAAAAGTACTTAAGAAAAAGTACTTACTTTAACTGGCTATTTGGTGCCACGGGAAGTTGTTACATAGTTCTTGGGGCCTATAATAAGGTTTCCCTTTTGTAACAAACCCCTCTGTTGCTCAGTGTTGATCTCTTATTGTATGTAATTCCTTAAGGGTATAAGCACTGTAAAATGAGTACCTATAGTTAAGACTCCTGGCATTGAAAGGATCAGAGATAACATGTAGTTCAATATAATCTTATTTTATAGAAGTGACAGTGAAGGGCCACAGAGGTGAAGTAACATACTCGAAGTTACATAGTGACTTTAGGGCTTTAGGAACAGGGTTTGTGCAGTTGGAATAATTCAGAAATGTTCTAGAGAAACAAGCTGCCCAGCCAGATGGTTCTTTTCTTCTAGTTAAGCCAGCTATAGTCCCATGTAATAAAAGTTCTCCCTTAACAGAAATTCATCCTCTTTGAAAATGCATCATTTACCTCCTGGGGGCCAAGTGTGGAGGGCAGCACTTCTTTGACTGGACCAGGAGTCCAGGTACCTATCTGAGGTACATATACATGGCTCAAAGTCACCTGGTTAAATGCAGATTGCTGGGCACCTTCCCAGATGTCCCAATTTCTGGGGATTTGGAACATAAATCTGTATTTTTAGCAAGTGCCCAGGTGATTCTAATGTATTGAAGTCTGAGAATAAGTGAATATAATGTGTAATGTCAGCAACGATAAGTGCTATGGAGAAAAATAAGTTAGAGTGAGGGAGGGTGGAAGGCACACTATTTGAATGGGTAAGTTAGTGGGAATGGCTTTGACCAGAGACCTGGAAAGATAAGAAGTAGCTGGCCATGCAAAGCTCTATGGTAAGAGGGAATATGTAAGAGTAAACACTGAGGAACTGCCCAGGAATGAGCTTTGCAGGTTCAAGGAGAAAGAAGGCCTTGCTGAAAACAGTCCAATGATTTCCTACCAATTGTAGAATAAAATCCAAGCTCCTTACCATGCTCTATGAGACCTTTTATGATCTAAATCTCTGTCCATTGACAAGAACTAGTTTCATGGCCACACATGGCTGTGGGGCTGGTTAGAGTCACTGGGAAAGGTAATTTCTAGTTCAGCATCCATCTCTCAGCATGGCTCCATGCTGTGGAATGGGGAGCACACACCTTTGGGGGAATCAGCTTTAGCAAGGTGAGCTGAAAACTGACCACTGGATTCAGCAAGATGAAGCTCATTAACGACCTTGATGAAAGCTGTTTGAGGGAAGCCAGGGGAAGCTTTGATCAGAGCAATTAATAACTTTTAGAGGATTTCTATTGTGTATGAATGAACAGCATGGTGGCTGGAGGGATGTTGGGTCTGGGAGATGCTATTTTAAATTGGAGGTTCTATAGCATCTTTGAATGTTGTCCGGAATGAGTCAGCTTGGAGGGAGAAACAGACAATTGTAGGAGAGAGGCAAGATCATAAACTTTGAGAAGGGAGGAAAGGAAGGACTTGTGTACCAGGGAGTGGTTGGCTGTAGACTGCAACAGGGACAGCTGTCCTTTTTTAACAGGGAGGAAAGCAAGTTTGAAGAATTTACAAGTGCTGAAGTCACGATCCAAATCAGTTCTGTCTCAAATCCTATTTTATAAATTTGTCCAAAGCCAGCTTTTGTTCAGGAAAAGGGGATTTCATTATTTTTCTCCTCCTCCTTCTTTTCCTCCTCTTCCTCCTATTGTGTACCATGCGGTCCTTTGTTCCTAGATCCTATAGTTCCAGCTAATACTACTTATACATTCAACAAGCTTTTCATGCACCCACTCCGCAGAGTGTGGTGTTCCCAAGTTTGACATCTGGATGAGGGGTGCTTACCATCAGTGAGGAGCCATTCTCTTTTTCACCCTTGGATAGAGAAGCTGTCAGCATTCCCAGGAGAGCTGATGGTTTTGACTGTCTGACCACATTCCTGGGCCTGGACCTGGGAGGAGGGCCCTCTCCCATGAACGGGTGGCCTCAGGGGATGATGTAAGAGAATTTCTGCCCTCTCAGCTAGATGAGCCAAAACACCCTGAGGATGGATGGGTGACAGATGTCACAGTCAGACCTCTCTCAACGCCTGAACTACCTTCAGGTCAATGCCTCATATAACTTAACGAGAATGTTCCTTCAAGGACTAGTTTTCTTGCTAGAAATTGATAAGTGGTTTTATGAATGTATAAGGAAACTCTGTTTATTTTAATATTTTATCTGCACAGGTTTTTTTTGAGTCTACTTTATCTCTCATCATTCTTTGATGCATAACTAAGAAGTTGGAAGGTACCCGGAGAGAGATCTTTATGAAAAATAGAAACTTAAGTTAGATATCCTGCTCATTGAAGAGTTTGGATTACTAATAAATTATTTACTAGGCACCAGGTGAAAACCTGATGCTAGGAGACACAGCCAGCAAAGAGAATACCTGAGTATGCGTACAACGTAAATTTAAATAGGCTTGTGTGAGATAGACTCTTTAAGTAATTTCTATGGTAAAATGTGTTCTGAGTTCCAAAGAATGGACTGAAGCCAAAGTTCGGATATACAAATCACTCATATATAAGAGGAAGTATGCTTAATTGCCTAATTGTCCTTATTACTAATATTTAAGGTAATTAGCAGAAATATATGAAGGATCCTGGGTAGGGAGAAAGGATAGTAATGTTAACACCAGGATTAACACCAGAGCTAAAGTTAATACAGAGAAACATATGCCAAAAGGTTATCTGTACTTGCAAGTAGGCAACAAAGCTTTATGCTTTAAGCTTCTTGGTGACCAGAAGAAAATGGGAAACGTGATTAATTCTGAGTCACAGTGTCCATAAGATGCAATCCGTTTGTAAATTAGAGGCGTTAAACCACTTTAAGGGAAGAACTTCTCTTCTTGAAACAGACAGGCGGGAGCAGCCTTGGGGGAAAAACAACACAATCCATACAGACTGTGGGGGCCACCCTGGACCCTGTCTAGGCCTCCCTGTTTTCTGGCTCACCTTTCTCTGTTCTCCCTTGGTGTGACCTGTTTGGTTTCTGGCACTCTGTACTCTTTTTGGTGGCAGAATGGCTGACTCTTGGCTGCAATCTGCCTGGTTCTGAGCTCTCTCTTCAGAACCCACCTATAGCCACTGCCTTGTTCTGACTCCCCTAGCATCCTGCAGGCTTCCGACCTGCTCAAAGCTGGGGCTTGTCTCTCCCTTCAAACCCAGTCCCATTCCTTAGGCTCAAATCTCCTACTTGGGCAGATGTACACAAGGGAACAGTTGCCTGCTCTAAAATGGAGTTGCTTGAAATAAATATTACTCAACCTTTTCCTTATGGATATATTTGAATAAACTATTCTTAATGAAATGTGATACATTTTTGAATATTTTCTTTTATGATATTTGTTTATGTTGGTAATTTCTTCCTTCCAACTCTACGTGTTTAAATTTAGGTGCTGTAAAATGATAAAGTTCATGGAGCGGGGTGGGCAGAGTGGTGGCAAACCCTCTAATTTGCATTTGTGATTTGTCGTATCTAAATTAAGGTGGTGATATGTTCTGCTATACGCTTACATGCCTTGGAAGAGGAAGGAAGGAAGGATGGAAGGAAGGAAGGGAGGAAGTTTGTTCTAAGAGTGCAGCAATTGTCTTGAATATTTGGGTATATATTATAATACTGGCAGAAATATAGAACATGTTTGTCCCTGGATAGAGCAGCTGTCAGCATTCCCAGGAGGGCTGATAGCTTTTGCTCATCTGGCCACATTCCTGAGTCTGGGCCTGGAAGGCGCATCCTTTCCCATTAGTGGGTGGCCTCAGAGGATGATGCAGCAGAGAATTCCCACCCATTGGGTGGGTGGATTTATATTGATGAAAATATCTATTCATATGTTCTAAAATTTAGGTGTACAGTTAAACATCAAGAAGGAGCCTAAAATTTCCATAGGTGTGCTCTTTGAGAGTAGATACTCTACGAAATTAAAATTTAGGCTGCTAACTATATTTTAAAACTGTCTGTAAAGAGTCATAAAGTTTGGCGGATCTAATTATATTGTAGGTAAAAAACCCTGCTGCATGTCTATCAAAACCTTGTTAGTCAAAGCTGTGTTGGAGACCGAGAGCTTGTATTTTTCACACAGTCTTCTTTTGAAGGAAGTGTGACTTCTGATCTTGACTGTCCAAGTACCTCTTCCCTGGTCCCTTCCAGTGACAATTCTAGTTTCCTCATTGCTGGTGAGTTGGACCTTTTTCCTGGGCTCTGATGAACCCCCAGGAAATGGAAAGGTCTTACACACTGAGCATAGCAGATTAGAAGCACTGGTCTGCCCCTGACGGAGGGCATCATTGAACCAAACAGCCAAGGACACTCGCCTGGGACACTGCCTCAGCATCGTCTATGCTGGAATCATGTGGCCAGGCAGAGAACAATATGATGTGGATCTGTCCCCTGTCACAATGCTTAATGTTATTCATACCAGAACTAAATCACTGGACTGAAAGTGGTATCTTTTCTTTTACCTCTTATCAGTATATTTTCCTCTCTGTTTTCCCACTGGGTGGGAAGTAGAGCGATACTGTGTACAGTTGATAAGCCAGCACTTTTATTCTTTTGTTGTTTATTTTTTTTGTATTTCAAATTCTGCTTAAATCAGCAGGAGAAAGGCACAGCTAATGGATTTGTCTTTGACAGCACTGTGTTTCAAGAAGCTGATACCCTTTGGTTGAAAGGCAGTATTAGTGTGGTATACAATATATTTTCTCTTCCTTCAATATATGGAGTTACTGAGGCTGTCTTCAAAGAAACTGTCCTCCAGAATTGGCAAACAGATTAGAAGTGCCTCTTGGCTGACTTCAAATATATAAGGAAAAATACCCAGGGCCTTGGTGATAAAGTGGCTGTGAAAAGCTAAGTGCCCATGATGCATCACTTTTAATGCTTTCCGTCATAGTCCCCAAAGTACTCAGGGAGGACTCCTGTCTTAGTGCGGGAGCTTGGATGGGAATTTATGGCAGAAGAGGATCAACAGTTTCCCCGCACACATTGTTTCATAAGCTTTCATGTCCTGCCTGTTGGATTTTCTGAACAAGAAAGTGCACCCATCAGTCACTCCATGCCTGAATTTGGTTAAATGACCCTAAGCAATCCTTCCTAACACAGCTTAAACCCTAAACTAATGAGAATCAAAACTGTGCAGGGAGCCAACTTACCTTGTGAGGAACAGCCAAGAAAAGACCAAATTAACAGATTATTGAATGCTTTATGTTCTCAGAGCACTGATGGAGCAGTAATATCTGGCTCAGCTCATAGCATAGCTGTAATTAAATACTTGGGTGTTATTGCACATACAGAGAAGGCACATAAAAGGCACCTTGCTGCGCCAGGCTTGTATTTATAAAGTGCGGCTTAGTTCAGTTTAAAGGAGTAATTCAAGGTCATTGGTTGATTGTTTTATTTTGTTTTTTATCATGTTATAAAATGGAGGTTGTTCCCCCAAGACATTGGACTAGAACGACCTGCCAGCTGGTGCTACTTGCAGCTGTGCGTTGGTAAATGTGCCCTCCCATGGGGTCCTCTGGGCTGCATCCAGTGCCGATGGGCCATTGGCCATCTTTGGCGTCAATCAGCTCTGCCTCAGTTCTAGCCCTGAGCTTGTTGGGAGCAGCAGAGCTGAGTGTTATTAATCAGGAGAGCAAGAAGCCGGGCTCAATCTAGACCACAAAAGATTGGCTCTTTGTGAAAAAGTTTAGGTTTTAGTGGCTTCCAACCTAGGAGACTCAGATGGTTGCCATTTAACAGCCGCACACCCACCCTTTTCCTTGCTGAGGAAGCCCTGATTCTGTTCCTTTTCCTCCAAGCAACTGTGTGTTTAAGGAGAGGCTCAGCTTTCTCCCTCCACTTAAGTGTGAACCTTGACTTGTCTAAGCCACTCTCTCCACGTGTGGACCCACAGCATAAACAGCAGTCTGAGAACTTGGTAGAAACGCACGCTCTTAGGGCCCGCTCCAAGCTCACTGAATCAGAAATTCTGGGGAAGGAGACCAGCAACCTATTTCCAGGTGATTCTGATACCCACTCAAGTTTGAGAACCACTGGTCTAAGCCAAATACAGTGGCTTGTGCCCTTGGCTGT
Organism: Phocoena sinus; assembly: GCF_008692025.1. NCBI lineage: Eukaryota > Metazoa > Chordata > Mammalia > Artiodactyla > Phocoenidae > Phocoena > Phocoena sinus. The sequence continues at coordinate 35,885,636 of NC_045766.1, forward strand.
GCGATTCGCTTAGGTGGGGGCATGAGATGCATTCCCAGTCGATGAGATGGGCGGGGAAACTGGGGCTTCTTTAAAAAAGGAAGATATGTTCCCTCTTTTTCCCCACTTCTGACATTTATGTGCAAGGATACAGTGCCTTCTGCAGCCAGTTAACTGATGATTTTTATGTAACAAGAGTTGTTTATATAGAGGTTTGACAAACAGCTGTAATTACTACTTTGAAAACATAAACTGTTACACATAATAAGCAAGGAGTTTCTGTGAAGAATTTATTTGGAATATTCTGACGGAGTGAGACCTTATTCCACTGCTTGTGTTTAGCAGGACCATACCTCAGTCAGTGCAGAACTGGACACACTAATGTCACCTCAAAGTAAGGCAGTGGCTACAGGGATGGGGCTGTTCAGTCCATGCAGATCCCTTGCCAAATGCTCTGTCTCCTGGGCGCAGCACTTTGCTGGGGCGGTGGAGAATGGTTGTTTGGACATCACTCAGCTCTTCCGTGCTAAGGCAAAGAGGATCCCCAGAGCTGTCTTCAGAGTTGCTCAGTGGCCATTGCTCAAGCCAAGAGCAGTGTTTGCAGAGCTCAACCACTTCTCATCAAGGACTGTTTGCTGTTCTTCCCAGGTTTGTGTGAAGTCTCTCTGTGGACTCCTCACAAGGGCATTCCAGTATCTGATATTTAGTTACAAAGGCTCACTGCTGAAAATGTGACCTTTCAGTTGGCTCCATTTTCTTAACAGAGCCTTAAAGCAGATGAAGCATTAGTTGCTAAGAGCTGAGCTGGGCCCTTTGGCTTCCTTTCGATCTCAGTGAGAGAGGTAACTTTACAATGGTCAATCTTATTTCACACAAGTTCCTTTCTATCCTCCAGTCTTCTGGAACATCAAAATCTGAAGCATTTCCTGATTTGGCCTTTGGGGTTAAGTAATATAGCCTATAAAGGAAGCAGGCTGATTTTTTTCTTTGCATTTTTAATACCAGTTGCCCTGGTAGAAATGAAACTGCTGTGAGTTACAATGGCAGAACATGGAGATTAATTAGCAGGCTCCTTCTCTTTCCCCTGCGGAGTTGACTGTGTGGGCCCCCTCTCTGTACGCACACTGAATTATGGAACATTCAGCCGATTAGTTGGAAGGCCTTTTAGCAACAGTGGCCTATCTGCCCCAGTATGACTATTTATAGGCTACTTTGTTCCAACAAACCACTTTCGCTCTAGCTCCTTCATCTGGTTGTTATTGAACTATTTCCATTATCCATTAGGGTGCTGTGAGCCAAATTTTATTTACAGTTTGAGGCCATTAATATCATTGGTTGAAGGGATTTAATATGGCACATTAGGGATGAATGCCCTATAGATTTTACCATCACAGAAACAAATTGGGCACAGACACAAGGCAGTAAGATAGAGCAGCTATAGGCAGTGACACTCAAAATAAAACCACAAAAAATATATGTGACATTCATCCTGACCAGACACGGCACCCATCGGAGTCCCTATTACCTTGTGAATAGAGTTAAGTGAGCTGGTATTTAAGATGATCCATGATTTGACCCCAAACCTCTATCTTGCTCCATCTCCCTCTAACGTCCTCTTTCATCACCCCATCCACCTGTACTACCCTGCCCCCTGTGGTCTGCATCATGCTTCCATGTCTCTTCACACTTGACCTTGACTTGAGGTGCTGTTGGGCCCCTGTGTCTTCTAACAATATCCTGCTCATTTCCCAAAGTCCAGAGCTAGCATTACCTCCTCCATGCAGCCTTCTCTGATTTCCCTCAGTCAGAATTAATCTCTGCTTGGCATGCCCCCCAAAATTACCTGAGCCTCTTTTAGCAGATACTCCATTCTGCCCTGTATTGTGGTTAGCTGTTTTCCTGTTTATCTTATTAGAATTTAAACTGCTTAAAGGAAGGATGGATCTTGTTTATCTAGGAATATTCCTTCTGTTCCTAGCACCTAGAACAGCGTTCAGCATGTGGTAGATATTTGACAAATATTTGTTTAATAAATGGAAGAGTAATGTGACTTCTCTCCCATATTAGATTCTCCCCAGAAAAAGGTAGACAAAAAGCAGCCTTAGTTGGACTCCTGAGTTTGAATAATTTCAGTGAATTTATTTGTGTCTTTAGGTTTTAGGGGATTAATTTTAAATTAAAAAGTGGAAAAGCATTATGTTTTCGGCACCAGTTGTATTCCTATTTTAATCTTAAATGCAAAGCAATGCTCCCAGAAACCTGAACTTTCTTTTCTATAATATTTTTCACTTCCTACTTTTCAAACATAATATTTCTTCACATTTTGATTAAAATTAGGTATTTGACTGAAAGAATGGAAGTATCGTATTCAACTGTCTCTTGGGAAATGCCTGAAGGATGGTGAACCCAGCCTTTATAGCTGGTGCCACTTTAAACAGATCACTCAAGATTGTCCTCCCTTTCCAGGGTCAATGTGCACTTAGTGGAGGGGGCAGGTTCTCATTTCATGGTACCCTTAGGCAGGGCAAGCTGGCTCCACCAACAGGAGTGGGTGCTCATTGTCTGGTCAGGCGTTGTCTTTGTTCTCTACTGAAAGCAGGACTGGATTGGCCTGTTGCAGTAAAGACTTATCAATGGGCCATGCTGGTTTGAGATATTTTTGCCTACTTGAAGGAAAATGTAGCTGAAATACATTTCCCCTCCACCCTGTTTGTTGAATAATTTCCATTTACTGCTCCAGAGCCATGTCCTACCCTTTTCTACTCTACTTTATACCCCTACGAGGCTCCTCCATTCTCCTGTGGCCTCTGGCTTCCAGTTGGGTTCAGCCAATTGGCAGGGGATTGGGGGCAAGGGATATTTATTCCCTGAGCTTCTTCCCTGTGGGCAGGGTCACAGATTCTGCCAGGTAGCCTGCACTCAGCCTCCTCTGTTTCTAGGTTCTGGTAATCGTTCCTTCCAGTTATTCCTTCAGGCCTAGGGGTGGTCATAGACCAAGCTGCTACTAAGCCTGAAGCACCATGGTTTAGAGATATACTCCCTTTAAGGGCCACTTGTCAATAGTCCCTGTAGTACACTCTCCTCAGATGCCCTGTGAGTGTACCATCCTTTACCTGCTAGGACCCGACTGAATCGCCATGTCATATTAGCCAAGCCTGGGTGTTCCCCGCTTGGTTTTGTTTTTGAATCTCCTTCCCCTTGTCAAAAACTGATGCCCAAGCCTTCAGCAGGACAAGGTATTGGGTAGTAGGTGAGGGAAGGAGTAGAATGCATGACGCTCTCTGTTTGGCAACATCCTTTAAAAATCCAAACAGAACAACTGAAAGAGAATTAAAAAGAATTAAAAGAATTAAAAACAGCAACTGAAAGAGAATTAAAAAGAAAAAAAAGGAACTGTAAAAACCTAAAATTGCAAAGGACACTGGCAATTGTTTGAGGAGGGATCTGGTCCCTGCCTAGAGCTACATCCTGAAGACTGCTTCCACATCTACAATATCATTACATAAAAAAGAAGTTTGAAGCTCTAGTCTCTTCCTCTTCTTATAAGGACACTAATCCTATCATGGGTTGCCCCCACTCCCATGACCTCATCTAAACCTAATTACCTCCCAAAGGCCCACCTTCAGATATCACGTTGGCAGTTAGAGCTTCAACATATGAACTTGGGGGTGGGGGCCACAAATATTCAGTCTGTAACAGTGCCTGACATAAGGACAGCACTCCATGGTGGCTGAGTGTGACAGCCATACTTTACTTGGGTGCATCACATGGATGGTGACTGGCTGGTGCAGTCAGGTTCTTTTTCTTGGGGAATTTGAATAAGAAGTTTACCATTAGTCAGTCTGTAGTCCCAGCAGCCTGTGGGAGCAGAGACCAAGTAGCTGAGTCACTGTAACATGGTAGATAAAGCACCAGAGTAGGAAAGAGCAGATACCACTTGCTGAGGGAGGCCAGCAGGAGATGGACCACTAGAGAATGTAGTCTCCCTACTGACCTTCCAGTTCATGCTCCAGCAGGTCCTTTCCTTGGAATAGCCCCTGGATTACTTTAGGCTTGATTAGCTACAAGTCCAGAAGAAAAGGAGTTTCTCTTTTCCAATAAAAGTCCAAGATTTGAGCTGGAGATTATTGAACTGCAGGGTCACATGGCCATCCTGAGTCAATCACTGTGATGTGGGTGATGGAACTCTTTCACTATCTGGGCTGGGTCACATGCCCACACCAGGAGCTTGGGAGTGGGGTCTGTCCCACTTGACACGTAGGATGCTATTATCAGAAGAAAAGAAGAGGGATGTTGGACTTGCCAAAAGAACAAACCCACGTCATCGAAACCCATTCTGGTTTCTTACCGCCTGACAGAACCCATCGAACACAGCTACCATTCTGAGAAGTATTATAAATCCTCTCTTTTCTCTATCATATGCTGACATCTGGTACTGTGGCCACAACTGAAGTACTTGCAGTGACAGCAAGCCTACTGTATCTCCACGTGGGTAGCCTGATGTGCTGTTGAACAGCCCACATTGTCAGTCCTTTAGCCTGGGCCCCAACTTGCCGGTTGCCTGTTCTCCTCTGTTCTGTTTCTGTCCTACGTAACAACGTTCCCAAATGTCCTCCCTCCTCCACATGACAGCCTTTGAATTCAGAAGACAGTTAACAGTGAAGAATAATTACAGGGAAATTAAAATCAAGCAATTATTTGCTGGAAGGAACATATTTTCTCATTTACCTACATGTAACATCAAATAACTCACTCCTACTCAATTTTAAAAAAAAGCCCCAAGCCAAAAACATTAGGAATCCAAATATCTTTCCTCTCCTTCCCCCGCATGGAAGCTTTGCTAACAAACAACCATATTGCTATAAATAATGTGCTGTGCTGTTGAGTGAGTGACCGCTGGGCCTAAGCAATGGTGTTAGCTGTGGAACGGCAAATCCCCCTCTGGATGTGGAACACAACGGCTGTTTATACAGACAATCCAATCTGACTAGCAGGGAAATGGAATGATTCTGCTTCCAATTGGTTTTTGTTTAATGATCTCTCACTTCAAAATGTTACTTAAAGAGTTACAAATGGGTTAGCTGATCTGTAAATGAATCTAGAAACACCTGAGGTATAAACCAAAGAATGCTCTTGGGATCTAGTGTTCAGTGCAGAAGCGAACCCTGGCAGAGCCTCCTGTACCTAGGGAGTTCTCCTAAGGCTCAAAGTGAGAAGATTTCAGTGACAAGAAGCTAGTGCCCCAGCCATTATCTCTGGACACCTTGTCAATCTGCTCAGACCCCGCTTAAGAAGACCCGAGTCACACTCTGATAGGCAAGGAGACTTCCTAAGCTGATAAAGTGAGGTCCCTTTAAACCCAGAAGAGTTGGTCATTGTGGGACATGGAATGTTCTTCCTGGCAGGACAGCCTGGGAGGCTCGAGGTCAAAGGTGACAGCTCACTGGGAGCCTTTCACATCCTGCAAGTGTCCATCAATGGTCAGAAAGAGGAGTTGTTACTGACTGGCCTCTTCTGGTTCTAAAGCCCCTAGTTCTGCTAAGGGCAGGAAGAAGCCTGTAAAGTTAAGGTAATCCGTCGACTTCCTAAATAAAAGGTTTGGGTAATCATTTAGCTAGTTCAGAGTTCCAGCTCCCCATCAGAGCTGGTCTTCCTGCCATTCTCCAGGTTCTTGCTGATCTCCTCCGAGTTGTCCCTTGCTCACCTGGTTCCTCTGTATTCCAAAGCTGTCTCACCTGGTCTTTGGGGGATTCTGCTGCACCTTGTGTCTTTGACTGCAAACCTTGCACTGCCTGGGCACAGCTCTGTGCTCTGTGACCTCTTGTGTGCCCTGGAGGCCCTGATGATCCTTGGCTGCTTCGTTGCCTCAGTCCACAATGTGGGTGACTGTGTGAGGCTGCCTCTGGCACCACGCTCTGCCATTGCTGCTCCGCCATCCGTTCAAGCCGTACCAGACCCAGGGTCATGCCCAATATGGAACTTCTTTGGGATGCCTTGGACTCTCCCTCAACCTAGGTAGGGTTTCTAGTATCTCAGCCCTATGATGGAGGAAGCACAGACGCTTCTGGGGAATCCCACAGAAGCTAAACTCATTATGCTTCCTGATCCTGCTTGAAACTCTTCTCAGAGACTTCCCAGACCTCTGACTACTATGGCATATAATAAATTCTATGTTCCAACCTCCAGGTTTTCTTCTAATATAGAAAGGGAAGTCTGGGGCTTAAAAAAACAGACTTTCTCTCTCAACAAAGTCATGCTTTGTTTTTTGTTTAAAAACCCAGCTTTATTGATATATAATTTCTATACCATAAAATTCATGCAAAATAAATGATTTTAGCCAATAATTTCAGTGAATTTATAAAATCGTACAACCATAATCAGAATTCAGCTTTAGAATATTCCCAAAACCTGAAAAAAAATTTTGTGCCTATTTGTAGTTAATTCCTGTTCCTACTCCCAGTCCCAGGCAACCACTGATCTGTTTTGTCTCTATAAATGTGCCTTTCTAGACCTGTCATAAAAATAGAATTACATAAGATGTAGCCTTTTTGTCTAGCTTCTTTCACTTAGCTTAGTGTTTTTGAGGATGATTCAGGTTGTTAAATGTATCAGTAGTCCATTCTTTTAATTGCTGAATAGAATTATATAAATATAGCACTTTTATCCACTTACCATTTGATGGACATTTGGATAATTTTCTGGTTTTAGTTATTGTGAATAATGCTGTTATGAACATTCATGTACATGTCTTATATATGGCCATATGTTTTCATACTTGGAAGTAGAATTCCTTGGTCATATGGTAAATTTGTGCTTAACATTTTTGGAAACTACCAAACTGCTTTCCATAGTGGCTGTACTATTTGACATTCTCAAGAGCAATGCATGAGTGTTCCAGTTTCTCCACATAATCACTAACTCTTGGTATTATATGGATTTAAAAATATCATAACCATTCTAGTGGTTGTGTAGGAGTGTCTCGATTTTTTTTGTGCATTTCCTTAGTGACTAATGAGGTTGAACTTCTTTTCATGTGTTTGTTAACCGTTCATATGCCTACTATATTTCACTTGGTAAAATGTTTATTAAAATCTTTCACCCATTTAAAAAAAATTGGGTTGTAAATCTTTCTAATTAGTTACTTGTGTTATTTTTCTGGATACAAATTCTTTACCAAGTGTATGATTTGCAAAATTTTTAAACCAGTCTATGGCTTGTCTTTACATTACTTAATGTTATGTTTTTAAGTAAAATGATTTTTATTTTTAGGAAGTCCTATTTATTTTTTCCCTTTTATGGATTGTGCTTTTGGTGTCATATCTTTGACAAACCAAAGTTCACAGAGATTTCTCCTATGTTTTCTTATAAATGATTTAGAGTTGTTTTTTTTTTTTTTTTTTACGGTACGCGGGCCTCTGACTGTTGTGGCCTCTCCCGTTGCGGAGCACAGGCTCTGGACGCGCAGGCTCAGCGGCCATGGCTCACGGGCCCATCTGCTCCGTGGCATGTGGGATCTTCCCGGAGCGGGGCACTAACTCGTGTCCCCTGCATCGGCAGGCGGACTCTCAACCACTGCGCCACCAGGGAAGCCCTGATTTAGAGTTTTAGCTCTCAAATTTAGGTCTATGATCCATTTGGAGTTGATTTTTGTAGTGTGTGGGGTAAGGGTCTGAGTTCTTTTTTTGTTTTTTTCCATGTGAATATCCGATTGTACTAGCACGATTCTTTGAAAAGACTATCCTTTCCCAGTTGAATTGTTTTGGACACAATTGCTGAGAATCAATTGACCATAGTAAATTTTGAAATCAGATAGTGTAAGTCCTCTAGCTCTTCTTATTCAAAATGTTTTGGCTATTTAAGATTTCTGCATTTCCATATAAATTTTATAATAAGCTTATCAATTTTTACAAAAAATCTTGCTGAGATTTTGATAGGGATTGTATTGAATTTCAGTTTGGAGAGAACTGCCATCTTGACAATATTGACTATTTCAGTCTGTGAATATGAATATTATTTAGATGTTTAATGTCTCAGCAGTATTTGTAGTATTAAGGATATGACTTGAACCTTTTTTGTTAATTTATTTCTAAGAGTTTTATTCTCTTTGATGTTGCAGATAAATTTGTTTTCTTAATTTTGGATCGTTCATTGCTAGTATATAGAAATATAATAGATTTTTGTATATTGATCTTTTATTCTGTGACCTTGTTAAATTCATTTTGTACTTCTAGACTTACTTTTTTTGTTGATTGCCTTCCTCTCTGTTAAATAAATATTTCAATTCCTTTGTTGACTTTTAAAAGCTATTTCTTTCAGTTATTTTCTTATTGATTGCTCTGATGATTACAATATGCACTTTTAACTTTTTACAATCTACTTCAGAATAAAATTAACTTCATTTTGTTAAAACATAGAAATTTTGCTTCAATATAGTTCCATGTTCCGTTCATTCCCCATCTTTTGTACTATTACATATATACATACATACATATATATTATATATACTATTATATACCATATATTATTACTATATGTACTGTGATATATATAAATGTATAAAATATTTAAATATATATATTTATATTTTATAATCCCAGCAACATAGTGTTAAAATTATTGATTTATACAGCATTATATCTTTTATTATTATCTTTTATTATTACATCCAAATTCCCTGTAAGTAATTTATGGGGACTAGAAAGTACTTTGGTTTAATATTTTCGGAACTATCCTTCCATTTTAGAGACTGGTCCACTTTGACCTCAGTGACCATTCTGCTGAATCAGTTCCTGACTATCTGTCTCAAGTTGTCCAGATTCCAAACTTCCTTTTTAATGAGCAGTGCTCAGTCCTTTTGGATTTGATGTCATTCCCGGCTCCTTGGTCTTAACATGAGTCATATGACTGAAATCCTCTTTTCTCATAACTGAGTCTGGAATTCAAGTTCCAGTTGAACTTGAGATGCTCTCGTCCTGGACCACATAATGCTATGACTACCAGATTTCAACATCTCTGCTGACATGATGGTTCAAACTTTTACCGAAAAGAAAGATAAACAAAAAACCTTGATCCGGAATATGGTAATAATAGTAAAAAACCAGCAGCCATTTCTTGGGGTTTTATCATTGCCTTGCTAGTTCCTCCATAGCTCGTATACCTCATAGCTTCCATCCTACTTGTTTCATTGCCAGTTGACTGTGTTATGCTGCTTCTACCTCCCAAGTAGTCCAGACACCATTATCTAACCCCCACCCCCTGCCCAGGCCAACGCTCCTTCCAGAGAAGCCCTCTATTTAGCGAGCCATTCCATTCTCACCATGGATGTGATGATTGATGAACTTTTCCTATGGATCCTTTACGTGTGATCTCTATGCCTAAGCCAGTCCTGTCGTCCCTGGGCAAAGAGCGTCTGTGTGGGGCATGGGCAGGCCCACCTCCCTCATTTGACTGAGGAGAACTCTTCTTGTTCCTCTCTTCTCACCCCATCAAAGAAACCACTCTCAGATGAGAGCTGCTCAAACCTGTACTCTGAATGCCTTTACATCCCCATACAGTCTCAGACTGTTTTGCTGTATTTTCAGTTTTACTCTCTTGTCAGATTGGAAAGCAAGTGCAGTCCATAGCCTTCTCCTCTCCCCATCTTTCTTCTATCCTCCTCCCACTTAAACCATGCCTTTCCCAAGCTGACTACAGTCAGTTGAATGGGAAGCCCCCAAAAGATATGTCCATGTCCTAATCCCTGAAACCTATTAATGTGACCTTATTTGGAAAAAGTATCTTTACAGATGTAATGAAGTTAAAGATCTTGGAATGAGATCGCTCTGTATTACCTAGGTGGGACTTAGACCCAATGACAATTGTTCTTGTGTCTAAGAGACAGAAGAGAAGACACAGACACATGGAGGAGAAGGCCATCTGAAGGTGGAGTCAGAGGCTGGAATAATACATTCCCAAGGAATGCTGGAAGAGGCAAAGACTGAATTGTCCCCTAGAGCATAGCCCTACTGATACCTTGATGTCAGACTTCTGGCCTCCAGAATTGTAAGAGTATAAATATTTGTCGTCTTAAGCCATCAAGTTTGTGATAATTTTTGATGGCAGTCCTAGGAAACTAATACCCTGAACTTTTCCCAAACCTGACCAACTACCTCCCCAGGGAGTTCAGTCAGCAGATTATGCTCAAGCTTTGTGTCTCTCTTTCAAATCAATCCCTACGTTTGATTTTTGCTACAATTTTTTCCTTTCCCCAAACCCTCATTTCTACTCCTTTGTCAATATTTCTAACATCTGCACAGAAATACCATATTACATTTCTCCCCCCTTTCATTTCATCACCGTGGAACTTTGTAAAAAACAAGTAAAACGTAGGGCAAAGGGTGAATGCAGAATACTGGGGAAAAACAACAATCATCAGAGATGTCTTAGAAGTTTCAACATAGTGGTTTGATTTCTATGTAGCAGATTTCCACCCAGTTCTGGCACTACCCCAGGGATTGGTATAAATCCATTTATTCAGTCAAGGGGAATTAGTAAAGCACTCCTCTGCACAACTGTGTGATAGGATGGTTGAAACATGTCCTTTTCTCCTAAGAAGCTCAGCTTGCTTTAACTCAATTAACTACGGACTTGCATAGGTTCCTTCCTTTTAGTAGAGGCCAACTCCAGGGAGGGTCATCCAGGCTTAGGTTGGGAGAATTCATAGTCACTCTTACCAAAAGTCCCTTTAATAGTCCATGTTTAACTACTGCTGTCATTAGTGGATCAGACCACTTCTTGCCTGCCTCCCCAGCAGGAATCCAAAACAAATCTGTAGAGAAACAAATAAACAGTAATTTAATTTGCTAACTTTCTCCACATCAGTCAGCAAAGCTTAATGGTCACATCTAGGATAATCTGCTCCCAGATACTTGTGTGTTAAAAACTAAGCTGAGTTGGCTTAGTGGCATTAATACCACTGTACTGGGTGCTGTGAAATAAAAAATTTAAAAGTCATCAGTCTTTTCTCCCTGATAAGTATACCTACAGGCTCCTCATGCTTCAATCATCACTTCTTTTCTCTAGGTACCACTTTTTCTGTTCCATAATACAAAAATAATATGTATTCATAGCAGAAAATCATATACTATCAAAATAAAGAAAATAAAAATTATCCATAGTTCCACCACCCACAGGTAACTACTGATAGTATTTGGGTATATCTAATATATCCCATATAAGAATATATTTGCGTTCATCTTTTTGTTTATCTGCAGAGATAGGTAATTTTTGTTTCTGTCAAAATAGGCTCATACTGTGCATATTATTTTGTGGACTGTTTTTTCAGCTCACAGTGCTTGTGAACATTCCCATCTATCAGAACTGGCAGTAGGAAGTATCATTCCTCCATCAGCAGGTTTTACCTTATGGCTGGCTGATTCCAGCAGTCTCCTACTTGTCTTCCTGTATTGAGTCTCTTACATCTCCAGGCCACCCTATTGGCTTCCAGATGGATATTCCAAAAATACTGCTTACACCCTGGATCAGAATCCTTGATGAACTTTCTACCTTCAACCTCTTCCAACTGCCCCGAGGGGGGAGTCTTCACCCAGAATTTTATTCCAGGCTGTTCTCAACAGACTCCAATTGATTTATGTACATTTGTTTTGCATAATTTCTTATGTAAATCCCTTTTTCAAACAAGGTCCCATCCAAAATTATTAGTCATTATTCCCCAGTAAGCTCCTCCACCTCCTCATCTTTGCTACAGCTGCTTCCTCTGCTGATGTAGCCTCTCTCCCCTACTCTCTTTCCTTGCCTGGGAGATTCTCTGTACTCAATCTTTCAGATCTTTTCTGACACCACCATAGTTTCTCTAACTGCCACAACTCCCAATGATCGCTCCCTCTTCCTCTAGAGTGTGTATTGGCTATACCATTGTCCTCACATAATAGGGTAGGCAGTAATCGTCACTGAATGTCTGTACATGCCCCAGCCAGGAAGGGAGCCCTGTGAGGAGGCGCTGAGTCCTCTGCCTCTTTGCCTCATAGAACTTAGCAACTGAACAATGAAAAATGCATATTAATGTGAGCAATGCATGGTGAGGAAAAATAATTGACTTAAGGATAGATAATGTCCAAAGATGAAAAAACAAATGAACAAATGCCAAGTGATAGCATGAGGTAACTGATACATACCTTGAACAGTATTCACTTATATAGAACAACAACAGCAACATCAGTAACAACCGCCACAAAACTATGCGTAGAAAAGTAAAAACCCGAAAACCAAAAGAGGCTGTTGACAAAACTCTTAAAAATTGGAAGTCTGGATAAATGCATGATTTTTTTTTCCTTCTTGCTTCCATGTCTCACTGTTTCCTCTCAGCAGAATTTTTGATAAATTTATAATAGATAAAAGAACTTAAAAATTTTATTTATTTATTTATTTATTTACATCGTTATTGGAGTATAATTGCTTTACAATGGTGTGTTAGTTTCTGCTTTATAACAAAGTGAATTAGTTATACATATACATATGTTCCCATATCTCTTCCCTCTTGTGTCTCCCTCCCTCCCACCCTCCCTATCCCACCAATCCAGGTGGTAACAAAGCACCGAGCTGATCTCCCTGTGCTATGCGGCTGCTTCCCACTAGCTATCTATTTTACGTTTGGTAGTGTATATATGTCCATGCCACTCTCTCACTTTGTAACAGCTTACCCTTCCCCCTCCCCATAACCTCAAGTCCATTCTCTAGTAGGTCTGTGTCTTTATTCCTGTCTTACCCCTAGGTTCTTCATGACACTTTTTTTCTTAAATTCCATATATGTGTTAGCATATGGTATTTGTTTTTCTCTTTCAGACTTACTCTGTATGACAGACTCTAGGTCAATCTACCTCACTACAAATAGCTCAATTTCGTTTCTTTTTATGGCTGAGTAATATTCCATTGTATATATGTGCCACATCTTCTTTATCCATTCATCCGATGATGGACACTTAGGTTGCTGCCATCTCCTGGCTATTGTAAACAGAGCTGCAGTGAACATTTTGGTACATGACTCTTTCTGAATTACGGTTTTCTCAGGGTATATGCCCAGGAGTGGGATTGCTGGGTCATATGGTAGTTCTATTTGTAGTTTTTTAAGGAACCTCCATACTGTTCTCCATAGTGGATGTACCAGTTCACATTCCCGCCAGCAGTGCAAGAGTGTTCCCTTTTCTCCACACCCTCTCTAGCATTTACTGTTTCTAGATTTTTTGATGATGGCCATTCTGACTGGTGTGAGATGATATTTCATTATAGTTTTGATTTGCATTTCTCCAATGATTAATGATGTTGAGCATTCTTTCATGTGTTTGTTGGCAATCTGTATATCTTCTTTGGAGAAATGTCTATTTAGGTCTTCTGCCCATTTTTGGATTGGGTTGTTTGTCTTTTTGTTATTGAGCTGCATGAACTGCTTATGAATTTTGGAGATGAATCCTTTGTCAGTTGCTTCATTTGCAAATATTTTCTCCCATTCTGAGGATTGTCTTTTGGTCTTGTTTATGGTTTCCTTTGCTGTGCAAAAGCTTTGAAGTTTCATTAGGTCCCATTTGTTTGTTTTTATTTCCATTTCTCTATGAGGTGGGTCCAAAAGGATCTTGCTGTGATTTATGTCATAGAGTGCTCTGCCTATGTTTTCCTCTAAGAGTTTGATAGTTTCTGGCCTTACATTTAGGTCTTTAATCCATTTTGAGCTTATTTTTGTGTATGGTGTTAGGGAGTGTTCTAATCTCATACTTTCACATGTACCTGTCCAGTTTTCCCAGCACCAATTATTGAAGAGGCTGTCCTTTCTCCACTGAACATTCCTGCCTCCTTTATCAAAGATAAGGTGACCATATGTGCGTGGGTTTATCTCTGGGCTTTCTATCCTGTTCCATTGATCTGTCTTTCTGTTTTTGTGCCAGTACCATACTGTCTTGATTACTGTAGCTTTGTAGTATAGTCTGAAGTCAGGGAGCCTGATTCCTCCAGCTCCGTTTTTCGTTCTCAAGATTGCTTTGGCTATTTGGGGTCTTTTGTGTTTCCATACAAATTGTGAAATTTTTAATTCTAATTCTGTGAAAAATGCCAGTGGTAGTTTGATAGGGATTGCATTGAATCTGTAGATTGCTTTGGGTAGTAGAGTCATTTTCATAATGTTGATTCTTCCAATCCAAGAACATGGTATATCTCTCCATCTATTTGTATCATCTTTAATTTCTTTCAGCAGTGTCTTATAATTTTCTCTATACAGGTCTTTTGTTTCCTTAGGTAGGTTTATTCCTAGATATTTTATTCTTTTTGTTGCAGTGGTAAATGGGAGTGTTTTCTTGATTATACTTTCAGAGTTTTCATCATTAGTGTATAGGATTGCCAGAGATTTCTGTGCATTGATTTTGTATCCTAATACTTTACCAAATTCATTGATGAACTCTAGTAGTTTTCTGGTAGCATCTTTAGGATTCTCTGTGTATAGCATCATGTCATCTGCAAACAGTGACAGCTTTACTTCTTCTTTTCTGATTTGGATTCCTTTTATTTCCTTTTCTTCTCTGATTGCTGTGGCTAAAAGTTCCAAAACTATGTTGAATAAGAGTGGTGAGAGTGTGCAACCTTGTCTTGTTCCTGATCTTTGTGGAAATGCTTTCAGTTTTTCACGATTGAGGACAGTGTTGGCTGTGGGTTTGTCATATGTGGCCTTTATTATGTTGAGGAAAGTTCCCTCTATGCCTACTTTCTGGAGGGTTTTTTCATAAATGGGTGTTGAATTTTGTGAAAAGCTTTCTCTGCATCGATTGAGAGGATCATATGGTTTTTATTCTTCAATTTGTTAATAAGGTGTATCACATTGATTGATTTGCATATACTGAAGAATCCTTGCATTCCTGGAATAAACCCCACTTGATCATGGTGTATGATCCTTTTAATGTGCTGTTGGATTCTGTTTGCTAGTATTTTGTTGAGGATTTTTGCATCTATGTTCATCAGTGATATTGGCCTGTAGTTTTCTTTCTTTGTGGCATCCTTGTCTGGTTTCGTATCAGGGTGATGGTGGCCTCATAGAATGAGTTTGGGAGTGTTCCTCCCTCTTCTATATTTTGGAAGTGTTTGAGAAGGATAGGTGTTAGCTCTTCTCTAAATGTTTGATAGAATTCACCAGTAAAGCCATCTGGTCCTGGGATTTTGTTTGTTGGAAGATTTTTAATCACAGTTTCAATTTCAGTGCTTGTGATTGGTCTGTTCATATTTTCTATTTCTTCCTGGTTCAGTCTTGGCAGGTTGTGCATTTCTTTTTTTTTTTTTGCGGTACGCGGGCCTCTCACTGCTGTGGCCTCTCCCGTTGTGAAGCACAGGCTCCGGATGCGCAGGCTCAGCGGCCATGGCTCACGGGCCCAGCCGCTCCGCGGCATGTGGGATCTCCCTGCACCGGGGCACGAACCCGTGTCCCCTGCATCGGCAGGCGGACTCTCAACCACTGCGCCACCAGGGAAGCCCAGGTTGTGCATTTCTAAGAATTTGTCCATTTCTTCCAGGTTGTCCATTTTATTGGCATAGAGTTGTTTGTAGTAATCTCTCATGATATTTTGTATTTCTGCAGTGTCAGTTGTTACTTCTCCTTTTTCATTTCTAATTCTATTGATTTGAGTCTTCTCCCTTTTTTCTTGATGAGTCTGGCTAATGGTTTATCAATTTTGTTTATCTTCTCAAAGAACGAGCTTTTAATTTTATTGATATTTGCAATCGTGTCCTTCATTTCTTTTCCATTTACTATTGATCTGATCTTTATGATTTCTTTCCTTCTGCTAACTTTGGGGGGTTTTTGTTCTTCTTTCTCTAATTGCTTTAGGTGCAAGGTTAGGTTGTTTATTTGAGATGTTTCCTGTTTCTTAAGGTAGGATTGTGTTGCTGTAAACTTCCCTGTTAGAACTGCTTTTGCTGCATCCCATAGGTTTTGGGTTGTCGTGTCTCCATTGTCATTTGTTTCTAAGTATTTTTTTATTTCCTCTTTGATTTCTTCAGTGATCACTTCGTTATTAAGTAGTGTATTGTTTAGCCTCCATGTGTTTGTATTTTTTACAGATCTTTTCCTGCAATTGGTATCTAGTCTTATAGCGTTGTGGTCGGAAAAGATACTTGATACAATTTCAATTTTCTTAAATTTACCAAGGCTTGATTTGTGACCCAAGATATGATCTATCCTGGAGAATGTTCCATGAGCACTTGAGAAAAATGTGTATTCTGTTGTTTTTGGATGGAATGTCCTATAAATATCAATTAAGTCCATCTTGTTTAATGTATCATTTAAAGCTTGTGTTTCCTTATTTATTTTCATTTTGGATGATCTTTCCATTGGTGAATGTGGGGTGTCAAAGTCCCCTACAATGAATGCATTACTGTGGATTTCCCCTTTTATGGCAGTTAGTATTTGCCTTATGTATTGAGGTGCTCCTATGTTGGGTGCATAAATATTTACAATTGTTATATGTTCTTCTTGGATTGATGCCTTGATCATTTTGTAGTGTCCTTCTTT
Source organism: Phocoena sinus (assembly GCF_008692025.1). Classification (NCBI taxonomy): domain Eukaryota; kingdom Metazoa; phylum Chordata; class Mammalia; order Artiodactyla; family Phocoenidae; genus Phocoena; species Phocoena sinus. The sequence goes on from NC_045766.1 coordinate 35,902,155, forward strand.
GTCTCTTCTAATAGTCTTTATTTTAAAGTCTATTTTGTCTGATATGAGAATTGCTACTCCAGCTTTCTTTTGGTATCCATCTGCATGGAATATCTTTTTCCATCCCCTCACTTTCAGTCTGTATGTGTCTCTGGATCTGAAGTGGGTCTCTTATAGACAGCATATATATGGATCTTGTTTTTTTATCCATTCAGCCAGTCTGTGTCTTTTCGTGGGAGCGTTTAATCCATTTACATTTAACTTAATCATTGATATGTATGTTCCTATTCCCATTTTCTTAATTGTTTTGAGTTTGTTATTGTAGGTCTTTTCCTTCTCTTGTGTTTCTTGCCTAGAGAAGTTTCTTTGGCATTTGTTGTAAAGCTGGTTTGGTGGTGCTCAACTCTCTCAGCTTTTGCTTGTCTGTAAAGGTTTTAATTTCTCCATCAAATCTGAATGAGATCCTTGCTGGGCACAGTAATCTTGGTTGTAGGTTTTTCTCCTTCATCACTTTAAATATGTCCTGCCACTCCCTTCTGGCTTGCAAAGTTTCTGCTGAAAGATCAGCTGTTAACCTTATGGGGATTCCCTTGTGTGTTATTTGTTGTTTTTCCCTTGCTGCTTTTAATATGTTTTCTTTGTGTTTAATTTTTGACAGTTTGATTAATATGTGTCTCGGCGTGTTTCTCCTTGGATTTATCCTGTATGGGACTCCCTGTGCTTCCTGCACTTGATTAACTATTTCCTTTCCCATATTAGGGAAGTTTTCAACTATAATCTCTGCAAATATTTTCTCAGTCCCTTTCTTTTTCTCTTCTTCTTCTGGAACCTGTATAATTCAAATGTTGGTGCGTTTAATGTTGTCCCAGAGGTCTCTGAGACTGTCCTCAGTTCTTTTCATTCTTTTTTCTTTATTCTGCTCTGCAGTAGCTATTTCCACTATTTTATCTTCCAGGTCACTTATCCGTTCTTCTGCCTCAGTTATTCTGCTCTTGATCCCATCTAGAGTATTTTTCGTTTCATTTATTGTGTTGTTCATCGTTGCTTGTTTCATCTTTAGTTCTTCTAGGTCCTTGTTAAATGTTTCTTGCATTTTGTCTATTCTGTTTCCAAGATTTTGGATCATCTTTACTATCATTATTCTGAATTGTTTTTCTGGTAGACTGTGTATTTCCTCTTCATTTATTAGGTCTGGTGGGTTTTTATCTTGCTCCTTCATCTGCCGTGTGTTTTTCTGTCTTCTCATTTTACTTATCTTACTGTGTTTGGTGTCTCCTTTTTGCAGGCTGCAGGTTTGTAGTTCCCGTTGTTTTTGGTGTCTGTCCCCAGTGGCTAAAGTTGGTTCAGTCGGTTGTGTAGGCTTCCTGGTGGAGCAGACTAGTGCCTGTGTTCTGGTGGATGAGGCTGGATCTTGTCTTTCTGGTGGGCAGGTCCATGTCTGGTGGTGTGCTTTGGGGTGTCTGTGGACTTATTATGATTTTAGACAGCCTCTCTGCTAATGGGTGGGTTTGTGTTCCTGTCCTGCTAGTTGTTTGGCATAGGGTGTCCAGCCCTGTAGCTTGCTGGTCGTTGAGTGAAGCTGGGTGCTGGTGTTGAGATGGAGATCTCTGGGAGATTTTCGCCATTTGATATTATGTAGAGCTGGGAGGTCTCTTGTGGACCAGTGTCCTGAAGTTGGCTCTCCCACCTCAGAGGCACAGCAGTGACTCCTGGCTGCAGCACCAAGAGCCTTTCATCCACGTGGCTCAGAATAAAAGGGAGAAAAAGTAGAAAAGAAAGAAAGGGAAAGAAAGAAAGGAAGAAGGAGAAAGAAAGAAAGAAAGAAAGAGTAAGATAAAATAAAATAATTAAAATAAAAAATAATTATTAAGAAAAAAATTATTAAAAAAATAATTAAAAAGAAAAAAAACTGGACTGATACAGCCCTAGGACAAATGGTGAAAGCAAAGCTATACAGACAAAATCTCACACAGAAGCATACACATACGCACTCAGAAAAAGAGGAAAAGGGGAAATAATCATAAATCTTGCTCTCAAAGTCCACCTCCTCAGTTTGGAATGATTTGTTGTCTGTTCATGTATTCCACAGATGCAGGGTACATCAAGTTGATTGTGGAGCTTTAATCCGCTGCTTCTGAGGCTGCTGGGAGAGATTTCCCTTTCTCTTCTTTGTTCATACAGCTCCTGGGGCTCAGCTTTGGATTTGGCCCTGCCTCTGCATGTAGGTTGCCAGAGTGCGTCTGTTCTTCGCTCAGACAGGACAGGGTTAAAGGAGCAGCTGACTCGGGGGCTCTGGCTCACTCAGGCTGGGGGGAGGGAGGGGTACGGAGTGCGGGGCGAGCCTGCGGCGGCAGAGGCTGGCGGGACATTGCACCAGCCTGAAGCGCGCGGTGCCTTCTCCCGGGGAAGTTGTCCCTGGATCCCGGGACCCTGGCAGTGGCGGGCTGCACAGGCTCTCAGAAGGGAGGTGTGGATAGTGACTTGTGCTTGCACACAGGCCTCTTGGTGGCGGCAGCAGCAGCCTTAGCGTTTCATGCCCATCTCTGGGGTCCGCGCTGTTAGCCGCGGCTCGCGCCTGTCTCTGGAGCTCCTTTAAGCAGCGCTCTTAATCCCCTCTCCTCGCGCACCAGGAAACAAAGAGGGAAGAAAAAGTCTCTTGCCTCTTCGGCAGGTGCAGACTTTTCCCCGGACTCCCTCCCGGCTAGCCGTGGTGCACTAACCCCTTCAGGCTGTGTTCACGCCGCCAACCCCAGTTCTCTCCCTGTTCTCTGACCAAAGCCCAAGCCTCAGCTCCCAACCCCGCCCGCCCCGGCGGGTGAGCAGACAAGCCTCTCGGGCTGGTGAGTGCCGGTCAGGACCGATCCTCTGTGCGGGAATCTCACCTCTTTGCCCTCTGCACCCCTGTTGCTGTGCTCTCCTCTGCGGCTCCGAAGCTTCCCCCCCTCCGCCACCCACAGTCTCAGCCCGCGAAGGGGCTTCCTAGTGTGTGGAAACCTTTCCTTCTTCACAGCTCCCTCCCACTGGTGCAGTTCCCATCCCTATTCTTTTGTCTCTGTTTTTTCTTTTTTCTTTTGCCCTACCCAGGTTCGTGGGGAGTTTCTTGCCTTTTGGGAGGTCTGAGGTTTTCTGCCAGTGTTCAGTAGGTGTTCTGCTGTAGGAGTTGTTCCATGTGGTGATGTATTTCTGGTGTATCATAAAGAAGGCTCAGAAATTCTTGGGTGGGTCCAAGGGAGGCACGAGGTGGCTGTGGGGTCAGCTGGTGGCTACAATGATCACATGGTTCCTTCTGATGGGTTTGCAGCTCGATGTGGAATAGTGAATAAAAGGGTCAGTTCATCCTCAGGATTACTATAATTGACTCTAGAAGCCACCATGAGAGCTAAAATTTTTATTTTATTTTACTTACAAGAGTAATGCATGTAAATTATAAAAACTTCAGACAATACGAGCACTTGATGGAGCATAAGGTGAGAACCTGATATTTATATCATCCAAAATGAGTTTCATTTTAAATGTGGTGAAAGCTTGAAGCGTCTCTTACAAGAACTTCCTGTGATCTGCCACAGGGAAAGACTTAAATGAGAAAGAATCCCATAGGATCTTAGATCTCCTTCTTTTACAACATCTTCCCTTTGAAAATGAACAGAATAAAGAAGTGAAAGAATACATGTTTTATAAAAATATATTAGACATTATGCCGTAGAGTGACATGTGTAATAGTGGCTTTTCTCACCCTAAGAAGACCAACAGATTTGAACTGAAACAAGTGAATTTTTACCCATTAACATATCTTTGGAAAGACCTTCAGTTTGCTTATTTTTCTCAGCCCCATTGGGCAAGGGTGACTTTATGTGGAAAGCTCTTTTGGAGTCTGATTCACTTCTCAGTTTTGGAGGAGTGAAGATGAATGCTTATGTAACTCCACTGAGTTATAGAACACTGAGTTGAGAGCTCAATTAACTTACATGCTTAACAAAGGCTAGCTTTTTTTTCTTCCTTTCTTCTGGAATGAGATAATGGATGGCACATAGTGGCACAATGCCTGGCACATAGTGGGTGCTCAAAAATCTTTCCCTCCTCCCTCCCTTCCTTCCTTCTACAGTATTTTGATTTAAATTGCCATGAAATAAGAGTTTATAATAAACTGTCTTAGAAATCATCAATTCTTTGAAGCACATAGTTTTCCTTTGCTGAAATAGTGACTTGGTCTCTAGTTGCTCCCGGCTATGTGACCATCAAGATGTGGTTGTCAGTGCCTGTAAGTGTGCATCACAACTTTCAGATTAGGTGTCCACAGCTTGGAATAAACTGCCAGAGACTATAGTTGAGCACGTTTTAAAAAAATTCCTGCGTTACCAACACAAAGGATGACTGTGTGGAGAGATGTGGACATTGATGACTCTGAATAAAACATCCAGAAGCATCAAAATATGAATGTAAGGGCTTCCCTGATGGTGCAGTGGTTAAGAATCCGCCTGCCAATGCAGGGGACATGGGTTTGAGCCCTGGTCCGGGAAGATCCCACATGCCACGGAGCAACTAAACCCGTGCACTGTGACTACTGAGCCTGCGCTCTAGAGCTCGTGAGCCACAACTGCTGAGCCTGCGTGCCACAACTACTGAAGCCCATGTGCCTAGAGTCCATGCTCCACAAGAAGAGAAGCCATCGCAATGAGAAGCCCATGCATCGCCACGAAAAGTAGCCCCCGCTCACCACAACTAGGGAAAGCCTGTGCGCAGCAACGAACACCCAATGCAGCCAAAAAAAAAAAAAAAAAAAAATTCTGAATGTGAATACATTTTGGGAATACTTTAACCAATTTATTGCCCTTACATTTTCTTTTGTATGTATGTACAAGAATGAAATTTTGGGCAGAAAAATGTAAGTCTAAAAAGGTTCTTTTGATAAATTGAAAATTGAAAGTTTGAGGGATGAAAAAAAGCATTGTTTTGTAATTAATTGGCCACAATTTCTATTTTAGTGGTGTACAAAATAACGGTGTATCTTGTGGTTAATGGTATCTTAAATTGGATGAAGTATAATAATTCTAATTATCTATGAAAACAAATTCTCTGTGTGTTAAGCTCTTTAAGAAAATCTTTTATCCAAAAACATGTCAAATATTTCTGACCAGCTTGTTGTATTATAAGGCAATGGCAGAAATTATACTAATGGCTAATAATTTAGGAAGAACTAATGACATTTGTAAAAAAAATAAATAGGCCTTCTGTCCCTATTTCCTCCCAGCTCTACATCCAGGTTCCAGACAAGCTTATGAGAAATTACTTTCCATGAAGAAGCCTGAGCATAATAGTCTGAATTGTGAATTTTTTATTCTTCCACACCTGCTTCCTATAGCACTATGGTACCTTGCCTTGAATGTATAAAGTGATGGATAAATATTGGAGATCTTGCTGATACATCTGATGTGTCAGAAGTTTCAAATTAAGGAAATATCAGTGACTGAGGGTATAGTTTAAGTGTACATTGAGAAGCTTAACCATTCTTTAATTATATTTGGTTTTGGACTTGTGGCCTGGAGTATGAGAAGATTTGTATTGAGCCTGTCCTCAGGATTCCTGGTAGGGGCTCTCTGTTGAAACTTTTCTTCCTGTGAAGCGGAAGGGTAGACATCTGGAAATTTCTTCTATTCAGCATAGCCTTGAGTGTTTTCTTTTTCTTTTTTTCTTTTTTCTACGAGGACATATTAACATTTATTTATTTAACATCTTTATTGGAGTATAATTGCTTTACAATGGTGTGTTAATTTCTGCTTTATAACAAAGTGAATCAGCTATACATATACATATATCCCCATATCTCTTCCCTCTTGCGTCTCCCTCCCTCCAGCCCTCCCTATCCCACCCCTCTAGGTGGTCACAAAGCACCGAGCTGATCTCCCTGTGCTATGCGACTGCTTCCCACTAGCTATCTGTTTTACATTTGGTAGTGTATATATGTCCATGCCACTCTCTCACTTTGTCCCAGTTTACCCTTCCCCCTCCCCATGTCCTCAAGTCCATTCTCTAGTAGGTCTGTGTCTTCAGTTGGCCTCTCAATTTTACTTTCTCTATTATTGGCCTCTCAATTTTACTTTCTCTATTATTCCAAAACCTGTGCCTGTGCAAATATGGGCCCCTGCTAATTTTCATGGCTGGTTCAATTTGTCAGAATGTAATAAATTGTTCTCCAAACCCATGTGTTAAGTATTTCTAATAAATAGGAAATTCTCACCCTAAAAATTTCTCTTTTAATCACAAATAATAGGCACATAAAGTGGCTTGCCATCTGTACATTTGCATGTTTAAAATTCTTCAGATATTAACAGATTCTTTTCTGTTTTGAATGAATCCAGTTTTGCCTGGCTGCATAATTAAATGCTTCCGGGCTCCCAAAGGCCGTGGTTTCCAATGGAATATAAACCATAAGTTATAAGTGGACTCAGCACAAGTCATTTGGTTCTGGCTTTATCTGTGGGAAATTAATCAAACAAATTTGCCAGGTAACTGGGAAATTTTCTTTTTCTTGAGTAATAAGAATAAAGTATTATGAAGTATTTGAAAGGTTGGTAAAAAGGTATACTCAAAAGCTACCAAGCATGGCTGATCTAATTGTACTGAAATGTTTAGACTTTCAATATTGAATTTCTTTCTCTCATTCATAGTAAGACTAGGACTTCCTTCAAATTATAGTCATAAAATGGCACCATTTAAAGCCCTTCTCAGAGGAAGTCCTCGCAGTGAGGAGCAGTATGCACAGTGGTTAAGAACCAAGTCTCTGGAGGCAGGCTACCCTGAGGTAAATCCCAGGTCTCTGCCTGCGTCACCTTGGGCAAGTTATTTAACTTCTCTGTGTCTCCTGTTTTTTCATCTGTAGAATGGAGTTGATAACATAGCACCTCCTGTTGAGATTATGTGAGGATTAAGTGAGCTAATATGTGTAAAGTGTTCCTAAGAGTTCCCGGGACATAGGGAGTGCTGTGTAAGTGTCACTGATATTGGTAATTGCTGAGGTCTCTGGGTGAGCTTGTTTGGGAGGAGGTTAATGACTTCCCAAAAGCCTGCTTTTAATAAATTGAAATGGATACTGATCAGTTACCAAGTGCCTGCTGTGGGTCACGCACTATTTCATGCCATTCTCAGAGTCATCTGGAGAGGAATGTTCGGGCACCCTGTTTTTCTATGAGGATAGAGGCAGGGAGGTTAAGCATCCCCCTCAGTGGCACATGGGAAGAAGAGGCAGAGCAGAGCTGGGATTCACACCCAGCTCCGACTGAGTCCACACCCTAGAGTTCTCCCATGTTACCATAAAGACTCTATGGACGAGCATGAGAAGACAGGGTGCAAGTTAACCAGCCTGGGTCTCTTCCTAACCAGCTCTGTCACCATGACCCAGTGACCCTTTGACATAAATGCCATAGAATCCCAAATATCAGGTAATGAATAGAGACCAGCTGAGACCCAGGCAAAACTGCAGAATAAGTGATAACTCTTTGTAATCTTGCAACCTCCACATCTCTCTGTAAAAGCACCTCAGGGAATCTTATAGCACAAAAGAGGATCTTGGAAATAAATACGTATCCCTCTCCTGTTTCAGGTGAAAGAACAGAGGCATATGGAATGATAATAACACCCAAGGTCACAGGCAAAGTGACAGAGCTGGGTTTACAGCAAGGCCTAGGCCCGCCAGTGCAGGCCTATCTCCATTGCCTCATGACATTTCTGAGGTTGCCAATTCTGGATGCCCAGGATAAAGCAAGCTCGTAAAAGGGTGAACTGTCAGAATAAGGAGATAATTAAGAACAAGTTCTAGAAGTGTCTTGAAAACCACTACCTCTTGTATCAAGAGTCACCATGTAGAGGCTTCATGACTTGGTGGAAAGGAATAAATGGGTTGTATTTGGAACTCTTCTTTGGAGCACATTTGTAATATTTGCTTAGGATGTGTAGAGTGGCATGATAATGGTATCCATCATGGCCTAATAATGACTTTCAGGAGCATTTCTTTGGAGAATTCCAATAGTTTCTCTTGACCAATAATATAAGAATTAAAATAAAAACAATATTTATAGCTGTATTAGTTTGTTAGCACTGCTGTAAGAAAATACCATACATTGCGTGGCTGAAACAACAGAAATCTATTTTTTTTTTTCACAATTCTAGAGGCTAGAAGTCCAAGATCAAGGTGTCAGCAGGGTTGATTTCTTCTGAGGCCTCTCTCCTTGGTTTGCAGATGGCTTCCTTCTCTCTGTGTCTTCACATGATCTTCCCTCTGTGAGTGTCTTAGTCTCCTTTTCTTATAAGGCCATCAGTCATGTTGGATTAGGGCCCACTGTAATGACCTCATTTTACCTCAATTACTTCTTTAAAGAGACTATCTCTAATACAGTCACATTCTGAGATACTTAGGGGGTTAGGACTTCAACATATGAATTTGGAGAGGGCCCAATTCTATTCATAGCAATAGCTACATCTATATCTATATCTACTTCTATATTTATATCATTTGTGTGTCTTATTTGAACCTGAAATAATAATAGTGAGAATCCTCCAAATCCTATTGTGTGACAATGGAAAGATACATATTTGAAATTTAATTTTCCCAGCTTAATTGGGATGTGGCCTGTTAGCACAAACTTAGGAGGAATGAGCATTCTCACAGCAACCATTATCTAATTTCTGGACCCCTGAGACCTACTGCTCCATTGATGCTGTGAAGGGTGAGCACAGGTGGGGTATGTCACCAAGCTGCTGGCTCGCTGTCAGAAAGCCCATGTAGGGTCAGATCTGGAAAGGCTCACTATGGGCAGCCAGAAAGAGGCACTGTGAGCATTCTTCTGGCCTCAGTCCTTTGATTCTCTGAGGCATGTACTAAAGGTGGATACTCGCCTATACACAAGAGGTGCAGACATGAATGTGGGGCAGTTATTGGTACCTTTCAAGTGAGCAGCCTGTGCAAAACTAGAAAGTGCAGGGTTTTCTTTTTCTTTCTTTCTTTTCTTTTAAAGGATTCAAGTTTATCCAAGATTTTGGCAACATCCCATACCCCTTCCTTCCTCCCTGCTTCCCTCTTTCCCCCCTAAGCTTCCTAATCTCCCTCTCTCAATTATTTATAGAGTGAGGGCCTGCTCTAAACAAGGCGCCTTGCTTGGTCCTGTTGGGGCTGAGTAGGTGACTGAGAAGTGCTCTGCCTTGCATGTTTTATTCTGATAACCTAGGCCCTGTTCTGGTCTTGGATATGCTTTCAGGTGTTGCTCTGCTAGTTCCTGGCAAACCTGAAAGCCACTCAGTTAACTGTGTGCAGACCTTACACACCCTGAAACTCTCCCTCCTCCCTGTAGAACTGGCAGCTCTCATACCTCAGCCCTTAGCTGCCTTCCCACACCTCCTCCCCCTCAGTCAGTACCTAAGCCAGAGCCACTGGCTCTTGACCCCTCTGGCCCTATGGTAATCACCATGCTCCGTCTTGCTTCCCAGGATGCTTTATCCCCACCCCCACCCCACTTCTGAGCTGTTCATTCTGATTCCTCCCACTTCTTCCTCTTTTCACTTTGACTATTTTCCTGATTCATATTGACCATCCCCGATGAGCCAGTTTAGCATGAAAAAAATAAAACTTCTAATGATCTGCTTCCTCTCTGCCCACTGTTGTTTATTCCAGGGAAAAAAGCTTTGCTTCAGGAACTACTTCCTTGGAGTTGAGGGTAAAAAAGGAAGCCTAGGTTCATTTGTCCCTTTCTACAACCCTCACCCCATCCTGAAGTTACTTTCTAACCACTGAACAGTAGGCAGTATATTTATTTTTTAAAATGAGTGGGAAGAGCACGGAAGGTAGAGGATGAAATTCCACAATGTAATTTAAACCTCACCTGCAGGTTATAAGATGTTATGATTCTCTAGGCAAGAAACACAAGAGAAGGAAAAGACCTACAATAACAAACGCAAAACAATTAAGAAAATAGGAATAGGAACATACATACCGATAATTACCTTAAATGTAAATGTATTAAATGCTCCTACCAAAAGACTTAGATGACTGAATGGATAGAAAAACAAGACCCGTATATATGCTGTCTACAAGAGACCCACTTCAGACCTAGAGACACATACAGACTGAAAGTGAGGGGGTGGAAAAAGATATTCCATGCAAATGGAAACCAAAAGAAAGCTGGAGTAGCAATTCTTATATCAGACAAAATAGACTTTAAAATAAAGACTATTAGAAGAGACAAAGAAGGGCACTACATAATGATCAAGGGATCGATCCAAGAAGAACATATAACAGTTGTAAATATTTATGTATCCAACATAGGAGCACCTCAGTACATAAGACAAATACTAACAGCCATAAAAGGGGAAATCCACAGTAATGCATTCATTGTAGGGGACTTTAACACCCCACTTTCACCAATGGACAGATCATCCAAAATGAAAATAAATAAGGAAACACAAGCTTTAAATGATATATTAAACAAGATGGACTTAATTGATATTTATAGGACATTCCATCCCAAAACAACAGAATACACATTTTTCTCAAGTGCTCATGGAACATTCTCCAGGATAGATCATATCTTGGGTCACAAATCAAGCCTTGGTAAATTTAAGAAAATTGAAATTGTATCAAGTATCTTTTCCGACCACAACGCTATGAGACTAGATATCAATTGCAGGAAAAGATCTGTAAAAAATACAAACACATGGAGGCTAAACAATACACTACTTAATAACGAAGTGATCACTGAAGAAATCAAAGAGGAAATAAAAAAATACTTAGAAACAAATGACAATGGAGACACGACAACCCAAAACCTATGGGATGCAGCAAAAGCAGTTCTAACAGGGAAGTTTACAGCAATACAATCCTACCTTAAGAAAAAGGAAACATCTCAAATAAACAACCTAACCTTGCACCTAAAGCAATTAAAGAAAGAAGAACAAAAAAACCCCAAAGTTAGCAGAAGGAAAGCAATCATAAAGCTCAGATCAGAAATAAATGAAATAGAAATGAAGGACATGATAACAAAGATCAATAAAACTAAAAGCTGGTTCTTTGAGAAGATAAACAAAATTGATAAACCATTAGCCAGACTCATCAAGAAAAAAAGGGAGAAGACTCAAATCAGTAGAATTAGAAATGAAAAAGGAAAAGTAACAACTGACAAAGGATACAAAGGGTCATGAGAGATTACTACAAGCAACTCTGTGCCAATAAAATGGACAACCTGGAAGAAATGGACAAATTCTTAGAAATGCACAACCTGCCAAGACTGAACCAGGAAGAAATAGAAAATATGAACAGACCAATCACAAGCACTGAAATTGAGACTGTGATTAAAAATCTTCCAACAAACAAAAGCCCAGGACCAGATGGCTTTACCGGTGAATTCTATCAAACATTTAGAGAAGAGCTAACACCTATTCTTCTCAAACACTTCCAAAATATAGCAGAGGGAGGAACACTCCCAAACTCAGTCTACGAGGCCACCATCAACCTGATACCAATACCAGACAAAGATATCACAAAGAAAGAAAACTACAGGCCAATATCACTGATGAACATAGATTCAAAAATCCTCAACAAAATAGTAGCAAGCAGAATCCAACAGCACATTAGAGGATCATACACCATGATCAAGTGGGGTTTATTCCAGGAATGCAAGGATTCTTCAGTATATGCAAATTAATCAACGTGATACACCTTATCAACAAATTGAAGGAGAAAAACCATATGATCATCTCAATAGATGCAGAGAAAGCTTTTCACAAAATTCAACACCCATTTATGATAAAAACTCTGCAGAAAGTAGGCATAGAGGGCACTTTCTTCAACATAGTAAAGGCCATATATGACAAACCCACAGCCAACATCGTCCTCAGTGGTGAGAAACTGAAACCATTTCCGCTAAGATCAGGAGCAAGACAAGGTTGCCCACTCTCACCACTCTTATTCAACATACTTTTGGAAGTTTTAGCCACAGCAATCAGAGAAGAAAAAGAAATAAAAGGAATCCAAATCGGAAAAGAAGAAGTAAAGCTGTCACTGTTTGCCGATGACATGATACTATCATAGAGGACCCCAAAGATGCTACCAGAAAACTACTAGAGTTAATCAATGAATTTGGTAAAGTAGCAGGATACAAAATTAATGTGCATAAATCGCTGGCATTCCTATACACTAATATGAAAAATCTGAAAATGAAATCAAGAAAACACTCCAATTTACCATTGCAACAAAAAGAGTAAAATATCTAGGAATAAACCTACCTAAGGAGACAAAAGACCTGTATGCAGAAAATTATAAGACACTGATGAAAAAAATTAAAGATGATACAAATAGATGGAGAGATATACCATGTTCTTGGATTGGAAGAATCAACATTGTGAAAATGACTCTACTACCCAAAGCAATCTACAGATTCAATGCAATCCCTATCAAACTACCACTGGCATTTTTCACAGAACTAGAACAAAAAATTTCACAATTTGTATGGAAACACAAAAGACTCCGAATAGCAAAAGCAATCTTGAGAACGAAAAACGGAGCTGGAGGAATCAGGCTCCCTGACTTCAGACTATACTACAAAGCTACAGTAATCAAGACAGTATGGTACTGGCACAAAAACAGAAAGATAGATCAATGAAACAGGATAGAAAGCCCAGAGATAAGCCCACACACATATGGTCACCTTATCTTTGATAAAAGAGGCAAGAATATACAGCGGAGAAAAGACAGCCTCTTCAATAATTGGTGCTGGGAAAACTGGACAGGTACATGTTAAAGTATAAGATTAGAACACTCCCTAACACCATACACAAAAATAAGCTCAAAATGGATTAAAGATCTATATGTGAGGCCAGAAACTATCAAACTCTTAGAGGAAAACATAGGCAGAACACTCTATGACATAAATCACAGGAAGATCCTTTTTGACCCACCTCATAGAGAAATGGAAATAAAAATAAACAAATGGGACCTAATGAAACTTAAAAGCTTTTGCACAGCAAAAGAAACCATAAACAAGGCCAAAAGACAACCTTCAGAATGGGAGAAAATATTTGCAAACGAAGCAACTGACAAAGGATTAATCTCCAAAATTTACAAGCAGCTCATGCAGCTCAATAACAAAAAACAAACAACGCAATCCAAAAATGGGTAGAAGACCTAAATAGACATTTTTCCAAAGAAGATATACAGACTGCCAACAAACATATGAAAGAATGCTCAACATCATTAATCTTTAGAGAAATGCAAATCAAAACTACAATGAGATATCACCTCACACTGGTCAGAATGGCCATCATCAAAAAATCTAGAAACAATAAATGCTGGAGAGGGTGTGGAGAAAAGGGAACACTCCTGCACTGCTGGTGGGAATGTAAATTGATACAGCCAGTATGGAGAACAGTTTCGAGATTACTTAAAAAACTACAAATAGAACTACCATATGACCCAGCAATCCCACTACTGGGCATATACCCTGAGAAAACCATAATTCAAAAAGAGTCATGTACCAAAATGTTCATTGCAGCTCTGTTTACAATAGCCAGGAGATGGCAGCAACCTAAGTGTCCATCATCGGATGAATGGATAAAGAAGATGTGGCACATATATACAATGGAATATTACTCAGCCATAAAAAGAAACGAAATTGAGTTTTTTGTAGTGAGGTGGATGGACCTAGAGTCTGTCATGCAGAGAGAAGTAAGTCAGAAAGAGAAAAACAAATACCGTATGCTAACACATATATATGGGATCAAAAAAAAATGTCATGAAGAACCTAGGAGTAAGAGGGGAATAAAGACACAGACCTACTAGAGAATGGACTTGAGGATATGGTGAGGGGGAAGGGTAGCTGTGACAAAGTGAGAGAGTGACATGGACATATATACACTACCAAATGTAAAATAGATAGCTAGTTGGAAGCAGCTGCATAGCACAGGGAGATCAGGTCGGTGGTTTTTGACCACCTAGAGGGGTGGGATAGGGAGGGTGGGAAGGAGGGTGACGCAAGAGGGAAGAGATATGGGAACATATGTATATGTATAACTGATTCACTTTGTTATAAAGCAGAAACTAACACACCATTGTAAAGCAATTATAGTCCAATAAAGATGTTAAAAAAAAGATGTTATGATTTATGTCTGGAATGGAATTCAAAACAGGTACCTATTCTACTTGAAAATTTCATTCCTACAACTTAATTTGGGAATAAGTGGTCAGAACTGCCATCTCTCTCCCTCTGTGTCTGTCTCTCTGTCTCTCTCTGTCTGTGTCTCTCTGTCTCTCTCTGTCTCTGTCTCTGTCTCTCTCTCTATATATATATATTTATATTTATCACATTGACACAGCCACAGTGTGTGTTCTCCTCACCCCAGCCAATCTCTGGGAAGACTGACCTTCTGCTCTCTAGCTAATCAAATTCATGTCCCAGGCAAAGTCCCGCAGTCTATGAGGGCTGCCTGGGCATCCATGAGCTCTTTGAGGTCCAGCCTCCATGTAAGCTATTTTGTATCCCAGCAACAAGCAGTCAGGTACCTAACTGGCATTCAGTAGAAGTGTAGGAAAATGAGGAACTTTCTCTAGCCTCCTGTAATCACTCCCCTGCTTAACTCTAGTGTACTTGGTGTCGGTACCATTCATTTAAACACTAATGTACCTCTGACATTGTTCATTAGCCTCTTTAAGACTGATCGTTTTATCCTTCCCATCCAGGTTGCCAGTTCCTTGAGGAGAAGGATAGTGCTATATTTTTTTCTCCATATTTCTCTCTAATGCTTAGTACAGAGATGGTGCTCATAAATATTGTTGATTTAAACACGGTTCCTTTTTGCTTGACAGCAGTTTCTGTTGGAAACCACTTTAGAGAACTGATGGTGCAGAAGGCACAATTTTATTGTAAGTACATCTATTAAAAAAACTGTCTGACTTCTATGCATTTCAGACAGAGAGAGAAATTGTTATCAGCCAGTTGGTGCTTAGTTTGGTTCAACCACATTTACTGAGGAGTTGCTTTGCACCTGCTACTAAACCAGGCAATGTTCCTGCCTCACAGGAACATTCCGAGATGACAGGAGGTGTCTTGCTGCCTACCCTTGCCCTGGGGATAATGCTTGTCCTCACCAATGGGTCATAGATGACCAGCAGGCAGTGTACACAGTTCCAGCCACCTGGCCTGGACCTTCCTGGATGGTGACTTGGACCTGCAGCTTACCTAGTGCAGACCCCTTCTGGGTGGTGCCAAATTGCTGCCTCCTCGCCCATCCTTCACCCTCCTTTGGGAGCCAGAAGAGATTTGGCAGTGAGTTAGGTAACTTGACTCTGAAAAGTCTGCACTGTGTCTTTTCAGTAAACTTCAAAGTTATTGGCTTAAGAAGTAATGTGCAAAGGGGAAATAAACGCTGGTAAGGCTAATAACAGGGATCTCAAGCTGTGTTTTAACAAACCAGTCACAGAGTATTCACGTGTTCATTCACTGGCATGTTCCGTGGCAGGAGCACCCCCATCCTGCCTTCCCCCGGTTCCAACTGTTGTGCCGCCGCGGGATTTGGTCTGAGCCTGGGCAGAGCCCCCCTCTAAGAGCAGCTCTCCAGCTTCTATCACAGCAAGAGTCTGGTGGAAGTGATTCGTGCCTTCGCGTCGCACACAAAGGCGAGGAGCTCTTTAAAGGGACCTTCCTGCTCCTGCGTGCAGCTGCTAACCCGTGTTGGTGCGGACACAGTGACCCAGGCTTCCGCCTGAAAATGAGTGGGGAGGGGTCTTGAGGAGCCCCCACGACCTCCCGGAGTGGGGCAGGGAGGGAGCTGACAGCCGGAGTGGCTGGAGACCACCGGTCCCCAGGGAGCGGCTTGCGATTAGCTGCTTCTTGGGATGCTCAGCACGCCAGTAGAGCATCCTGCCTGTGGTCCAGAGGGTGCTGGCGGCGCATCTTGCGGTATGCCTGCGTGGATTTGAGCCATCGCCCAGAGGCGAGCCCGCATTCAAGCACCACGGACAGGCTCCTGGCAGGGCTGCGTTCAGTCAGCACAAATGCTTAGCTCCAGGCGTCTGCCCAAGCCTCCCGACTACATGGATTTGGCTGTTTAATCAACCGAGATTACTGCCCGGGAAGATTTGCCAGTCTGATCCGCGCTTCAGCTGCTGTGACAACTTCAGGGCTAGCTGTTTACTTCTCTCGGTGCCTGGGACTCTGTCCTGCACCGCAGTGACTGCTGCCACTTTCCCTGGCTCTGAAGTCAGCTGCAGGGACTCCCCGGCCCCGAGGAAGGGGGAGCAAGGAGGGGTTAAAAGACAAGCAGACCCTCCCAACTGCTCGACCTCTCTTGACTGCTTGTGTTCCGGCGTTCTGAGAGGGACCGTGCACTGCCCGGGGAAGCAATGCAAGTCTCCATAGCCTGCACAGAGCATAATTTGAAGAGTCGGAATGGCGAGGAGCGACTTCTGAGCAAGCAGAGCTCCACCGCCCCCAATGTGGTGAACGCAGCCCGGGCCAAATTCCGCACGGTCGCTATCATCGCACGCAGCCTGGGGACCTTCACCCCTCAGCATCACATCTCTCTCAAAGAGTCCACCGCAAAGCAGACTGGCATGAAATATAGGTATGGATGTAAGATTCTCTCTCTCCCGGGTTTCCGTGTTCTATACAGGTGCAGTGGAGACAGTTCAGCGGTTTTGAAAAGTGACTTACTCATTGGTGGGCTGCTTAATTTAGAATTCTCAGGTGTCTTTAAAATAGCTCCTTAGGAAAACCCAAGGTGGTTGTGTTGTGTTGTGTATGTATAGGATTTAAAAACTGTGGCCCATTTTGTATATTTTAAAGTGTTATGAATACCTTAGGAGCCATATGACTTCCAGTCTGCAGAGAATAACACAGCTGCTGGAAACTGGTATTGAGATCAGGGCAGCTTTTCAAGAGCAAATGTGCTTGTCCTATTTTATGGTGTAGACTGTAGTTTCTGTGATTATACTATTAAAAATAGTTTCTATCTAGTACTGTATAATTTATCTTTTGAAAGCCCAAGGGAACAAATGGTATGAAAGCTTTTAAGGAAGTTTTGTTGCAGGGAAGAAACACCTATAATGGTAAGCTAGTTTGAACACTGACATACTTAAACCTAAATTACTGCTTGAAATACAATGCAGACCTTGTTGTGAAATATGGAGAAAATGTCAATTGTTGTAATACCGCTGGTTTCTTCATACATTTTTAAGCTCCCTCTTCCTCTATGTTGCTTTCTAGAGTTGGAAATCTTCCTGGTAATGGTTGATATTCTCTTTAATAGGGAATGACTGAAATTCGATAAGTAGAAAATTCCATTATTCAATTCTGTGACTCCTGCCTCCTTATTGTATCTGCTTTGTGCTGAGTCTTCCTGACTTTATTTCTTTAAAACTACTGTGCTTCTAGTCTCTAAAGGTCTTTGCGTATGTAGAGAAGAGCTTATGGTGCATCTCCCAAAGGCTTTGATGACTCTGGTTTGCAGATATGACTTTGTCCATTATTTATATTTAACTATTCCTCATCTTTGTTAGGAACCAGGTTTTAGGATATAAGGAACTTAATGCAATTAAAATAAGGCACACCTAAGACTATGTTTCCCATGTGAGGTTTCTGAAATAAGCATTCAAACCAATTTCTATAAAAGTTGTCCTTGAAAAAGTTTCTTTGCAGAGTTAAGAGGAAACTTTAACAGGAAATCTTCTCATTGAAAAACACCAAGCTCTATTGTTTCGGTATATTTTTGAGCCATTAAGAAAGAAAGCGATGAATGGGGTGGATGGACCCACTAAAAATTATAGCTAAAGCTCTTTGCCCCAACTGCAGTACGATGCAAGCAGCTGACTCCAGGCAATTCCTTGAAGTGTTATCAGTGTGAGAACCTCTGCTTTTCTTGATATTTCCATGCTGGAGAATGGGACCCTATGACAGGTTGGTAACTAGGACTGCAATCTCGAGTGCATTGGCATTTTCTATTGCTGCTTCTGTGGCACACACCCAGCCTCTGCCCCGTGGCCATGGCGTTGCTCTGCATGCAGTTCAGCTGGCCAGATGGAGATGGAGAGGAGCTGCTGCCTTCCCGGGCAGCGCCCCTGGGAATGAGACACTCAGGGTTAAGGCAGATCGCAGAGGTGGTTTGAACTGTGGCCTCCAGCAGCACCTTGAGCTTTCTTTTTGTAAACCAGAAGGAATAAAAAGTAACACCCTTAATTTCTTGTGGCAGAGTTTCATACTTGCTTATGGATCAGTGTATTGGAAGAGTTTGGTCTTATAAAGGCAGGAGATTTCCATTAAGTTTTTTCTGGTAATACAGCTCAGCTCAGATTAGATGGTAATTATCTCTCTTTACCAAAAGCTCAGTGTGTAAGATTCTCTTGGGCATCTTTCATTACTGACAACTAAAGACAGCTCTTTTCTGACAAAAAGATAGCCATCTGCAGTCTTCAGGATAACTTGAGTTATTTGTCGTTTATGGTGACTGGACAAGTTACCTTGTTTCCACTCCCCCTCTTATTCTGAATTGTTCCATTGATGACAGGCCGGTGGCTTTGTGTGTTTGTGTAAGTGTGACTTAACCCCTTTCTCTTTCAATTTCAAATTCTACTTAGAGTGACCTTTAGGAAAGAGATTAGGAGGTTATACCAAATGTACACTAAGACTTTCTTAGGGTTGGAGAAAGAAAGAGAGAAAGACAGAAGTGGGAGGGAGAGAAACTAACTAATACACTTTATAAAAATGGCAGAAATATTTTTATGAGCTGAGTTATCTTTTTCTTTGACATTGATGTCACTAAAATATAATGTGCATGTAGGGACTATTTATTAATGATAACAAATAGCAAAACATAAAAAATAATGCCATCATGTTGGGGAGGTAATTGGCTTGGGTAAATAATCAGGAGAATGCCTGAAGGAACTAAAATCAGTGGCTAATTGTGTTTACAATAATATTCTCATCCTTGAAAATGATTTCCATATGCATAACTTAATCTGGGATCCATGAATCCTATAGAAAATAAAAAATATAGTCTTTCTGTGTGTATTTTTGAGGAGAGGGTTCATAGCTTTGGTCAGAATTTTAAAAGTGTCTACCACTGAATAATGGTGTAAAAACAGTGTTGTGGAGTGAAGAGGTATTCATTTAGTCAATAAATATTTACTGAAAACCTGTTCTGTATCAGGAACCCTATTAAAACTGGGTACAAAAAGGTGCAGAAACCAGACAATGTTTGGGGCTTGCATTCTTGGGAAAACAGACCATGAATAAGAAAACACACAAATACATAATAATTATCTACTATGAGATATTCTTATGAAAGTCATATTTTGGGGGGTCATAGTCATAGCTCAGCCAACCTGTTTGTCCATTTTGAGGTTACCATCTCTGTTTCAGTTCCAGAGTTATGGTTGCATCTTGGGGCACGAGTCATTGTGCCCATATCTGCCACCTATTTGCCATCCCAAGGACTTTGTTCAGGTTCCATCCTTGCTGTAGGGTGCTACCTGGCCATTGAGGACCTACTTATAACCCTGATAAATGAGTAGAACGCCTTCTACTCATTTAATACCTTATGATTTTTAAAGCACAGCTCTCATATCATAGCCTGTAATTACCATCCATTAATCAGGAACTCATGAACTTGGGATTTTAGAAAAAATTAATATACACTTGTATGGAGTATCTGAATTCTGCAAGAATAAAATACTCAAAGCCACTATTACCGTCACATCAGCATTGTGCAAGAATCTTGCATAAAATTAACTATTGTTTCAAGGCTGAGGATGAGAAAAAAAAAATCCCCTAGAACAATCTGCTATTCAAATGTCACTGTCAGAGCAAGAGAACAAGATTCCACCTACCATTTATCTTGGGGACTATCTTGTGTGTAAATAACACAGGACTATTATGTTTCTTATACTTGTGCCTTGTTAATACATGAGAGGTCCTTTATTTTAGTTTTGCATATATTTTTAATATTAGAGTTCATCATACCGTGTTAGAGTTTGTTGTATACTCTGTGACCATATATGATAGATGTATACATGATATATATATACATGATAGATATCACATAAATGTAAGTACATATGTGAACTTTTTATCCTAAGAAAGCCAAATCACTCAGAACACAAGTTAAGCCAGATTTGTTTGGTTGTTTTTGCTTGTTTGATGGGTGTTTTTTTAAAATAACTTTTTAGAATGATCTAGCTACTAGTGTTGGACATGATCTCAGAGCTTTTGATATTCAGAATTGAGCACATTTGTACTGAGCTACTCCCCTATTCTAAAATTGTTACTTTAGTTCCAGAACAAGTTGAATATCAATGAACCCAATTTCATGAAGAAAAATTTTATCTGTAACATATGCATTGTATCAATATAACCTTGTGTTATATAGTTGCATAAAACATGCTTTGAAATTCTTAAGAGAATTATTTACAAAAAGGAAACTGAGCAATAATCTTTAACTCCACTAGAAAACTTCTCTTTTTTTTTTGGAGTTAATACACTTACCACTTTTGTCATCATTAAATTTTTTTATTCAAATAATTATAGATCACAGGAATACACACACACAAAAAAAATGTACAAGGAATTTTGGCGTACCCTCAATCATGTTTTCTCCACTGGGAATATCTTGTATAACTATAGCACATCAAATCTAGTAGACTGACATTGGTACAATCCACAGAATTTATTCAGATTTTACCAGTTATACATGTATTCATGTGTGTGTATGTTTCTATGTCTATGTAATTTTACCACATATAGAAGTTTGTGTAACTACCACCACAATGAAACATTAGAATTGCTTCATCACCACAAGGCTCCCTCATACTACCTCTTTATAGCCACATCCACGTACTCCTCCCCAGTCCCTAATCCTCAGCAACTAATCTCTGATCCATCTTTATAATTTGTTTCAAGAACATTATACAAATGGGATCATACAGTTTATCATATTTTGGGAATTGGCTTTTTTCCATTCTGCATAACTCTCTTGAGACTTATCCAAATTGTGTGTATCAATAGTTCATTCCTCCTTCTTGCTGAGTAGTAGCTCATGGTATGTATGTTTCACAATTTTTTTTAACCATTCAGTCACTGAAGAGCAATCAGGTTGTTGTCATCATTAGATAACTTCAGATACAATGTTATCCCCAAATTTCTTCAGTGCCATTCTGTAGCTCAGGGGATAAAATCCAGACTACCTAACATGGTACCTGAAGTCCTTCATGGTCTGGCTTCCATCATGCTTTACAGTCACCACTCTCTGTTCTTATCTTATCTCTGACCACTTGTTTTATCAGAAGTACCTACTTGAGAGAGGACTCCTTATAGTACACTGGACCTTCTTGGTTTTTTGTGCCTCTGTATCATTTTCCATGCTCGTCCTTCTACCCTGGAATTCTCCTACCTTACTTGAACCGTTAGGCAAACTCCTATGCATCCTCCAAGACCCAACTCTAGCCTAACCTTCTCTGTGAAACCTTCCTTGGCTCCACCCCTTATAGCATTAAATACTTGTTCTTTAGTGCCGTCACTGCATCAGATTCTTACTTCTGATATGGAAATTATTGATTGCATAGTGTTGCTCTTATCCATTTACATCTATATCTTCCCCATTAGTCCGTAGCAGCTTGAGGTTTGGATTTTGCTCATCTGTGTAACCCCAGAGTCTAACCTGGCACGTGGCACATAATAGCTACTCAATAAATGCCTGGAAAATGTATGACTACATATGTGGGACACTATGTGAAATGCTGTGGATACAAAGAGTCCTCTCTTGGGTAGTTCCTCTCTTGGTTGTTTACAGTTTAGTGTGAATAGATATCTACACAAAAAGGCTGCATATGTTAAGTGATACAAAGAAAAACTGTTGCTGTAGTTTGAGGAGCCATCATTCACCAGGGGCTGTAGGAATCAGGGAGAGGTTTCATGAGAAAGATCAGGGAAGCTTAATATTGAGAAAGGAGAAATACCAAGATGAACAGAAAGGAGGAGGAGAGCAGACAGACTGCAGCAGCGGGAATAGCCTGTCCAAAGACTGTGCCTGCTGTGCTGAGAAATCATGGAGTAGGGCAGAGGGTTCATACAGGGAAGTGGTAAGAGAGCATCTTGTAGAGGCAAAGAGGAGTCAGATATGATACACTGGAGGTCAGGGCAACACAGTAAGACATAAGGTGAACATCAGCAATGGAAGAACCATTTCAGATTTTTAAACAAGGTGTCTGGTTACAAAGTTCTATTAAGAAATTAATCTAGCAGCTGTTAAAAAGAAATCTAAGAGTTGTAAGTTTGAAACAAGAGAATTTATGTTGAATTCCATAACACTCTGTATTTTCCTATAGAGAATCAAGACTACATAGAAAAGACTCAGACCAGATGCCTTTCCCAGGCTCTTCCTTCCCTAGCCTCTTTATTAAAGCACACGTCTCATCCACCGTTCTTTACCTCCCACGAATGGTGGGCAGATTTTGAATCAAAGCAATTGAAGTGAAAGATCAACCTTGTCAGCTGATTACGTAAAAGACACTGAATGTGTGTATGTGTGTGAGTGAGAGTGTGTGTGTGTGTGTGTGAATTTGCTCGCGAGCCTCCGCATGGGGAAAAGTGGGAGGAAATAGGTGGGCTGAAGAGGAGGAAGGGGAGCAGTGCCAGCTCTGTGGCTGTGTTTCAAATAGAAATATCTGATTTTAGTCCAGAGAAGAGAGCAGCTTGGTTATTTAAAATGTCATTTTCTTGGGTAAAGATTGCCATTGTCATTTTCACTTACACACATGGGTGTGGGCTTTCCTCTCTTCCTCAAAGCAAAATGGTGAGAATGGGAGGTGGAGAAACCTTCCCGAAAGTTAGTTGCTGATTCAGTCTCATAGAGTTTATTCCACCTCTGCAAAGCACCAGCCAGAAGTCTGGCATCCATGGGATGGTGAGAAAATGGTAGGAGGGGAGGGAGCCTCCTGGAAGTTGTTAGGCAAACGTAGTTCCAGTTCTGCCATTCTGGAAGTGTGTGTGTGCACGATATGTGCACGTGTATGTGTGTGCACACATGCAAATGAAGGAATCTATCCACAGTCTTTGCAGAAACAGCTTGTCTTCTAGCTGAGATCTTCAATTGGGTTGCTACAGATGGAGCCCTTAATCCCAACTCCATTCAGTGACCCTCTTTAGAAGTGCGCTCATTTTATAGACATTCTTTTTTTAAAAAAATTTTCTGTAAACATTTGCACTTGTGGTAATTTGAGAAATGTTCTGACAGAAGAAGAAAAAAAGTCCCATTACATTAAAAAGGAAAGTCAGATTCATGTTTCACTTTGATTTTTTAAATTCATTTCATCAAATGCATAGTTTATCATTAGTATATGAATTCATGAACAGATGAGATTTTGGACCAGTGAATCTGATCAAAATATGGGACTCTTGGTTTCTTTGAGTATTCTTCAAAACTTTTTTTTTTTGGAGAGAATACCACTTTATGAGAATTGAATTCACAAGCATTGATTCATACTTTTCCTTATAAGAATTTCAAAGCCATTCTGAGAAATAGTCATCAGAAATAATAAAAAATGATTTGATGTTGCAAATTAATTATGCTGTATGCTTACAAATATTTCTACAACCAGTTTTCCACTCTTTTCAGAATTAGAAAATAGAGTGATGGAGACTGAAGGATTTAAGGCCAAAAAAGTCTTTCAAATGTCCGTTTCAATATTCAGAAATTTTAATCCTATGTAACCACTAGAAATAAGTGAGTTAGCAGTGGATGTTGGCACTGAGGAAACTTCACATTCCATCTAGTTCAGTCACATCACTTTGTACAGAATGACCAGTGCCTTGGTTAGAGTTACTCAAGGAGCTGATGAAAGGGTCAAGGCCAAACTCAGGTCCTGACTCCAAGAGCAGGATTCCTTATGCTCTGTTAGCTTCTATGCTGCAGCTCCTTGATCATGCCCCATTTTTTAACACAGGAAAAAAGCACAGTGCATGAAACACTTCTAGAAGGGACAATTCCTTTCTATACGAATGCACAGTCTGCGGTTCAAGCTTTTATCTCTAGAAGAAGCAAAGCCCTGCTGTGCACTCAGAGAGCCAGACCCGCTTTCTTCATCTGCTGCCGAGTCGTGAGGACCCCAGAGTGCCCCCGCGGCAGCTCTCTACTTGTACATATTCTGAAGCTGGACATAAATTAACTTTCAGATGATAGTGTGCTTGGTGTCACAGTTTCTAAATAAATGGTGTGTCAGAAAGAAATCTACAAGCCCATGGGCACAGATGATCGGACAGGGCTACATATCAACCCTGGATATGAAATGCTCTTTAGGGCTTTCAGCACTGAACATACTTCACTCTCCTCCATGCTTTGAGAGATTACTTTGAAAACTTGTTCCTGAGAGTCAGAATCAAAATACATTTAAAAACCCTCCTTGCCGGTTGATTTTCAGTTACTCAGGTTGGAAACAAAAACAGAAGCCCAGCAGTGATTTTTTTTTCTTGGAATTGACAACTAGGGAGGACTCTGAGAGCCCTCGCACAGGCCATCTGGTCCAGCCCTCATGAGAAATCTGTCCTGTTTTTCCAGTTTGCACTGTGCAGCAACTACTTGTAAAGGCCCCTGAAGAAATACTGTGTAATCTCCTTTCACGGCAGTCATGAAAAAAATTTTGGCTTTTCTTTCTAAGAATTAGAATCATTTACTAAGCTCTGAAATCCTCAGAGGAAGCATAAAGTGAGGGCTCTTTGAATTCTTGTCTGTTGTCTGGACCTTAACAAAGTCAGGTTGAAAATGATGATAGAAGATTGAGAGGCAAGAAAGCAAGGGCCCAGCAGTGAGGCAAGAGGGGGAACGCAGTGGTGTGCCGGAGGCTCCCAACCTCCTGTTGACACTTGGGGAGGGAGATTTCTTCCCATTCTGGTACCAGCACCTGCTCACCTGGCCTGAGTGTTCTGCTGCTAAACCATCCAAGAGTAAAAAAAAAAACACGTCACCATGAGAAAATTCCTTCTTGCGATCGACTCAGCTCGTTTCAAGCTGCATTGGAAACTTCTTGGCCTGTACTCAATTGAAAGGAAAATGAGCTAGCCATAATTTCCTGCCTTGTAAGTCTTCTGCTACTTGAAAACCATTATTATGACTCAACCTTCTAATATCTATGATGGTTCCTCCTAGATTTAATTTTCTGATTCCCAACTGTAATTGTGACTCTCATCTAAACCCTCTATAACATGACTACATCTCTTTTAAGTCATCCAGAGCTGGATAAAATTTCAAGAAAAGGTCTAGACTTTTCAGTACAGAATCACAAGATTGCCTTAGAACAGAAACATGCTCTGTCCCCTTGTCTGCATTCCATGGTCATGCTTACTGTTTTAGAAGAAAAAAGTCATTTTTAACATTTTGAGCCAGTCTTTGAAAATATTGCTCTGAAACATTTTTAAACATTCTAACCTATTTATTTGAATAATGGAGGATCACTATGCTTATATGTAGCAACTCTTAGGAGATCATCAGCTCTGTACTTTTTAATGGTGACAATTGAAGTCTCTTGGGTTAAAGAAATATGAAAAGTTCAGATCTGGCTTATAGGTTTCAATAGCAGTTGAATATCCAGGTAGAAAAACTAACAGCTTATAATATGATTAATTTGCCTTTTGATTCACTCTTATAGAGTTTTTTTTTAATCAAGCAGATTTAAATGTAAAGGCAACTGTGCATGGCTAGTTTTATGAACAGAAGATGTTTATTGTATTGGTAATCAACATCTTCCAAGACAGTGCTCCTGAAGGGACTTAACTGCAGGAAATTCCAAGCACAGTGTTCTCCATGATGAGTTTGTATCTACTGGAAAGCCCATCTGCTTTGACAGAGCTCTTATATAAGAAAAGTGAGTTTTTCTCTGAAGAACATATGCTATTAAAGCACCCTCTTTTCCATTTCTTTGAAATTAACTTCCACTTTAAACTTGATTTTTATGTTATACGGTTTTTGTTGTTAGTATCTTTGGCCTGAGACCACAGCAACAAGCTCATTATAAAAATCAGTTGAGTAAATAGCATGGCTTTAATGAATACTGTTCTCTCTCAATCAGCAAAGAATTCCTCTGAGGCATTTGATGAAAATAGACCTTTTGACTCACTCCTTCTCCATTTTCTACCTCTATATGAACAAGCACTTCTGCATTATGGAGTTTTTGCACTTAATGAAAAGAGTGGACATGCTCAGAAGATGTCTTCATCTGATTCTAGAGGGTTTTCATCTTGATGGAAAGCATACTTGTTCCATTCTGATGAAGAGAAAATAAACTACTCAAGGAGACTAAAATAGAAAGTGGGAATTGGGAACTTCATGGTTAACATACAACTTCTCACTCAATAGTGGCTTATCTTTCATTTCCAAAGAAGTTTAAGGTTTCAGTTACACTCAAATACAGTTTTTCCAAAAGCAATCTTCTGGAAATCAGGAGGCTTGGATATCTTAGTCCATAAAAACACAGGATAATTCCTTAACCAGAGAAGCAAGTGTATATTTGCCTGAGGAGTCCAGACTCCACCAGATGTTTCCTGAGGGCTTCATCAGGACTTTATGTAGTCCTATATCAAAACAGGAAGTAATTTAGAAGGAGATATGGCAAGTATCTTTAGGAAACAAAGCTGGGCATTTTACACTGTAGTAGTTTCCTATTGCTCCTGCAACAAACTACCACAAAGTTAGTGCCTTAAAACAACACAAATGTATTCGTTCACAGTTCTGGAAGCCAGAAGTCTAAAAATCAAAGTGTCAGTAGGGCTGTGTTCCTTCTGGAAGCCTCAAGGTAGAAATTATTTTCTCGCCTTTTCCAGCTTCCAGAGGCCACTTGCATTTCTTAGCTTGTGGCTCCTTCCTCTATCTTCTAAGCACATCTCTCCAACTTCTGGAGACATCTCACATCTCCTCTTTCTCACTTTGACCCTCCTGTCTTCCTCTTATAAGGACTGCTGATATAACATTGGTTCCAGCCGGATAATCTAGGATAATCACCCCATCTCAAAATCTTTAACTTAATCACATCTGCAAAGTCCCCTTTACCATGTAAAGTAATATTATTCACAACTTTCCAGAGATTAGGGTGTGAACATCTTACAGGGGCCATTATACAGCTTACCACATGTATCATGCAAATATGTTATGCAAAAGAGGGGAGAGTAAAGGAAACGAAAGTATCAAGCATTACATCCTCATTACTTTCTCTAGCATCTAAGGCTCATTCAGGTGAGGCAAGATACCAAAAGGAATAATGAGGTAGTGGAAAATGCAGGGCACGGGAATTTTCTCTGTGTAAGGTTACAGCTTAGGTTTGAATCAGAATAAAAAATTGTATTTACAGTGTGTAACTTCAGTGTGAAAAAGTTGAAACAGTTTTATCTTGACCTTGACAATTACTATAATGGCAGCTATTGCCTGAATCTGCTCTGCTTCTTAGGCCCCTTAATGAAACATCTGCCAGAAATATCCCTTTTTGCTTTTTTTTTTAAATCCCAAGACCTAAGTACAAATTTGGAAGTGGACAGTAATAGAAAAGTCAATGGATAGCCATAAAGATCAAGCTGTAATTAAAATTCCCATGACTTCAGAAATATATACCCGCTTCCAAATTTCATGACTATAATCAGTGAGCTATGGAATCTTACTCCTTCTGAGCACCTGGGGTGTGTGAGCCATGGCAACGCCTCTTTCATCCTGATGTGATGCATCTGTGAGGCTCTGTGCACCTCATATAATAACCTTTCCATAAAACTCATACTGTCCCCGCCTCCTTAATGTTGTCAATTAATGGTGGTGTTGGGGAGGAGGAAAGTAGGAGTTTCTTGCAGGGAGGTGAAATTCTTTTTTTGAATCCTTCTATTAAATATTATTCTCTTGAAGCCATTAGGTTGGCCAGTCATTTTATTTTAATCATGCTTTTATTCTTATTCATAAAATTTGTACATATTCTGATACAAATTTTCAAATGTTTTAACTCTCATGCAATTTTCCTCTGTGAAGCTTGGTCTCACATACCAGTAGGAGTATCTGGTTGTTCCTTAGTTCTCTTCATCCCTTTCTAAGACCCAAAGCTCCTCTATCACTGCCTAGAATATTGGACTTTGAAGAATTACACTCTTGATGCCAAATCATTTAAATCTGTGTACCTTCTCTTGGCCTGCAAGCAGTAAGTACCAAATTGTATCAGATTTGGAGAGAAATATTAGTGGCTGCAGATCAAAGTGACTTAGAAAAGATTAATTTGGAATTCAGAAATCAGAAGAGTCAAGAGTTAAAACTCAACCTTGGGTTATGATTCCTTCACTCATGGCCAGATATTATTTCCTGGAGCCTTTAAGGGACACAATACTTGAGTGAGAGGGAAATGAGGAAA
Source organism: Phocoena sinus (assembly GCF_008692025.1). NCBI lineage: Eukaryota > Metazoa > Chordata > Mammalia > Artiodactyla > Phocoenidae > Phocoena > Phocoena sinus. The sequence goes on from NC_045766.1 coordinate 35,930,527, forward strand.
TGAGCCCTTTGGGACCTTGCTGATTTTGGACTGCACTGCCACACTGAACAACTATAGAGCTGGGATGCAAAGCATGGGTTAGAATGCAATGGAGGAAGTAATTCTACAATAGGAATGGGAAAGTATTGCTATAGAATCCCTTACAGGGCTAGACAATACCACATGCATTTTCAACTCATTTGTACCATCTTTATATTGACATGACAGTGTACTTACAGCCACCAGTGAACACCAAGCCCCTCTAGTAGTACATGGAGGGCAGGAAGGGGAGGAACAAGACCTATCCTTGATGCCCTCCAAATTATTGCCAACAGGGTCTGTATTCTAATTCAGAGAAGATATTTTCCTAATGCATATACAACAATGACAACATTGGCTAATGTTGACAGCAGAAAAGAAAAATAAACAAGTTGAAGTCTGTATGTCTATTCCACCAATAAATTCTGCTTGATTACAGGTCATTGATGGCCACTAATGAAGCAAATGTGGTAAGTTTAATAAGTGTACTTCAATTTTATTTGTTAGCAGGAAAGTGATATTGTCATGTGACAGTACCATTGATCAAAGTATTTGACTTTTAATAATGATTAGTTTTAGAAGTAGAGACATTCATAAAATGTTAGTTTATAATTTTTCTTGTTTGTTACTCTTGCTAAGGATATTAGCCTGAGGTATACCTACTTTGAGATGAAAATACCTTGGGGACAGGGTTTGACAAAGGACAATTACGAATTACCAAAATGTCTGAGTAACATCCTGTGCTACTAAAATCTTACTTTATGTTATTGCTTCACGTAAACATTTCAACCAAGGGATTGAAAGAGCTTAATTAGTATTATCTTTATCCTTGAGCAGAACTCTGAAAGGGGTTAGCAAGTAGTGTTATGCCCATTTTCAGTTACAGCAACTCAGGCACAAAAATAGAACATAATGACATCTTGTGCAATCCCAAATATTGAGCTTTAGGTTTCAACTCTAAGTTCAGACAGCTTCCAGCCAATTTTTTCTTATGGTGACCAGCATCTGTTTATGCCAGTCGTGATTCAGGACTAAAAGGAATCCAACATGGGCAAGTGACATTTCTGGGCAAGGTTCTATTTTCCCTTGTTGATATGAGCCATAGAATGGTCCAGGTGCCTGGAGCCGTTCATCTTTACTCTGGCCAGAAAACCAGGGCAGAGTAGTGGTACAAAGAACACATATGCAGGAGCTCAGGACTGATCCAGAATCCACAGGCTGATGGAAGGTTCAGCAGCCATTATGCTTATTTTTGGCAGTTCAAACTATTAGAAGTTTTCCTCAAAGGGAGAATAGGACATCTTCAGGTCTTAGTAGGTAAATTTATATATAGCTCAAGAAGGTAACAAGTATTTTAAAGATGAACTTTTGGCAAATATTTATCACACATATTTAGTCCAGCAAGGTGTGTGTGTGTGTGAGTGTGTGTGTGTGTTTAAGTTGCAAACACAAAGCGTGGAGTACTAGCAGTGAATATCTCTGCAGGAGCATGCCCAGTAGCTCAAGGTACTGTAATATTTATTTGCCCAGCTTTGTCTTTTTTTTTTAATTGAAGTATAGCTGATTTACAATGTCATGTTAGTTTCTGATGTATAGCAAAGTGATTTAGTTATACATATATATATTCTTTTTCATATTATTTTCCATTATGGTTTACACAGGATATTGAATATAGTTCCTTGTGCTATACAATAGGACCTTGTTGTTTATCCATCCTATATATAATAGTTTGAATCTGCTAGTACCAAACACCAAATCCAACCTTCCCCCACCCTCATCCCCACCCACCCTGCAACCACAAGTCTGTTCTCTATACCTGTGAGTCTGTTTCTGTTTTGTAGATATGTTCATTTGTGCCATTAGAGAGAGAACATATGGTCTTTGTCCTTCTCTTTCTGACTTACTTCGCTTAGTATGATAATCTCCAGGTCCATCCATGTAGCTGCAGATGGCAGTATTTCGTTCCTTTTTATGGCTGAGTAATATTCCATTGTGTGTGTGTGTGTGTGTGTGTGTGTGTGTGTGTGTGTGTATGTGTGTGTGTATTTACATATATACATATATATGCCACATCTTCTTTATCCATTCATCTTTCAATGGACATTTGTTTCCATGTCTTGGCTATTGTAAGTAGTACTGCTATGAACATAAGGGTGCATGTATCTTTTCAAATTATAGTTTTGTCCAGATATATGCTCAGGAGTGGGATTGTACCTATCTTTGTCTTTACTAACAAATTCCTTAATTTCTCTGTGCCCCAGTATCTGTAAGAAGGACCTCGTAATCCTTTATGTGGTTGCTTGGAAGATTGCATGAGATAATATATGTAAAGTACCAACTGTTATCCATTATAATTGTCAACAATATTGAAAACAAGGGGACAAGAATGAATGAGGCTCTATGGGCATATGGTGATACCACTGCAATAGATCTTTCTTTAAACTTTTTTTTTGGAATATTCATATTTTAATCAGCCCCAGTTGCAGCACAGTATCTGACATTTTGCAGGTGATCAATAAAAGTTTGTTGGATGAATAATTGGATGCATTAATGAGCCAGTTTTCATCAGTTTCTAAGGCTTCTGTGGGATTGTATTACAGTGTAACTCCCTTGGCTTCCCCTGCAGGCTTCATTCTCTACCAGACTTGCCCTCTTCACATTCATGATGAGTTCTCTCTTTTGGAGGCAGGAATCCTGTTTGCTTTTGACCTTGGCTACTGAAGAGCATGACCTATCCTTGCTGTCCCGTACTATTTCTGTTATATCTACTTACACACAGCCTTGTACCAGAAAAGAATGTAAGGTGGTTCCCAAAATGGCATGGATTACAACTGAAAAAAGAAAACTAAAATGACAGAGTAAAGACAGGGATCATGGATGCTTGTAACCATTCGTCCTAAAGCATGCACATTCCTTGAGAAACCTCCGCTGGCCATGCACTGTGTTGCTCCAAAAGAGAAAAGTGCAGCTATTTGCAGAGTCCTGGGGGGAGGATTGTGTGGGGACTACTTGAGTCTTTGTTTTTGTTGGTTTTCTGCTAAGAATGTAGTCTGCATAAGATGGTGATTCCCAAGTTATCACTTGATTCTTTACAAAGAAGGGACAATGAAAACAAGGTGGTTTATAAAACTATAGTTCTTATGGTAGTAAACAGATTAAGTCATAAAAAGACTACCTGCATGCAGACCAGACTTTGTAGGGAAATTATTTATATTGATACATAATATTCACAGGTTTATATTGGTCAATTAAAAAATGATACCCATTCCAAAACTCCTTCAGTGTGTGGATTTTGAACACATGATGCGCAGGTGGAGCTGGCTGAGTCTACTCATGGCATATCCAGTCACTCTGGCCTTTTCTCAAGGGCTACAGCAGCTTGAGGGCCTGAATTCCTTAGGGGTCCAGGTCGCAGGGCCTCTTGAAACCCCAAGTCCAGGTCCACTCCAGCCACACTGAGCTACAACTCCAGCCACAGTGAGCTGCAGCATTTTCTTCTGAGATGCAGGAACAGAGAAGGGATCTTCTGGTTTGGTTGCAATGGGGGCTTTCAGTATCCACTGTAAGATGTTAACATATGTGGCTTCTCCCTGCATCTCTCTGCTGTCTTTTCTCCATTCGAGCAAGTAGCTTACGCTTTCTTATTTGCAGAAAGTGTGATTTTGTTTCCCCAAACCTAAGTCTGTTAAAGAGAGTCAGGTTTGAGAGCAAAGCCATTTCCCAGATTAAGCTGAGATTCTGTTGGATGGGAGGTTCAGTGGAAGGTCTATGAGCCCATGAGTCTTGCTCCCTAATAGCATCCAAAGTACATGATAGGATCTCAGAGGAAATGGCCCTGTGGTATCAGAGAGACTGGGTCCCCAGACAGGGGTTCAGCTTCTCCCAAGATCTGTGAAGCAACCTGTGTGGCATCAAAGTAGCAGAGTCAAGGACCATGTGGTCTGGGACAAAGGCTGTCTCTGGGGTGACAGTGGACAGATGACCAATGATGGGAGGGATTCCCTGATGCCTGGAAGGGTAAGACTGGGACCTTGGCCCAACCTCAGCAGCATGGAGAGAGCACAAGAGAGCCAGTATCATCTGAAAGTTAAATCTTCTCTCAGCTCGGCAGGAGGGGGTCCCTGAATTGAAATTAAGTGAATTTATAGAAAAATTTTAACATGCTGTATTTTGCAAACACCTAAGTTTGTGGCCTGAGATTCTTTGCTGCTTTTTGTACATTTTGGAAAGTGGACAAGTTGGACAGGGAGGACAATCCAGGCACCGTTTCAAGATGGGAAACAAGCCAACCAAAGTAAGAAGGACAAGGAAGAGGATAAATGCTTCCTGCTACAGAGACATTAGTGTACAGGCTTCTCCCTGCAGACACCACAGTGTCCCTCAGTATCCACTGGGGATTGGGTCCAGGACCCCCACAGATATGAAAATCCCAGGATACTCAAGTCCCCTATATATAATGGCCTAGTATGTGTATGCATATAACCTCACACCTCCTCCTATATACTTTAATCATCTCTAGATCATATATAATACATAATACAATGTAAATGCTATGTAAATAGTTGCCAGCATATGGCAAATTTAAGTTAAGCTTTTTAGAACTTTCTGGAATTTTTTAAGGAATATTTTTGATCTGTGGTTGGTTAAATCTGTACATGTGGAACCTGCAGATACAAAGGGCCAACTATATGTGGGTTTAAGAATGGCAGAAGTTATTTTTATGGAAATAGAGAACTTTTTTTATTTAGAAATATTTTCATTATTTCTTTTTGTTCTACCTTCTCAAGAATAGAAATTATTTATATAGTTAAAAATTTCCTCTTACCAGCACACTTATTTCTCAAAAGAATGATTAAATGGTTTCCACTTCTGTTTAGGACAAGAGAGAATTTTATTAAAATGAAAGCTGAGTTTCATAGTGCAGAGCCAGGTAGAAAGAGAAAATTAAGGGCTCTGAAGTTGTCTTGGTGCTGTTACCGCCACTCGAGGGAGGAGAACTGAGGCCAAGGAAAGTGCAGACGTATAGATAAGGCATAGCGATGCCATCTCAGGGAGGCTGTGACTGACCACATTATTATTAAAATACTGTGCAGTGTTCTAACCATGAAATAGCAGGAATTAGAGGACAGAACTGTCTCATTATTAAACAGTTGGCATTAAAGCTTTTTCATATGTAATTGTGATTATCCACAAGGTAGTAGGTATTTTACAGAATAAATAGTTCCTAGAAGAGCATTTCGCCCATATATATGGATCCTTAACTATTAAGGCTGATGGGATTTCAAATGAATGGATTCATTCAACAAACACTCTCTGAGCACCTGCTCTGTGCCAGGCACTGCTCTGGGTGTTGAGGATAAGGAGGTGAGCAAAATGGAGTCTGCCTTTAAAAAGCTTACATTTTAGAAGAGGGAGAAAGAGAAACAAAGAAGTAAACATTTAGCATATCAGGAGGTGAGACCAGCTATGAAGATAAGCATGGCAAGATGCAGAGGCTCCTCGAGGGTGCTATTTAAAGAGGGTGGACAGACAGAATGGCCATCATCCAAAAGTCTACAATTAACGAATGTTGGTGAGGATGTGTAAAAAAGGGAACTCTTGTACACTGTTGGCGGGTATGTAAATTGCTACAGCCACTATAGAAAACAGGATGGAATTTTCTCAAAAAACTAAACTACTGTATGACCCAGCAATTCCATTCCTGTGTATATATTTGAGAAAACCAAAAACACTAATTTGAAAAGATACATGCACCCCTATGTTCATAGCAGCACTATTCACAATAGCCAAGACATGCAAACAATCTAAGTATCCATCAACAGATGAATGGCTAAAGAAGATGTGATATGTATATACAATGTAATACTACTCAGCCATAAAAATAGAGCAAAATTTTGCCAATTGCAGCAACATGGATGGACTTGAAGGGCATTATGCTAAGTGAAATAAGTCAGAGAAAGACAAATACTGTATGATATCACATGTGGAATCTAAAAAAACAACAAACTACTGAATATAACAAAACAGAGGCAGACTCATAGATATAGAGAACAAGCTAGTGGTTACCAGTGGGGAGGCAGGGGAGGGACAATATAGGGGTGGGGAAGTGGGAGGTACAAACTGCTGTGTGTAAGATAGGTTCAAGGATGCATTCATTATACAACACGGGGAATATAGCCAATATTTTGTAATAACTGTAAATGGAAAGTAACCTTTAAAATTTTCATAAAAATAAAAAAATTTTTTAAATGAAGAGGGTGGAAAGGGATGTCTGTTGATAACTTTTGATCATGGACTGGAAGAAGGTGAGAGAATAAGCCTTTTGAGTATCTGGGGGAAGATCAATCCAGACAGAGGAAACAGCAAGCGCGAAGGCCCTGAGGGCATTTGCTGCATCTGGGAACAGTTGAGAGTCCAGTGAGTTTGGAATGGGCCAGGGAAGGAGAGGAGCAGCCAGGAGCCAGATCTGGAGGGCCTCATGGGCCATGGTGAGAACCTTGGATTTAATTCTGGGTAAGATGGAGCCATTGCAAGATTTTGAGCCGAAGTGTGACAAATCTGTTGTATGCTTTATAAAGATTGTTCGGGTATCTCAGTGGATAAGAGACTGTAGGGTGCAAGTTAAGAGGCCAATCAGGAAGATGCTGCAGTCATCTTCAGGAGGATGAAGGTGGCTGGAACCTGGGGAGTTAGGGATGGAAGTAGTCAGATGTTGGGTAGACAAGTCTGTGATGATAATGGGGATGTCCTCTTACATATGGAGCTTCTAGTCTGGATCTGTTCACTGTAGTACTTAGACTCAAGTTTGAATCCCAGCTCTGCTACTTATACTGTCTTTGGTGCTGGACTAGCTTTTCATCAGTCTGGATGATGACAGTATCTATTGTATAGGCTGTTAAGAGGATTAAATAAAGAGCTTAGCACAGCAGTGATCTTAACATTTCAGCATTTTAACTCCATCCTGTTAATGTTAGGAAGCCTGTTACGACCAAAAATGAGTATTATTGTGGTCATGTTTCTTTGTTCTGAATAGCTATTATTAAATGGACCACACGTTTTCAGTTGACGTAATGTTTGAATTTAAGAAATACAGGGTATCAGCATAAAAAATTGGAACATACATATGTATCCTGAGGATTCATTAACATTAGCTTTCAGATTTTCACTAAAAGTTATTTTTCGCTTTTAGTTAGGGATCCATTTCTTATTTTTCCTTATTTTTTCTCTTCTGAAGAGAAAAAAACACCCCTTTCCCCAAATTTCAAAACTGGAAAACCAACATTTCTTTAGGGATGCTAGCAAGTTACTTCTTCTTGCCTTGCCTATTTCTCTCTGGCACTCTACTGATTTGCAAGCAATACATTATTTTTTTAGAAAAAGGAAAACATCCAATCATATGTATATTTTATTCCCCTGATACCATAAATCTGGATTTTAATTCTGGATTACTTGAGTTTTTGATGACCAGAATTAATCTTGACTATCATGCATGTACAGCCTATAGGTCAGCATGTAGCTTCTGCCCTCTCTGTTTCTACATGGCAGTGGGTAGCCACCACAGTTTGCCACAGCACAGGCTCCTGAGGTCTATAGCTCCTGTTGTTCCCCAGTCAAGTCAACAAGTCTATATGTAGTCCCTGTCTATTATGTTCATAGCACCCTGGTAGGGTCTGTGCATAATGAAAAGGAAATACTGAACACTGCTTGTTCTTTAAGGATCATCTCAGCTTTTACCTTACTGGGGAGAAAAAATTCACCTGCTTAAATGAATTGAGAACAATAGCAGTAATGTAAAATAGATTACTCAGTAGAATTATAACAGTATATCAAGTTGAATGTTATAAACCATAGATCCCAACTCACCCAATTTTTGAGGTCAGCGTCAAAGAAAGAGGAGTTAGCTGACCTGTTCTCACAAAAGGAGGAGCCAAGAGAAGGCTGGAAGCCCCCAGTTTTCCTGCCATCTTGTGACCAACCTGGTCTATTAAGTGTCACATGCCAGAGAATGAAGGAGCAGAAGACTAGGGCTTCACAATTCTAGGAACTAGAGAGAAAGCTAGGTGCCCAGTGCAATGTTTCCCATTGCTCAGGGATTGAGATTAGTCCCATACATACTGTACAGTCCTGTACAACTGCCAAGTACGGTAGTCAACCATGTCCCCCAGGGCTTGCTGAGAGGTGGGATTTCAGCAGAACCAGCCCTGGAACCATCTCTACCAGCCGCTCACCCAAATGAATATAGAGAAGCCTACTAGGGAGAGAATGAGAGGTCTCCTTGTAAAGTAGTGTGGTGGTCTTCCTCCTTTCACTAATGCCCTACAAGGGAATGGGGTATTTCACCTCCGACCCCAAAGCCAAGAGGGAGACTCCAGGAGAATCAGTCATCAACCTGCCAAACTGTCCACCATCCTCAAAATCAGGGACAGTGATGGATGCCATTCTGATAGTTATCAAGCCACTGGCAACTGCCAGGGTGTGGAGGAAAGATCAGGGGAGAGCTGGCTGGTACGACCTGGGGCAAGGGCATGAAGGGGCATAAAAGGGTGTGGGACAGCAATTAGGCCCTAAACGTGGAGGGCACAGGAACTCTCCGTAAACAGAGAAGCAGGGAGAGGTTTCTCTCTTCCCTCGTTCTCTTGGATTAGCACCAGGAGAAACATGCAAGGAAGAGAGGAGAGAGGTATCCAAGGGGCAGAAGGCCTCCATCTTCCTCCACTCTCATGTGCCAAAAGTGTCTTGACTAGGGTAGGGTCAGGGAAGGGGAGGGAAGAAAGATGTGAATTAAATATGAGGTAGACATTTTAAAAGGAGCAGGTCTGAGTCTAGAAAGTGTTTTAAGAAAAGTGCCTAGAAAGATATGGAATTGAGCCAACATAGCCTCATGAAAAACATCACCCAGTGGAGGAGGTGGAGCAGGTCAAGCAGTGGAGTTGGAAGCAGTGACTGGGGAAAATGTTTATAATCCAGTGAGGTAAGAGTCTGTGTGGTGGGAGGTCAGGCAAGGGAGAGGGCAGTTTGACCAGAGAGGTATCAAGAAGACTTCAAGGAGGCGGCGCAGCTTAAGTCCTCTATTGAAGGGTGGGTAGTTGATGAGTGGAGCTGGGAGAACAGGTGAGCCATGTGGGGTGGTGAGGGGCCCAGCCTGGATGAAGTCCAGCCTCAGGGAATGTGACGAGGCTGCACACCTGGACCAGAGGTACCTCAAGCTCCCTGGTGAGAAATTGGGGCTCAGCCAGAAAGCCGGCAGGTAGTCATTGCATGTCCTTTAGCACCAAGTGATGTGATAGGAAGAGTGCCTTAGGAAGATGACCGGTCTGTGAAAGACAGGAGAGGAAAAGGTGCCCTTAGGAAGCTATTCCACCCTCCGTGTGTGGGGCAGAGGGACTCAGAAGCATGACTGTGCCTTGTTACACCCGCACCTTTATCTAGCCCCATTTATTGACTACAAATAATGTAGTTGTGCACTTGTGCACCCTTCTTTTCAGCATGTAAAAGGCTCACTGGGTAGAGAGGTAGGGGCTTGAAGCTCTGCAGCCTGTTGATAGTTATCCGTACTGAAGCCAAGTCTCCATGTCCTCACCTGTGCAGCGATCAGCTTTGGAAACCCCAAATGTGCAGCACATATTTGATTTATGCTACTTACTTTTCTCCTGTTATCTATAATTTTACACTGCTCTATGCATTAGTCACCATGGAAACGTGATGCTATGAGAACGGGTAGAACCAGTGACGTGCTCAATGGGATGGCAGTATTAAGGTGGTTTCACGTGACAGCTGGCAGTGTGGATGTCTTTGCTGAGTAAAGTAGGTGGCAGGTATTGTGACCACATTTATGTAGACTGTCACCTCTGGTAGGAGACATGGCTATTAAACTTAAAAAGAAAATAGGGCTACATCGTCACCTTGAAGAAGACCCGTTCCAGAGGTTTTAAATACAATGTAAAATGAACTATTGAGAGTACTAGAAAGAGGGAGACTTCTAATACGCTAAAACCAATCAAATTTCCCCAACATATGTGTACAAAAAAGAACTGTGGACATGTCAAATATCTCATAATAATGAGCGTAGTTCTCTGTGTATTTGAATGGCCCAAACTCTACTGTGAAGAAATGGGATTATTACTGCAAGCTCAGAGGGTGCAGGTTGACTGTTTATTTGGCCCTTTCCCCATGGTTGTGGAAATTTCTCTCAAGGAAAGAGGAATGTCGGCAGCTGCCTTTTGGGACAGAAATGGCCTCAAGCCTGGTTCCAGCCAGGATGAGCCCTGAAGCCCTCTCTCACTTTGTGAGCACTCTGTTCCCTGCAGCTGAGTCTCCTTAACCTCTCACCCCACCCAGCATCTCTGACTGGGTCTTTTTTTGCTTCATGTTTCTATTTCTTACGAAATATTGACTATCTTACCCTTCCATGGCACCAGTAGCAAACAACATTTGCTCAAATCCATACATTCAAGTGAGATTCAGTGGAAGAATTTAAATAAATTCTAATTAACAGGAGACACAGTATGACTTGAGTATGTGTCTTACTGACTCACTGACATTTGCTGGATTCAGTGTTAAGATGGACTGGAACAAATCCACATTGTTTGGTAGGAACTTCCTTTCTCCTTATTTTATTGGCTATGGTGGTGGGCTGGATAACGGCCTTCAAAGATATCCAAGTCCTAATCCCTGGAACCTGTGAATATTACCTTATATGGCAAAAAGAACTTTCAGATGTGATTAAGTTGAGGATCTTGAGATGGGGAGATTATCCTGGATGATCCCAGTGGATCTTAAATGTAATCACAACTATCCTTACAAGAGGGCGGCAGAGAGGGATTTGACTACAGGAGAGTCATAGATAATGCATTGTGATGACAGAAGCAATGAGTGATTTGAAGATGTTATGCCACTGGCTTTGGAGATGAAGGACAGGGCCAAGAGTCAAGGAATGAAAAAGCTATAGAATCTGAAAAAGGTAAGGAAATAGATTCTCTCCTAGGATCCCCAGAAAGAACCGGCCCTGTTTTCATCTGGACTTTAGCTCAGTAAAACTGATTTGGGTCTGACCTCCAGAACAGCAAGGCAATAAATTTGTGTTGTTTTAATTTAAGACACTAAGTTTGTGGTAGTTTGTTACAGCAGCAATAGGAAACTAATACAGCTGCCTATCAAGCTAAACCCAGGAAAATGGAGGGGAAATATCGTCAGTGTTTTAGTGACCAGAGCGTGGAGTGACATTCTTTTTGAGCATTGGCCAGTAGAGGGAGGGGAATGATTTAAGCTCCAAGCCCCCTTCTCCATTTAGCCTTCCTTTCCCATCTGGTCAGAAGGGAGCTCTCTCTTTTGCCTCTGTGTATACAACTCACATACGACTTACTTTCTGCCAAGCATAATTATTAATTATCTGGTAAACATCTTATCTGTCAATTTGACAGTAAACTCCTGGAGGGCAGAAACCCCATCTTATACTTGTCCTTGATTCATACATCCAACATTTATTGAACACCTGCTGTATAGTAGGCACAGTTCAGAGCACTGGAGGGACAGAGTGAGAGGTAGGTGTGAAAAGGCAAAAATGTAAGTAAATTTTTATAATAAGTGCTATGTCAAAAATGTACAGGCTGGAGTTACCACTCATTGCATTCTTACTATGCATAGACACATTGCTAAGTTCTTACATTTCTTCTAATTAAAACTCTTAAAAAAAAAACAACTCTAAACATGTCTGTGAGGTTGGTGCTTTTATCTTCATTTGACAGGCGAGTAAACTGAGGCTTAGAGAGGAAATCAGTCCAAGGTCACCCAACCTGCCTGACTCCACAGGTCAGCCTCTTAACTGTTCTGCTTTATTATTTCAACATGTCTGCCCAGCTAGAAAGCAGTGTGAGCAGGAACTTCAGGGATAAGTAACCTCCACAGCCCTGAGTCAGAATCTTGCACATCAAAGGCATGGAATGCCAAATGCCTATTGTCTAATTAAAAGCTGGTCATAGATCAGGAGGCTGTGACAAGTGCACAGATAACTCCAGCTCAAGACACAAAGAATTAATTGTCCTTTATCTTTGTGTGGCAACATTTTCTTGGGTCCCTAAAAATATCTTTAGGAATCTTGTGAGCAAGAGGCTGGAAGCTGGTACATACTTTGTTGATAAGAAAATTGAGTCATCAAACAAATTACGTGATATTCCCAGTATCAGAGAATGAGCCAAAAAGATGGCCAAAGGAAGGTGGGCTTATCTCCGTGGTGCTGAGTGCCCAGTTTTCCCTCCTGAGGCTGTGGCTGGCCAACCCTGGCAAAGGGGGAAGAGGCCACTGTCACTGCAGCTATAAGCAGAGCAGTCTGGTGACCAGGGAACACTCAGGGGCTCCAGCTTTGCTTCTGCTTGACGGTGAACATCAGCCAAGTTGCTGAGTTCTCCGGGAGCTCCCTGGCTAGCACTTCCACAGCAGGGAGCACCTTGCTCACTGAGCTGTCCTGGATTCCTCATGACCTGAGGCTTTATGGATTAAAACATTGATTCCCATTCCAAGCCAGTGTCCCAGAATATAGTCAAATATCTACCCACTTCCCAGCTTATGTAAAGGAGGGGAATCCATCTTTTCACTGTTCCTTACAGAAGCCTGTATTTATTTTTTTTATCTCAACCATAACCAGTATGGATTTTATATCTCAGCTATAGCGTAAATGAGCCCAATTTAAGAAAAGAGTCCTCGTTCCTGTTCCTGTGGGAGTGAAGCCATTTTATAAAATATATCTTCCTGTCTATATTATAATATTCCCTAAAGTTATAGGTGTGTCTTGTTACACAGGGAATTATCAATGATAAGTGAATTTTTCTTACTTTTTAAACTGATTGAATATAAATGTGGGATCCTAATAGTTAGGACTTATACGTATAAGTTTGAACTGTGGACAAATAGTAGTAGATGCCCTAACAAAGGGTTTGTATCATGGAAGAACAATGATGTTTTAACCTACAGAAAGAATATGACACATTCCACATGTGTGAGCACACACAGACATATATACATAAGTATTTATAGAGAGATCTACATCCTAATGCTGTTACAAATTGTTTTACCCAAGGAGAAATAACTTAAATTTACATAGTACTCACGTCCTTTTAAGGTCTTTTCACATCTCTTATCTCACTTTTATTCTTACAAGAATCCTGAGCAATAATTGGAACAAGTCTATTTCCCCCATTTTGTTTTATTTATGTATTAATTTCTTTCTTGAGGTATAATTGACATATAACATTACAGATCTTCCTCAACTTATGATGAAGTTACGTCCTGATAAACTCATTATAAGTAAGTCAAAACTGCATTTGATGCAAGTAACCTACCCAACATCATATCTCAGCCTAGCCTACCTTAAACGTGCTCAGAACACTTACATGAGTCTACAGTAGGACAAAAATCATCTACACAAAGCCCATTTTATAATAAAGTATTGAATATCTCATGTAATTTATTGAATACTGTACTGAAAGTGAAAAACCGAATGGTTATCTGGGTACAGAATGGTTGTAAGTGTATCCATTATTTACCCTGTGATGTGTGGCTGACTGCTGCCCAACATCCTGAGAGAGAGTATCGTACCACATATTGCTAGCCTGAGAAAAGATCAACATTCAAAATTTGAAGTACAGTTTCTACTGAATGTGTAGAAAGATTGGCGAAAAATTTTAAGTTGAATCATTGCAAATCAGGAACCGTCTGTATATAGGTTTCAGGTGTACAACATAATGATTTGATATTTGTATACTTAGGAAAATGATCACCACAGTAAGTCTATTTACCACTTATTTACCCCATTTTATAGAAAATAAAACCAAGGTGGCTTTAGAAAACCAACATGGCCCAGTGCAACAGTGGTAAAGTTAAGCTAGCTACTCTTCTTGGGCTGGAAGTCCAGATGCTTTTCTTAACACTTTGCGGAAAACCAACATAATGGGGATTCTGTTATAGACCTTGTTCAGTATTGGGTAAGAGCTTGGGCTAACATCTCAGTTCAAATCTTGACTCTGGCATTTACTAGCTGTACAATCTTGTACATGTTACATAACATGTCAGAGCCTCAATTTTTTTATTCAGTCTATAGAAGGGAAATGGTAGTACTGTGTTATTCAGAGTCCAGAAAATAGATGGCACTCTCAAAGTAACTGAGAGAGTTTAATGAGGGACTAGTGACAAGAGTATAGGCAGAAATAAGAGCACTCAACAAAGGATGGTAAAAAATCCTGGAGAGAGCAAAGTAGCTCCCATATCTGAAGGGATGAGGAGGGGAGCAATTACCGGAAGCTGAGGAGAGTGTGGTAGCTTTAGGAGAAGACCCCAGATGGGAGCCGGGGTGACGGAGAAAGAGCTAGCTCAGGGCCCCAAAGAGACAGAGGTGGAAGAATAAATACTCAGACTTCACTCTCATCCCACTCTGGGAACCTGACAGAAGCCAGAAGGCGTGGGAACTTGATGATGACATCTATAAAGGTCAGCACCCAGGGCACAGAATAGGATGAGGAAAGATGGAAAATGGACCCAAAGGGTTAAATGGAAAATAAACTGCAGAAGAACCATGTCTTAGGGTAGTCGTGATGATTATACAACATAAGGCAGGTACCATGTTTAGCACAGGGCCTAGAACATAACAAGTTAGCAATAAAAGTTCCTTGTTGAAATTATTTTTTATTATTGTTCCCATTAATATTTGGTGCTGTTTTTCAGCTTCTGGGAGATATTTCTAGAAACTTAACTGAAAGGAAACCACTTTAATCTGGATCTAGAGTAATTATTCTGCTCAGAGGTGGGATAGGTAGGTCAGACATTAGAAATATAATTCTAGACACATCTACAGGACTAATTCATAGGATTAAAAGGGAATATTTATAGGTACATTTTAACATTGTATCTGGTGACAGTGTAATTAAGACTGTGTCAGGGTTTCCCTCGTGTCTTGCTATTTTGAAGCTTTTATAACTTGATTATAAAGTTTTGCTCTGGTGGAAACTTGGCTTACTAAGTCTCAGCCATTAGATGAAAATTTTTACAGAGAAAAATGATCTTTTAGTTGTCTTTCACTTGAGTACTGGAATATGTGTGTGTGTGTGCTGTGGGTGTAGATGTGTGTGTATATATCCATTAAGATGTGTGGTAATAGCTTTGGTGTTCTGACTGACTTCTTCCCTATCTTGATACCATTAACCTGCTACTTATTAAGGAAATGACTCAAAATATGACTCATCTACAACCCCTCAGGAAGAGAGAAGAAAGGAAGAGCAAAAGAACAAGAAAAGAAAGAAATAAAAAGAATTGCTATAGGATAGATGACTTATAATAATCTTGCAAATAATTTTCTAGTACCTACCAGCCCACATACTTTTTACAAAGCCCATTCCCATTGGACCTGAAACACAAAACCATTACTCGGCACCCACATGCGTTCTTGCATTTGCTGTGAAGGAGAATGATGATGCCGTTAGTAAATAACATTGCAGAGCAAACAGAAGATGTTCCAGAATCTTGTTAAAGGGATATGCTAATTTCCATCCAACTGCTGAACTAAAATTTTAGACAGGTAATTAAACATTTAAGATACCTAAGGTATGTGCACCCCTGGTTATTTACAAAGCTAATCTGCATCTCCAGAATGAAAAGCCTGCCAGAGGGCAGCAACAGAGGGAGGGAAGGAGCAGGATTGAAGCCAAGGAGACATGGCATGTGCTGGGTATATTTCTGTCTTTCCAGAATTGTACAGTCGAGTGAAAGATACTGGGGCAAGGAGGGAGAGAGGGCAGAGGCAATATCCTCTTTTTTACATATATCCACAGCTCAGCTTGTACAATTTGTAACAGTATTAAGATGTAGATTTTCTGTAACACACTTGAAAATACTGTTTTCATTTTATGTTGCCTGTACTTTTAGAATCCTGGCTGTTAGGAATAAAGGACTCTGAGAGGTCACTTAGTCCAAGCATCACAAATTTAGAAGCCTACATTGGCCAGACAGGTAAAGTGAGGGCCTGGCTGGGCCTTCCCCACACCTGCAGAGGTGGGACCCAATACCTAGTCTAAAGGTACAATTACTACTCAGCTTCTCAAGAATTCTTACTGTATTGAAATATGGGCCCCATGTCGCCAGATCTTCCAAATTTTTAAGATAAGCTGGAAATCCTCTAGAATGTTAACTCTAGGAGGGCATGGATTTTTTTTGCTTGTATTGTGTATTGCAGTAAATCCAGTGCTTAGAAGAGTACGTGGCATTCAGTGAGTGCTCAATAAATATTTGTTGAATGGATGCACGTAGAAAAACAAGCAAGCAATCAGCAAGCTGGATTTTATGTGAATTCTTTTGACTTATAATGTTGACAAATAGATTTTTATGTTGTGACTGTTTGATTAAAATGTAGAAAACCACACCTATGTGGACTGAACAAAACCTATCTCAGGGCTGTATAAAATTCACGGGTTACTACTTTGCTACCTAGGGTCTAATTCAAGTTCCCTGTGCCACAGACAAGGAAACTGAGGCCCCAAAATATTACTGCTTTGTTTAGGGGTCACACAGATGGTTAATGGCAGAGCCAGTAAACCAATAAAACAACTTTCACTTTCTAATTCCCCATCTAGAGCCATTTTCTCCTTCAAATCTCAATACTGCTTCAAAAACAACAACAGCAACAATGAGAGATCAAGAAATAAAGTTATATGCCTTTATAAGGGGTCAAAGCATAGCTAAGAGCTTTGAAATTAAAATATAATTGCAAGGGGGTCAATGAAATGGTTTAGAAAGATACAGGAGGGGTCCCTCTAGGGATTCCTGCCCAGCCAGCCTGGCAGCGAGAAAAGCTCTCCTATCCCAGTCTTTGTCTGTCAGAACCTAAAGTCCAGGTTATGCTGCAGGAGCAAACAGCCCCCAAATCTCAGTGGCTTCAGACACAAGGTTTATTTCTCACTCCAGCTGGGGACGCTCTGCATTGTCCTTTCTCTGGGACCCATGTTAACAAGCAGCCACCTCTGGGACATTGTCCATCACTCTGGCAGACTGATAAAGAGAGTATGGCAAATGGCACGCTGGCTCTTAGAGCTTCTGCCCAGAAGTGATGCCTGACACCTCTGCTCACATGTCATCGGTCTTGTAAGTCACATGGCCACACCTAACTTAAAAAGGGCAGCAAGGAACAATTTTACCACATGCTAGGAATGCACGGGGCAGAGCCTCTGGTGAAAGACTTCGCTAACACAGCTCGAGAGCCCTGAGAAAAAGACACCACTTGAAAAGCACTTACTTATGCCTAACTTTATTTCTTGGTAAAAGGAAAACTAAGTTTTCAATTTGTCAACATTTCCTATTGAATATTCTCTCTTGTGCTTTCTTTTTTTTTTTTTCAAATTATTCCTAATACCCTGGTAGTCAAGTGCTTAACCAGTTGGAAGGAAACAAAAAGCTTAGGGCTTCCCTGGTGGCGCAGTGGTTGAGAGTCCGCCTGCCGATGCAGGGGACGCCGGTTCGTGCCCCGGTCCGGGAGGATCCCACATGCCGCGGAGCGGCTGGGCCCATGAGCCATGGCCGCTGAGCCTGCGCGTCCGGAGCCTGTGTTCCGCGATGGGAGAGGCCACAACAGTGAGAGGCCCGCGTACCACACAAAAAAAAAAAAAAAAAAAAAAAAAAAAAAAAAAAAAAAAAAAAAAAAAAGCTTAGAAATCTGGCTTGTTATTACTCTGGATTTCCAAATAAATATGTGTCTGCTTTGGTGAAGTCCAGTTTTAACGCCAATCAGAGACTCCCCCCACAATTTCATGAGCATTTTTAAACATGCACACGACCAGCATACTCACTCTGGGCAAGAGCAGAGCTGGGTTCACTCCAGAAAATGCAAAATGTACTCAGAGACACCATATGCCCTTTTTACGCACTCTGAGCAACCTCCAGGCTATCAGCAGGGCCGTGCACAGAGAGGGCCAGGGAGCCACACTTTGGAAACTACAGGCTGAGTTGCTGTGTCCCAGCTGTACTGAAAAGCAGAGCTTTGGTTTGTCAACAACCAAAGATAAATAAGTCTGCTTCTAATCAAAGCTGACTATTTGTTCTCCCAGATCTAAACTGTGAGCTCTTTGGGGTAGGAAATATTCCTTAAACGAAAAACAAACAAGTAAAAGGCTTACTTATCCCTTTTTTAATGTTAAAAACTTTATAGTAACAGTTTTATTATGATTTGACTTCACATACAAAGTTAGAATGGCAATTACACTGATGATGAACTCATTAAAAATGTTTAAATATCATATTACAGATATGCACTATTGAAGTTCCAGAAGGTGTTCTCAGAATCTAACAAAATTCTAAACAAAAGATTTACTGAGTATGCGAATAAATGGATGAATGGTGCAAGCAATTGGGATATACTTAAATGCACTGAAAAGGGTCAGGAAATATAATTTTCTTTCCCCAAATATGTTTTATTTGAGGATACCTTTCTTGAGATCGAGAAAGTGGTGAGGATCCACCCAAGATTCTGGGTGTTTTTACTTTGTGTACAATCCACAGTCTTCTGCCATTTTCCTGTGGAGGACATTTGGGAGACCATGGAGAAGATCTAGAAGTGGGAGGCCAGCCAGTGGGCCTGTGTGGTGAAGAGCTAGATGTAGGAAGGCAGGGCTGAGGGGAAGCCCCAGGAAGTAGCCAGAAAAGCTCCCACTTGTCCTCACTGCTCTGGGGCTGCTCTGTAAAGACACTTCCATGAGAAATGTCCAGTGGACTTTGGGAAGCCTGGAGGAATTCTCCTCCCCCTCATCACCTCATGTCCTTATCTGCCCCTGGCTGCAGACACCTCCAGACTGGAGGGGAGCAGAATAGGGGCAGCACAGTGATTGGCCAAGCAAAGAAGCAGGTGTAGGAGCATGGTGAGGGGAACTTCTCCCAGCTCCCTTCTCTCAGCACACACCTCTCTTTTTCACCTTTTGAATTCAATCAAATATTCATTAGAGTGAATGTTTCTATACTAAGCATGATTTGGTTAAGATTTTTGAGTTCCCCCTTCTCAAGAATGGTTGGAATTTGGAGAAACACAGGTACTGGAAATTTTGTAGTGTGTGAGCAGTTCATACCCAGAGAAATAATTGTAGGAGCAAACACAGAACGTTTTAATGTGCAATGTGCATTATTTTGGCTGACTGTATCTTCACACATACCTCTGAGAGAAATACTCTATTAGCCCCATTTTATTGGTGAGCAAACTGAGACAGTTGGTCAAGGCCAAAAGCTAGTGAGCGATGGCCTTTGAACACAGGCAGCCTGGCTCGAGCACTCTTAGCCACTGGATTACATTTCCTTTTCTATACCCCTTTTCCTTGGCAAATACATGTATCTCAGAACAAAGATGTATGTGGTCTATTCTGGGAACACACATACCTTTTGCACCATTTATAGGATTGTTTTTATAGCAAAATGCATTCTGAGTTCCAAACAGCCAGCTTGCAAATAAACTTTTGAGCCTCAGTCTATTTATAAGCTTGATATATTTTGAATATCATTTCAAATCTCAGGTAGGGAAAACAGCATTTGAAAGGAAACAGAAAGTCTGGTTCCAGAAAGTCAATGTCCTCTGACATATCCTAGAATTAAAAATAGGGGAGATGCATTTTACAGGCCAGGTACATTCCAGAGTCAGGGGGTAAGGAGAAAACTAGGTATAATCAAAGTTACCCTTGAAAATCCTTTAGGAAGCCTCCACACTGAAGGCCAGCAGACTACCTCCCAGCCTCCTTGTTCTCCAATGCTGTTGAACACCAGGTGAAGTAGTCAGCTTGTGTTTAAGGCCATGAACTTAAGAATGGCTTAAGCCCAGTGAGATGGTCACTCTGTGTCAGCCATGAGAAACAGTGTTCAATTGAGGAAATGGCAGACTCTCTCTCCCACCTTCTGCCCACCCCAGAACAGTCCTTAGAGGAAGGAAATCACCAGCAGAACGGCTTGAATTATTTCTCCTCCTTTCATTTTTCTGATCCAGTGCCTTTTGTTAAATTCGAGTATGTTAAATGGATATTTGATGTGACTGAACTCGAAATACATACATAGTAAGCAGGACGTAAGGCCTCAGACTTATCTTAAAAGCTTCACACAAGCTCTCATTCTTACATCTTCATCCACCTCTGAAGAGCACTTTAATATTTAACAGATTCCAAGAGAATTTCCACTAGAAACACAACATTAAGGAGCAGAGGAATACCAGACTGCTCAAAGCGCCTCTGAGGGTCCTGTCTCTCACTTACTGAGCCTGCTTTCTTAGCTCACGGCAGGCCTCAGGTCTTTAAAGTCAACATGTCTGAAGAGGCTTTATGTAGAGAGGGAGCTGCTTGGATTATGAGATATCAGCTCTCCTTTTTCTTTAAAAAAAGAAGATGATGCTACAGATGTGCCAAGAGGTAGCCCACATTTTAAATGATTTTTCTCAGAGGGTGAATCTACACCAATCAGCCCCACCTTTTCTTTGGCCTCTGCTTGGTGCCTAATCAGCAGGTCCCTCAACTCTCTGGTGGACTTATCCTCCATTGTTTGACTCCTAAATCCTTCTCAATTTTTCATGATTTGAAACTCATACAGGAAATGAGTTCTTTTTTCCTTCCACATTGCTGTGTGCATATAAGTGACTGGTTGCCAGAAAAATTCTTTAGGTAAGGTAGTAGATATTAAGGACCAATGACTGGAGTGTGTTGGATGTGCCTTTCAAAGCAGCATAAAACAAATGCTTCAATTGCACTGGTATTTGGGGAAGGGGTGGGAATGGCACTCACTTTCATTAAGCTTTTCCTCTAACCAATGTACACAGGTTCGTATTAATTTACATCATTACAGTAGAACTTCAAGCCAGTTAAACCTGCAAAAATATATAATAATCATTCATGTACTTGGTTCTTCATTTTGTGTATACATTGACCACCTGCTTCCTAAAATCTATCTTTCATCTATTAAAAATAGCATTGGAGAAGTATTTTTTAAACAAATCCCTTGATTCTGTGTGAGATCTGTGTCATTCCGAAGAAAGAATTTGAGGTGTTTCTTTTGTGTGTTTGAGGTTAAGTTGCCATGGTAATGGCTTATTGTTAAATACTGGGAGAAGTGCATTAGAAACATCGCATGTGGCAACTACATATTGGTTGGGTTCCTGTTATTATAGCCTGGGCAGAACTTGACTTTTCTTGGTTCCAAACAATCTTTCCATACTTTATAAAAACAGGAATTTGCATTTCTAGCCTAAGGCTGCCTTTTTCCTACCCCATGCAGCTTTTAGAACACACACAAAAAGAAAAGGCTTTGTATTTAGGTGTTACAGAGAAACAAAATTCTCATGACTTTTACAGCATTTCAAACATTTAGAGCACTTTATTTTCAATTCCTTCACTTATGCACTGTTACTACTTCTTAAAACCCAGGAACATCACATAGAACAATTGCCAAGGACTGGAACAATTTATTTTGCATTTTTTTACTTTCACTTTCAATTCCTCAGGCTAACACATACGTTTTATGAAAATGCATGAGGAATTGAGTTTGCTTTCAGTCTCTTTCCAAGTAAATGTGACTCATAGACCTAGGAAGAAGTAGATACAATTATTTAATGCATTTCTGAAAGATTTAGGAGTTAAATAAAGAAAATAACTTTTCTTGATTTCCTTTGAATACTTGTTCCACTTTAAAAAAGCAAATTTTATATAGTAAGAAATGCATATTTTATTTTTTAAAATAGTAATGTTTCTGCATTAAGAAAATATAAAGTTTCAGCATAACATGAAAGTCTGTGTCACATGTCTTTGGCTGCTTTAAAGTTTTTCTCTATATCTTTGGTTTTTAGCAGTTTGACTTATGATGTGCTTTAGGGATGGGTTTCTTTGTATTTTGCTTGGGGTTTGCTGACCTTCATGAATCTGTAAATTAATATCTTCACGAAATTAAAATTCCAATACCAAATACTAAAGTTGGTAAGCACTGAGTAGAGCCTGAATTTTACTAACACCTTTGGCCTAATTAGATTTTTTAAGCAACAAAGGCCCCGTTGCTTTGCCTGGAGGAAGGTGGGATTTACTATCAGGATACTCACAATGTAATAGAACATGAATGACAAGTCTCATGGACTTCTCAGAAAATAACCATAGAACAGCCAGTTCTCCCCTGAAGGAGGTGCCAGGAAGCTCTAAAACCCTCAGAAGCAGGAGTTAGTGCATCATCCACCTATGGTGGGTGCTTCTCCCCCAGTCGCATGCAGCTACTCTCTGGCTGTCTGCTCCCTTCTACACCTCTGACTTGCTTATTCATTTTTTCTTTCCTGGATTTTTTCATCTATCACATTGGATCTACTTATTTATAATGTATAACTCATAACTTTCTTTGCCATGACATTTCCATACATCTTTTTATACTACCTGTCAATAACCTCATTTTCTCATGTCTCCTAGCTAGAATTTCTGCAGGAGAGCATCAGATAGGTCCAGTTTATGACCATCTTCTCTGTTCAGACAGAATCCTTGACACCATATGTCAGAACACTGGCAAGTATATAGAAATCTCAACTCCTGTAGGAGGGAACTCACCCATTCTAGTCCCAGCAGCTCTCAGTGTACAAGGGAGTGGGATTCTCATGATGTTGAAAATATGACTTCCTCATTGCTTCTAGAGCAAGGTCAGGAGTGGGATGTTTTCCATTAAGGGAAACTAGAGGCATGGTTGGTGCCGTGATGGACATGTCTAGTTTATTCTGAATACTTATTTCCATATGTAAAATTCCAAAGTTGCCCCCAGAAAACTGCTGTGGACAACTGTGCAGGTTGGGCTTTCTAGCTGGTGGCTTTCAGTGTAGACTATGATGTTTTTAACGAATTTTTCTTTGGTCTGGTTGTTCTGTCAGTTGCTGAAAGCTGAATTATTTCTCTTTTAAATTTTCAATTGTTTCATATATTTTGGAGCTCTGTTATTATACTGTATATAATTGTTATGTTTTCCTGATTAATTAAGTTTTTTTTCCGGACGCGCAGGCTCAGTGGCCATGGCTCACGGGCCTAGCCGCTCTGCGGCATGTGGGATCTTCCTGGACAGGGGCACAAACCCGTGTCCCCTGCATCGGCAGGCGGACTCTCAACCATTGCGCCACCAGGGAAGCCCTAACATTTTTATCATTATAAAATGTTTCACTTTCTTTCTTTTTTTTTTTTTTTTTGCGGTACGTGGGCCCCTCACTGTTGTGGCCTCTCCTGTTGCGGAGCACAGGCTCCGGACGCGCAGGCTCAGCGGCCATGGCTCACGGGCCCAGGCGCTCCGCGGCATGTGGGATCTTCCCAGACCAGGGCACAAACCCACGTTCCCTGCATCAGCAGGCGGACTCTCAACCACTACACCACCAGGGAAGCTCTTCTTTTTTTTTTTAGAAGCAATATTTTTTGGATATTTTTATTTTATTTATTTATTTAGGCTGTGTCAGTTCTTCGTTGTGGTGTGCAGGCTTCTCTCTAGTTGTGGCGTGAGGGTTTTCTCTCTCTAGTTGTGGCGCACAGATTCCAGGGCGTGTGGACTCTGTAGTTTGCAGCATGCAGGCTCTCTTGTTGAGGCAGGCAAGCTCAGTAGTTGTGGCGCCTGGCTTAGTTGCCCCATGGCATGTGGGATCTTAGTTCCCTGACCAGTGATCCAACCCATGTCCCCTGCATTGGAAGGTGGATTTTTTACCACTGGACCACCAGGGAAGTCCCTCACTTTACTTCTGATAATACTCTTTGTCTTAAAGTTTATTTTATCTAATATTAATATAAATTCATATAGCCTCCCCAACATTCTTCTTATTATTGTTGGCATGGTATAATTTTATCCATCTACTTACTTTCAATTTACCTTTATATAAAAAGTGCATCTCTTGGGCTTCCCTGGTGGCGCAGTGGCTGAGAGTCCACTTGCTGATGCAGGGGACACGGGTTCGTGACCCGGTCTGGGAAGATCCCACATGCCGTGGAGCGGCTGGGCCTGTGAACCATGGCCACTGAGCCTGCACGTCCGGAACCTGTGCTCCGCAACGGGAGAGGCCACAGCAGTGAGAGGCCCGTGTACTGCAAAAAAAAAAAAAAAAAAAAAGTGCATCTCTTGAGGAGAACTTATATTTGGATCTTGATTTTTTTATCCATTCTAACAACCTCTG
This sequence comes from Phocoena sinus, assembly GCF_008692025.1. Classification (NCBI taxonomy): domain Eukaryota; kingdom Metazoa; phylum Chordata; class Mammalia; order Artiodactyla; family Phocoenidae; genus Phocoena; species Phocoena sinus. Next base: position 35,954,705 of record NC_045766.1, read on the forward strand.
CTTTTTAGTTAGAGTGTTTAGTGTATTAACATTTAATATAATTATTGATAATGCTGGATTTATGTTTGGATTACGTTTTCTGTTTTTCCCCTCTTTTTTTTTTGATCTTTTTTACTGTCTTATTATGGCATTTTAAAATTGCATTTGTAAAAAAAATTGTATTTTGGTTTACCTATTATCTTTTTAGCTATACCACCTTGCATTATTTTTTTAAGTGGTTGCCCTAGGGAGTATACTATACATCCTTAACTTTTTACAGTTTACTTAGAGTTAATATTTTATTATTATTTTTTAAATTTATTTTTGGCTGCGTTGGGTCTTCATTGCTGTGTGCGGGCTTTTTCTAGTTGCGGTGAGTGGGGGCTACTCTTGGTTGCAGTGCACAGACTTCTCATTGCGGTGGCTTTTGTAATCGTGGGGCATGGGCTCTGGGCACACGGGCTTCAGTAGTTTTGGCTCGCGGGCTTAGCTGCTCCGCAGAATGTGGGATCTTCCCGGATCAGGGCTCGAACCTGTGTCCCCTGCATTGGCAGGCGGATTCTTAACCACTGTGCCACCAGGGAAGCCCAGAGTTAATATTTTAACACTGTATTTAGAATATAGAAACTTTGCAAACATATAGATCCATTTATAGCTACCACATATCCTTTAGATTATGTATGTTTTAAACTCTCAAGACAATGTTATAATTTTAAATTTATAGAGTCAAATGTACTTTAAAGAAATTAAGAGAGAAAGTCATTTTTTATATTTACCCACATATTTATTATTTCCAACACTCTTCATTCCTTCCTAAAGATTTTCTGTCTGGTATTATTTTCTTTCTACTTTAAGAAACTCCTTTAGCATTTCTTATACTAAAGATCTGCTGGTGATACTTTTTTTAGTTTTCTTTTATCTGAAAAATATTTTTATTTTGTGTTTGTTTTGTAGCATATAGAATTCTGGGTTGAAACTTTTCCACAGTAATTTGAAGATGTTGTTCTGTTGGTTTCTGGCCTTCTTATTTTCTACTGAGAGATTAGTCGATTGAAATCATTGTTACTCTGTCGATTATATGTCATGTGTCTTTGGTTGCATTCAAGTTTTTTTCTATATCTTTGGTTTTTAGTAGTTTGTCTATAATGTGCCTAGAGATGATTTTCTTTGTATTTATCTTTCTTAGGGTTTGATGAATATATAAATTAATGTCTTCACCATATTTGGGAAATTTTTAGTCATCACTTTTTAAAGTATATTTTCTTTCACTTACAATTGCATATTTTTAGACTCTTGAATATTATCTCTCTCAAGGGTCTGATCATTTCTTAAAATCTTTTTTTCTCTCATTTTAATTGTGCATCTTCTATTCATCTAGCTCCAGTTATTGAATTTAGTTTATTGAGTTTTTCCTGTTATCTTCATTCTAATGTTAAACCCATCTAGTAATTGTTTTCTCATACATTGTATTATATAATTCTGAGGTATGTATCTTTTAAAATTATGTAGCTTCTATTTATCGTCTGAAATAACCTTTTTTTTCATTATGAGGATATTTTACTTTCCATCCTTGAGCAGTTATAATTGCTGCTTTAAAAGTTTTGTCTGCTAATTCCATCATCTAGGTTACCTTAGGGTCATTCTCTATTTGTTGTTTTTATCTTGAGAATGGGTCATATTTTCTTGTTTCTTTGTATGTTAAATAATTTTGGATTATATTCTGGACCTTGTAAACATGTTGTAAAGACTCTGAATGCTACTATATTTGTCCAGAGAGTTTTTGTTGTTGTTGTTATAGCAGTCAATTAACTTGATTGAATTCAAAGTGCAAACTCTGCTCTTGGGCAGCTGCCTCAATCTTATTTCTGAAATTTTAGTCTCTCCTGGGCCGTTTGGAGTCTGCCTTGTAAACGCATGGTTCAGTGGTCAGCAGACATTTGGGCAAAATTAATACACAGAATTTATAATTCCTCCCTCGGACTCTCTGATTTCTGTGATTTCCCTTTCACTTTCCAGTGGCTGTGGTTGTCCCAAACTCTGCCCTCTGATTGTTTGAGCCAGAAATGCTGCAGGCTTTCTATCAGAGTCTTAGCTACTCCATATGGCATAGACTGAGACCTGCTATCAGGCCAGAAGTCATGAAAATGGAAATCTATCAGGTGCCATTCCCTTCTTTCAAGTGTCTGCTTCCCCTTGTCAAGGTCTGCCATTTGATTTTATGTATGTATAAGCCAGTAAATAAGCCTGGTACTATTTCATGGGTCAGAAACAAGGACACAGCAAGTATCGTGAGTATCAACATGCTGGCATTGATTTCTCTTGCCCTCAGGTCCCACAGGAGTGGCTTCATGGGCCCAGATGGAGGCCTGCACACACAGTGGGGTACATTACAGGGGAGGAATACTGAGGTTGGAGAATCTACCTGTTCTACATTAAGCAGTTAACACGCCCACTGTTTGTCTCTCAGGGAGACCTTATATAATCCCTCAAGATTTCTCACTGCAAATTCAACCCTGAGTAATGGCCCAGGTATTCTGGGCCTTACCTCCTAGACATACCCAGAAAGAACATGCAAGGGCACTCAGAGTTTACGGCAGGTTGTTTCTCCCAACACTCTCCATAGTGTACCTTCTTTTGGTTGTTCCTCAGTGCCTTCAGGTAGTTGGGCTTTTTAAAATACTTTGTCCAGAGTTTTTTGTCGTTATCCTCAGGAGGATCATTCTGATAGGAGCTTATTTGGCCACTACAGGAAGTGGAGTTGGCAGCTTCGCCATTGTAAACAACATTGCGAATAGATTGGGAAGAGCCCCACCAAGCAGTAGCCCAGAATACATACTGCCTAGTATAGCACCCTAACCTTACAGTAAGTGGGTCTTGTTCAGACATCATAAACCTGGTTGTGTGTGAAAGATCAGCTAGAAGACAAGGCCCTGGGGTTCACAGGCATAGCCTTTCCACCCCTCTTCTTTCACAGTGCATTGAATCAGCAAATCTGACACACGCTTGCTCATCTTGGAGTTTGGTTTAATAAACTGAGTTGCTAGATAAGAAAATGTCAGACAACTAAGGTTCTCATAAATTGTACTAACAGAAAACCTCCGGGCCTGATAAATAGGGGTTTCTGTTGACTCAAGCCAATATAACAGAAGTGTCAGCCCCTTGAGGAAATCCCAGACCAGGATGCACAGGATGAGAAGACAGGTGGATCTGCCTTATTTGCTGATGCCAGAAGATGAGGACTTGCTGTCATCATGGGACTGCTTAATGGGGCAGTCCTCCCAGAGGGCAGAAACTTGGACAGGAAGATTTGCTGACCAAGAGGCTCTTTCTACTGCAAACAAGGTGAAGTAAAGAAGCTGTGCCTGTTGGGTCCATCAGTCTTACCACATTCCTTATCATCTACAAGCATGTGGACTTTACACTGCACTCCCTTCCACTGAAGCTAGAGTGACCCTTTTAAAATACAAATCATACCATTTGATTTGAACAGTTACAAGCCTTTTCAAATCTCCAGTGACTTCCCATCACACTGAGAATAAAATCCAGAATTCTTCTCTGACTCTGCAAGATCTGGCCTCTGGCAACTTCTCCAGCCTCAACTCATCACTGTTTTCCCCATTCACCATCCTAACAGTGATATAGTCTCACCAGTCCTCAAACACTGCAAGCATGTTCCTGCTGTTTCCTCTACTTGGAATGCTAGTATCCAAGCAATTAGCATAATTCCGTTCCCCACTTCATTCAGTTCTGTGCTCACATATTACCTCGTCCTTGAGGTCTTGTCTGGATACATTATCTAAAATGGCAATTGCTGTCTTTCTCTTTCCTTTTACCTCATTTATTTTTCATTACAGTATTTATGACCACCTAGAATAATGTTGTATATTTATTAAATTGTTTGTTTTTCTGCCCTCCCCACTAGAACATAAGGCCCTTGAAGGCAGGATGTTGCCAATTCTGCTGCGTGGTGTATTCCCAGTACCTCGAATAGTGCCTAACACAGTGGGTGCTCAATAAATATTTGTAGAACAAATGAATGACTAAAGCTTATTAGCACTAAGAGTAGAAAGAACATTTATAATATTGTAGCTCAGGCTCCATGCTCTGAAAAGCAGATAAGAAACAACTGACAAGAATGCTGGCCCATGAACCTCTCTGTGTCTAAGTTAGGTGTCATTCTTTTCGAAGTTTTCTCACCTACTTAAGCATATTAAAAAATCTGCTAAAGGCAAATGTAAGAGCAATAATAAAATAGCATGTTTCTATGGTAGGGATGTAGCCCACTCACATATTCAAGATGTGAAGGACAGTGAAAGGGTTTTATGTTAATATCAAGCATTATTATTTCCTTCTAAGCAGAATACTTACAATTCACCTAAATTGGCCCTAAGCATTCAGGAATGCACATAGTGAAGCCATATGATCCAAATGCCTTGCCTTTGAATAGTTATGACTAATTTAGAACATGGATTGAAAAGCATTTTCTACTCAATAATTATTTTTTAAAAAGATGATTCTCTCATAATGAGATAGTTCAGGATGCACTGATTCCTACATGCTAATATTGGCCTTATACCTTGAGAAATATCATTTTCAAGCAAGATTTAACAGGGTAGATTCACCATTAATTTATTAAATATATATTATATACATATATGTATATATATGTGTGTACATGCATACATATAAATACACAGGTGTGTGTATATATTTATATAGTGTATACTATGTGTCAGATACTGTGTTACTGATACAGATGTAGTACTATGGCCTGGATCCTGGGATTACATAGGTAAATCATGGCCATCAAGCAAGCGTTCAGTCCAGTATGAGAATTGGAAATGTAACAAATAATTGAATATCTGGGCTACATGCAATTTTGTTTGTTTTTTTTTTTCTGTACGTGGGCCTCTCACTGTTGTGGCCTCTCCCGTTGCGGAGCACAGGCTCCGGATGCGCAGGCTCAGCGGCCATGGCTCACGGGCCCAGCCGCTCCACGGCATGTGGGATCTTCCCGGACCGGGTCACGAACCCGTGTCCCCTGCATCAGCAGGCAGACTCTCAACCACTGCGCCACCAGGGAAACCCCTACATGCAATTTAATAGAGAAATATTCGGGGTACAGAGTTGCTACAAGGAAGAGAGTAGTCAACTCTATCTTGAAGTCAGGAGAGACGGGAAAAATAAAGATTTTTAAAGATTTGGGAAATTATTAAGATAGCAAAGGAGGCAAACATCCCAGGTAGCTGGCTCCCCTCATTCCCACTTAACTCTTTTGCTTCAACTCCTTGACTCTCTACCATAGCTTTGATGTTTCCCTTTGGCACCCACCCAACATTTGGGCTTCCCCAAATGTGCACAACCCCTGTCTTTGTCTGTTACTTTTCATCTGTGCTCTCATGCTGTCCAGTTCCTCACTCCATGGGATTCTGTTCCCCACACCTACCCACTACCCCTAATTCTGGCCCAACAGTCAGCATTCCTTCCCATCCACACTTTCCCATACCTCACAGCAGAGGTGAAATTTTAGACAAGGACAAGCTAGACAAAGAAACAAAAGCACAAAAAAGCATTTGGAGGGAGTTGCATGTTTGGAATGAGACAGCAGGTAGGAAACCAGAACAATGGGAAATGAAACTGGATAGTTGAAGTAGGTCATGTGGGCATGGCACACCATAAAAGGAGCTTGAACTTTGTTCTGGAGGCAGTAAAGAGCTATAGAATGCTTTTGAGGGTGAGCTGTAACACTTGGAGGTTGGATTGAGGAAAGATGTAGTTTTCTAGAACAAACTCTAATGAGATACAGACTTATTATGGATGCGGATCTTCTATTAACACAGCCCCAAATCCACTAGATTTTCCAACTGTCGTGTCTCATTCCTGGCACATATTATTATAATGGTTAAGTCTTCTAGGATATGAATTTGGTGCACCTTTGTTATTTAATTGGGTCACCTTTATCCTGTAGTTATGACATTATTATATTAAATATAATTGCAAGGCAGAATTATTATTGAGTTGAGTTTCATCAAGTTAGTCTTGGCCTATTGTTGCAGCCACTCTGTCTGTCCTTCTTAATTGTGAGCCAACTACAAATTTGATAATCACATCTTCTGTTCTCAGCAAAATCATTAATAGACTTGTTGAACAGAGTGCAGTATATTACAAAACAATGTTTCACAGCATTAAAGATTTTCTCCCAAGGAGAAATTGATCTGTAATTCAATAAGCTTCAAGCAAGTTGTTCAGTCAGCTATAAATCCACTTGACTCCACAGTCCATCTGGTGAGTCTTTGCCTTATCAGAATGAAGGTATTTGATATTTATATCATTTTTCTAATCTGCCAATCTAGTATATCTAAGCATCTAGCATCTAAATGGGAAACGAATTTACCTTTCTGTATTATCCAAATTTTCTATAGTGGGTTGTTTTCCGGGTGGGAAGTTATGGTGAAGTTCTACAAATGTACTTTTGCTGCACTTCCTTTTCGCTGGTGAGTACCTTGCATTCAGCCAGTCAACTCAAGCTCTCTAATACTTCCAGAGAGTTGTGGAACCAGGAACAAAACCACGGAATTCTTGACTTTAAAGATCAAAAAGCCAAAAGACGGGAAAAGATTTAAAATGCCTTCAGACTGAGGTAGTCCCCATCTTACTACATCTTCTTCCCTTTATCCCCCTTGTATGGATGTAAAATCAAGATACTGGGCAGAGGAAGGAGAAAGTGGAAAGCAAGCAAGAGAGTTAGATTCTGGGGTGGGGTTGAGGGAGCAGGTCCCCTACCTACAGCCATAGGTCAAGAAGAGAATGGAGATAACGGAACTCTACTTTTAGGGATCCAAGAGTAGAGGGAACCTGGGACCTGCTGCTGAGCTGGAGCTTTGGGAGTGAGCTGCCTTGCAGACTGGCGTTATGCACCAGAAGCATGAGATGGGGCTAGTGTGGGTAGTAGAATAGAGAGGGCTGTGAGGAGTGTCTTGGATGAGTGGTCCTAATGCAGCCACACAGAGCTTTCTGTAGCCCCAAAGGAGAGTGGGAAAGCAGCTGAACTCTCCCAGTGTCCCAAGTAAAGCAGAGAAAGATTAAGAGAGTGGGAGGATGAGGCCATTCCACTTTTGCAGAGAGGGAACAGCAGAGAAGAGAGTGGCATGGACCTTCCAATAGATAGCAGTAGGAGGACCAGACCAGCAACTCTTAGCAGATGTGGACATAGAGGTAACTGTCCTTTGATTAACCTCAGGCAATTCTACATTTCAAGAAAGTCCAGACCAGGCTAGATTAAGATGTAGAAGTAAAAGCTTTTCTTCATTCAACACTGGCATTTGCATAAACCCAGAGCTTATAATCAATCCCAGGAGAAAGGAGGTGAATAGAGAAAGGAATCCTGAATAAGACTGAGTTTTAATTGCAAAATGACTTTGAAATCATAACATTTCATTGACTTTCCCCCAATATAATTAGATTAAGTTTTCGGAGAATGAGACCCTGAGATAGTTACATAAAAATTTTAAAACTTGCTTTCTTGCAAACTATATCCCCTCTGCCACACTTTCATAGTAAAACAATGAAAAGTGAGAAAATAGGACTGGCTTTGTCTGGCTTATCCATGCTGTTGGTTAATTATGAGTTATCACCTTTTTCTCTGCTAAGTACATATCACTGGTCCAACTTAACCAGTGTAACACTTCAAGGCCCCATTTTTTTCTCATTAAAAAAAATCACGGCAGCATTTACCTGTCTCTGTTCTTCAGGCACTTCTCCTGCTCACCATGATTTCTCCCAGACCCTTGACCAGTTCTAGAGTCTCGATCTCTAAGCTCATTGACAGTGACCTGGAAGTCTTCCAAACAGAGCATTTATATGGCCACAGGGCTGTTTTATTCTCATTCCCAGTGCTGGGTCTCAGTTCCACTTTGAGTCATTTCTTCTGACATTTTCCCCTTGAGAACATTGTTCTCAAGGAGAAAGATGGGCTCAAAAGGAGAGCTGAGAAGTTTTGCTCCTAGTTGTCACCAGCCACAGGAGATCACCTGCCCCACACAGTGACCATTCTTTTATGACTCCCCAGGACTGTCTGACACAAGAAAACGTCTGTGGAGTGAATGAGCACTCACAGCATCATCTTCTATGGCCCTTGAGCCGTTTTAGTGGTCCTTTATGCTTCTGGTAAACCTTAGCTCACTCACTTCTCCTCTCAGGACACACAGCAGGCTTTGAGGTCTTCCAAGCTTTGCGGCAAAAAGCCTGGCATTCCTGCTTCTAGGTTCATGTTTGGGGCTTCTCTTTTAGAGTGTGCCCCTTATCCCTTATTAAAGCTGTTTTTAAAGAAAAGGGCAAGGAGACTGAACCTCCCCCTCACTGTGAGTATAGCCATCACCTTAGTCCAGGACGATATTTTGTGGGCATGGACGTGGCTCTGGCCCCAGCGCATTGCTGGAGAGGGACTCCTCATCCATGGTCAACACTCAGGCACTGGAAACCGGTTCCTAGAAGCCTTGAAGTGATTGACTTGGATTTGCAAACAAATATTTTTTAATCAGTTCTTAAAACCTCAGATTCTGTTCTGAACACTTAACCCCATAAATCCTGTAGATATTCTAAAAATGGACAGCACATTCCTGTGTGGACTTGGTATTCAGAGGCAACTAGAAAACAGTCAAGCTGAGGAAATGGAAGAAACAGGCAGGTGCTGTGCAGATCAATGGGATCAAACCACCTGGCTGCATCCCACAACAGTTTTGGAAGAAGATTTCAACAGTACCTGCAGAATTAAAAAAAAAAAAAAGTATCCTTCTTAAGATAATTTTTAAAATATTTTTACATGTAGACACATATCTAGTTTTACATGGATGACAGCATATATGTGACTTTTAAAGTAAAATTTAGAGAGAGTATTTCCTTTCACTTTTTGTGGTCTTAAAGGCTTTTTAAAATTTATGAAAGCCTGGTAATAGCAGATGGTGGTGGGCATTTTGTTTGTACATTTGTTAATGTCCTAACATGGCAAAATAAAAGTTAGCCACCTTATGTCCATCCCCCAGCTTCTTTTAGAATCTTTGCTTGTACTTGAAATCCAGACATCTGGAAACCCCTAGTGTTGATGAATTCCATGTGCACCAAGTTTTGGCAGTAGGGGGTCGCATTTTTCCCAACAGTCTTGTGTTCTGAGACCCACGGGGATGAGCCAGACAACCAGTAAAAGAAGGGGGGATCGGGAATTTCCTGGTGGTCCAGTGGTTAAGAATTGGCGCTTCCACTGCCATGGGCCTGGGTTCAATCCATGGTCAGGGAATTAAGATCCCATAGGCCTCACGGCGTGGCCAAAAAAAAAAGGGTGTGGGGAGGATCTACATCTAGGTAGAGTTCAGCAGGGATCTGGAAGTTCTCCCCGCCCCTGTCAAATCATTGCTGAGCTCAGAGGTCTAAGGCTGAGATGCAATACGACTGCCTTGCAGCGTTAATCCAAGTGACCACGTGTAAATATTACTCTAACTCGGTCTGATCTTGATCAGTTACACCTCTTGACAAATTTTATTTAAAATAGTAAGCCATGAATAATATGAGCTTTTGTTTTCTTTTTTCCACAGCATGCCTAACTTCTTGGTTGTCTTTAAGATTCTTTATTTTGCTTAACTGTAGGTTTATTTTATTTTTTTATTTTTTTTTAACGTCTTTATTGGAGTATAATTTCTTTACAATGGTGTGTTAGTTTCTGCTTTAAACAAAGCGAGTCAGCTATACGTATACATATATACCCATATCTCCTCCCTCTTGCGTATCCCTCCCACCCTCCCTACCTCACCCCTCTAGGTGATCAAAAAACACTGAGCTGATCTCCCTGTGCTATGCGGCTGCCTCCCACTAGCTATCTGTTTTACATTTGGTAGCGTATATATGTCCATGCCACTCTCTCACTTCGTCCCAGGTTGCCCTTCCCCTTCCCCATGTCCTCAAGTCCATTCTCTACGTGTGCATCTTTATTCACGTCCTGCCCCTAGGTTCTTCAGAATCTTTTTTTTTTTTTTTTAGATTCCATATATATGTGTTAGCATATGGTGTTTGTTTTTCTCTTTCTGACTTACTTCACTCTGTATGACAGACTCTAGGTCCATCCACCTCACTACAAATAACTCAATTTCATTTCTTTTTATGGCTGAGTAATATTCCATTGTATATATGTGCCACATCTTCTTTATCCATTCATCTGTCGATGGACACTTAGGTTGCTTTCAAGTCCTGGCTATTGTAAATAGTGCTGCAGTGAACATTGTGGTACATGACTCTTTTTGAATTATGGTGTTCTCAGGGTATATGCCCAGTAGTGGGATTGCTGGGTTGTATGGCAGTTCTATTTTTAGTTTTTTAAGGAACCTCCATACTGTTCTCCATAGTGGCTGTATGAATTTACATTCCCACCAACAGTGCAAGAGGGTTCCCTTTTCTCCACACCCTCTCCAGCATTTATTGTTTGTAGATTTTTGGACGATGGCCATTCTGATTGGTGTGAGGTGATACCTCATTTTAATTTTGGTTTGCATTTCTCTAATGATTAGTGAAGTTGAGCATCGTTTCATGACTTTGTTGGCAATCTGTATGTCTTCTTTGGAGAAATGTCTATTTAGGTCTTCTGCCCATTTTTCGATTGGGTTGTTTGTTTTTTCGATATTGAGCTGCATGAGCTGCTTGTAAATTTTGGATATTAATCCTTTGTCAGTTGCTTCATTTGCAAATATTTTCTCCCATTCTGAGGATTGTCTTTTCATCTTGTTTATGGTTTCCTTTGCTGTGCAAAAGCTTTTAAGTTTCATTAGGTCCCGTTTGTTTATTTTTGTTTTTATTTCCATTTCTCTAGGAGGTGGGTCAAAAAGGATCTTTCTGTGATTTATGTCATAGAGTGTTCTGCCTATGTTTTCCTTTAAGAGTTTTATAGTGTCTGGCCTTACATTTAGGTCTTTAATCCATTTTGAGTTTATTTTTGTGTATGGTGTTATGGAGTGTTCTAATTTCATTTTTACATGTAGCTGTCCAGTTTTCCCAGCACCACTTACTGAAGAGGCTGTCTTTGCTCCATTGTATATTCTTGCCTACTTTGTCAAAGATAAGGTGACCATATGTGCATGGGTTTATCTCTGGGCTTTCTATCCTGTTCCATTGATCTATATTTCTGTTTTTGTGCCAGTACCATACTGTCTTGATTACTGTAGCTTTGTAGTAGAGTCTGAAGTCTGGGAGCCTGATTCCTCCAGCTCTGTTACTCTTTCTCAAGATTGCTTTGGCTATGCGGGGTCTTTTGTGTTTCCATACAAACTGTGCAGTTTTTGTTCTAGTTCTGTGAAAAATGCCAGTGGTAATTTGATAGGACTTGCATTGAATCTGTAGATTGCTTTGGGTAGTAGAGTCATTTTCACAATGTTGATTCTTCCAGTCAAAGAACATGGTATATCTCTCCATCTGTTTTTATCATCTTTAATTTCTTTTATCAGTGTCTTATAGCTTTCTGCAACAGGTCTTTTGTCTCCTTAGGTAGGTTTATTCCTAGGTATTTTATTCTTTTTGTTGCAATGGTAAATGGAGTATTTCCTTAATTTCTCTTTCAGATTTTTTATCATTAGTGTATAGAAATGTCAGAGATTTCTGTGCATTAATTTTGTATCCTGCTACTTTACCAAATTCATTGATGAGCTCTAGTAGTTTTCTGGTAGCATCTTTAGGATTCTCTATGTATAGTATCATGTCATTTGCAAACACTGGCAGTTTCACTTCGTGTCTTCCGATTTGGATTCCTTTTATTTATTTTCCTTCTCTGATTGCTGTGGCTAAAACGTCCAAAACTATGTTGGATAATAGTGGTAAGAGTGGACAGCCTTGTCTTGTTCTGGGTTTTAGAGGAAATGCTTTCAGTTTTTCACCATTGAGAACGATGTTGGCTGTGCGTTTGTCACATGTGGCCTTTATTATGTTGAGTTAAGTTCCCTCTATGCCTACTTTCTGGAGAGTTTTTATCATAAATGGGTGTTGAATTTTGTCAAAAGCTTTTTCTGCATCTATTGAGATGATCATATGGTTTTTCTCTTTCAGTTGGTTAATATGGTTGATCACATTGATTGATTTGCATATATTGAAGACTCCTGGCATTCCTGGGATAAACCCCACTTGATCGTGGTGTATGATCCTTTTAATGTGCTGTTGGATTCTGTTTGCTAGTATTTTGTTGAGGATTTTTGCATCTATGTTCATCAGTGATATTGGCCTGTAGTTTTCTTTCTTTGTGACGTCTTTGTCTGGTGTTGGTATCAGGGTGATGGTGGCCTTGTAGACTGAGTTTGGGAGTGTTCCTCCCTCTGCTATATTTTGGAGGAGTTTGAGAAGGATAGGTGTTAGCTCTTCTCTAAATGTTTGATAGAATTCACCGGTAAAGCCATCTTGTCCTGGGCTTTCGTTTGTTGGAAGATTTTTAATCACAGTTTCAATTTCAGTGCTTGTGATTGGTCTGTTCATAATTTCTATTTCTTCCTGGTTCAGTCTCGGGAGATTGTGTTTTTCTAAGAATTTGTCCATTTTTTCCAGATTGTCCATTTTATTGGCATATAGTTGCTTGTAGTAATCTCTCATGATTCTTTGTATTTCTGCAGTGTCAGTTGTTACTTCTCCTTTTTCATTTCTAATTCTATTGATTTGAGTCTTCTCCCTTTTTTTCTTGATGAGTCTGGCTAATGGTTTATCAATTTTGTTTATCTTCTCAAAGAACCACTTTTCTTGACCTTTGTTTTCTTGACCTTTGCTATCATTTCCTTCATTTCTTTTTCATTTATTTCTCATCTGATCTTTATGATTTCTTTCCTTCTGCTAACTTTGGGGTTCTTTTGTTCTTCTTTCTCTAATTGCTTTAGGTGTAAGTTTAGGTTGTTTATTTGAGATTTTTCTTGTTTCTTGAGATACGGTTGTATTGCTATAAACTTCCCTGTTAGAACTGCTTTTGCTGCATCCCATAGGTTTTGGGTCATCGTGCTTTCATTGTCATTTTTTTCTAGGTATTTTTTGATTTCCTTTTTGATTTCTTCGGTGATCTCTTGGTTATTTAGGAGTGTATTGTTTAGCCTCCATGTGTTTGTATTTTTTACAGATTTTTCCTGTAATTGGTATCTAGTCACATGGCATTATGGTCAGAAAAGATACTTGATACAATTTCAATTTTCTTAAATTTACCAAGGCTTGATTTGTGACCCAAGATATGATCTATCCTGGAGAATGTTCCATGAGCACTTGAGAAGAAAGTGTATTCTGTTGTTTTTGGATGGAATGTTGTTTAAATATCAATTAAGTCCATCTCGTTTAATGTATCATTTAAAGCTTGTGTTTCCTTATTTATTTTCATTCTGGATGATCTGTCCATTGGTGAAAGTGGGGTGTTAAAGTCCCGTACTATGATTGTGTTACTGTCGATTTCCCCTTTTATGGCTGTTAGCATTTGCTTTATGTATTGAGGTGCTGCTGTGTTGGGTTCATAAATATTTACAATTATTATATCTTCTTCTTGGATTGATCCCTTGATCATTATGTAGTGTCCTTCTTTGTCTCTTCTAATAGTCTTTATTCTAAAGTCTATTTTGTCTGATATGAGAATTGCTACTCCAGCTTTCTTTTGATTTTCATTTTTATGGAATATCTTTTTCCATCCCCTCACTTTCAGTCTGTATGTGTCCCTAGGTCTGAAGTGGGTCTCTTGTAGACAGCATATATATGAGGCTTGTTTTTGTATCCATTCAGCCAGTCTGTGTCTTTTGGTGGGAGCATTTAATCCATTTACATTTCAGATAATTATCGATATGTATGTTCCTATTACCATTTTCTTAATTGTTTTGGGTTTGTTATTGTAGGTCTTTTCCTTCTCTTGTGTTTCCTGCCGGAGAAGTTCCTTCAGCATTTGTTGTAAAGCTGGTTTGGTGGTGCTAAATTCTCTTAGGTTTTGCTTGTCTGTAAAGATTTTAATTTCTCCGACGAATCTGAAAGAATGAGATCCTGCTGGGTAGAGTAATCTTGGTTGTAGGTTTTTCCCTTTCATCACCTTAAATATGTTCTGCCACACACTTCTGGCTTTCAGAGTTTCTGCTGAAAGATCTGCTGTTAAACTTATGAGGATTCCCTTGTATGTCATTTGTTGTTTTTCCCTTGCTGCTTTTAATAATTTTTCTTTGTACTTAATTTTTGATAGTTTGATTAATGTGTGTCTTGGCGTGTTTCTCCTTGGATTTATCCTGTATGGGGCTCTCTGTGCTTCCTGGACTTGACTATTTCCTCTCCCATATTAGGGAAGTTTTCAACTATATCTTTTCAAATATTTTCTCAGACCCTTTCCTTTTCTCTTTTTCTTCTGGGACCCCTATGATTTGAATGTTGGTGCATTTAACATTGTTCCAGAGGTCTCTGAGACTGTCCTCAATTCTTTTCATTCTTTTTTCTTTATTCTGCTCTGCAGTAGTTATGTACACTATTTTATCTTCCAGGTCACTTATCCATTCTTCTGCCCTAGTTATTCTGCCATTGATTCCTTCTAGAGAATTTTTAATTTCATTTACTGTGTTGTTCATCATTGTTTGTTTGCTCTTTAGTTCTTCTAGGTCCTTGTTAAAACTTTCTTGTATTTTCTCCATTCTATTTCCAAGATTTTGGATCATCTTTACTATCATTACTCTGAATTCTTTTTCAGGTAGACTGCCTATTTCCTCTTCATTGTTTGGTCTGGTGGGTTTTTACCTTTCTCCTTCATCTGCTGTGTGTTTCTCTGTCTTCTCATTTTGCTTAACTTACTGTGTTTGGGGTCTCCTTTTCGCAGGCTGTAGGTTCGTAGTTCCTGTTGTTTTTGGTGTCTGTCCCCAGTGGCTCAGGTTGGTTCAGTGGGTTGTGTACGCTTCCTGGTGGAAGGGACTGGTGCCTGTGTTCTGGTGGTTGAGGCTGGATCTTGTCTTTCTGGTGGGCAGGTCCATGTCCGGTGGTGTGTTTTGGGGTTTCTGTGATCTTGTTATGATTTTAGGCAGCCTCTCTGCTAATGGGTGGGGTTGTGTTCCTGTCTTGCTAGTTGTTTGGCATGGGTTGTCCAGCACTGTAGCTTGCTGGTCATAGAGTTCAGCTGGGTCTTAGTGTTGAGATGGAGATCTGGGAGAGCTTTTGTTGTTTGATATTACTTAGAGCTGGGAGGTCTCTGGTGCACCAGTGTCTTGAACTCAGCTCTCCCACCACAGAGGCACAGGCCTGACCCCTGGCCAGAGCACCAAGACGTGTCAGCCACACAGCTCAGAAGAACAGGGAGGAAAAAAAAGAAAGCAAGAAAATAATAGTAAAATAAAATAAGGTTATTAAAAATATATAATAGTAAAAATAAAATATTAAAAAGTCATAAAAAAAGAAAGAAGAGTGCAACCAAACCAATAAATAAATCCACCAATGATAACAAGTGCTAAAAAGTATACTAAGAAAAACAAACAAAAAAAACGGACAGACAGAACCCTAGGACAAATGGTAAAAGCAGCAAAGCTATACAGACAAAAATGACAGAAAGACACATACACATACACACACACAAAAAGAGAAAAAGGAAAAAAAATATATATCTATATATATTAAAAAAAGGAAGGGCTTCCCTGGTGGCGCAGTGGTTGAGAGTCTGCCTGCTGATGCAGGGAACACGGGTTCATGCCCCGGTCCAGGAAGATCCCACATGCTGTGGAGCGGCTGGGCCCGTGAACCATGGCTGCTGAGCCTGCGCGTCCGGAGCCTGTGCTCCGCAACGGGAGAGGCCACAACAGTGAGAGGCCCACGTAACGCAAAAAAAAAAAAAAAAGATGAGAGCAACCAAATCAATAAACAAATCTACCAATGATAATAAAGTCTACATAGTAAGCTAAGATAAACATAAAACTGGAAACAACTTAGATGCCGAAAGCAAATGCCAAGTCTACAGTTGCTCCCAAAGTCCACCACCTCAATTTTGGGATGATTCATTGTCTATTCAGGTATTCCAGAGATGCAGGGTACATCAAGTTGATTGTGGAGATTTAATCCGCAGCTCCTGAGGCTGCTGGGAGAAATTTCCCTTTCTCTTCTTTGTTCACACAGCTCCTCGGGTTCTGCTTTGGATTTGGACCCACCTCTGCATGTAGTTCGCCTGAGGGCATCTCTTCCCCGCCCAGACAGGACAGGGTTAAAGGAGCAGCTGATTGCGGGCTCTGGCTCACTCAGGCCCGGGGGAGGGAGGGGTACGGAATGCGGGACAAGCCTGCAGCGGCAGATACCAGCATGACATGACGTTGCACCAGCCTGAGGCACGCCATGCGTTCTCCTGGGGAAGTTGACCCTGGATCACAGGGCCCTGGCAGTGGCGGGCTGCACAGGCTCCCAGGAGGGGAGGTGTGGATAGTGACCTGTGCTTGCACACAGGCTTCTTGGTGGCTGCAGTAGCAGCCTTAGCGTTTCATGCCCGTCTCTGGGGTCTGCGCTGATAGCTGCAGCTCGCACCCGGCTCTGGAGCTCATTTATGCGGTGCTCTGAATACCCTCTCCTCATGTACCCCTAAACAATGGTCTCTTGCCTCTTCAGCAGCTCCAGACTTTTTCCCGAACTCCCTCCCGGCTAGCTGTGGTGCACTAGCCCCCTTTAGGTTGTGTTCACGCAGCCAACCCCAGTCCTCTCCCTGGGCTCTGTGGGAAGCCCGAGCCTCAACTCCCAGCCCCGCCCACCCCGGCGGGTGAGCAGACAAGCCTCTCGGGCTGGTGAGTGCCGGTCAGCCCTGATCCACTGTGCGGGAGTCTCCCTGCTTTGCTCTCCGCACCCCTGTTGCTGTGCTCTCCTCTGGGGCTCTGAAGCTCCTCCCTCTGCCCCCCGCAGTCTCCGCCCGCAAAGGGGCTTCTAGTGTGTGGAAACCTTTCCTTCTTCACAGCTCCCTCCCACTGGTGCAGGTCCCGTTCCTATTCTTTTGTCTCTATTTTTTCTTTTTTCTTTTGCCCTACCCAGGTACTTGGGGAGTTTCTTGCCTTTTGGGAGGTCTGAGGTCTTCTGCCAGCGTTCAGTAGGTGTTCTGTAGGAGTTGTTCCACGTGTAGATGTATTTCTGATGTATTTGTGGGGAGGAAGGTGATCTCCATGTCTTACTCCTCCGCCATCTTGAAGGTCTCTCCTAATATGAGTTTTTTAATTAAAATATGTTGGTTTTTAAAAAAGGTTATTTCTTGGCTTTGTGTGTTTGGATTTTTAATTAGAGATTGTGGATGTGCTTTTATTTGAATGGTGTATTTTAAAATATGAAACACTAATGAAACTTTATACATGAGTAAAAAGGTCAGGCATAAGTCATTTGAAGCCAAGTTTTTCTTGCTTGCATACAGGATCCCACTCCTTCACCAAAAGGTTTTCACTAAGTTTGGTCATCCAATTTCTTTTCATAAAGTGGATCGTTTATACTCTGACCGTTTAACCAAATCAGTTGTACAGTATTTACTCATATACCTGTGCATTTCATTTACTTGGAACTGGTGTGTAATGGAATAGTGCGCCCCCTAGTGTGCGGGTTAGTTCCAGCCAGTATTTGTCATGGTCCATTCCTGCACAAGCACAGCTTTTCCACCGAGAAATGTCCAGGCATTTGGCAGATGATTCAAACCAAGTCCCCCTAAAACTGAGTTCCTCTGCTGAGTTTATTATTAACACCTCTATCCAAAATAATATTACCTTTCCTGTCCAACACCTGTTCTCCTCAAGATTGAGGAGTACCAAAGAAAAGGGAGGTTTGTAACTGAGCAGAACCCTGTGGGGCTCCTGGGCACAAAAGCCTTTCTGTGTCCCCAGGTTTCGGCAACATGACTCCACCTGCCAGGTGAGGCCGAGGCCTCCATACTCAGTAAACATCTACCCTCCCTGTAAATGCAGTGATTTCCATCCAGTACTCAGACCACAATCAGAGCAAGACCATGGTCAGACCAAGAGGCCTGATTTTTTCTTTTTATCAGAAAATATGGCTATTGTGATATAAACCCTTTTGGTAAAATTTTAAAGTAATAATGAAATTGTGATTTATTGTTATGAAAACTGATTTATCCTTAGGTTAAGGAAAATGACAACACAGTACTGCCTACAATTTGTGACTTCCTCTGGGGAGACCAGTTTCACCCTGGATTTTATGATTAATTGTTGATTTCTAAGTTTTCATAACTGAGTTTGGTAGGAAGTCTAACTGTAAAATAGTTCTTATCTTTTCCTTGGTCCCTTAGCCAACCTTTGTGGGGTTAGCCTTACAGTGTGAAGCCTCAAGGAGCCTTGAAGCTGGCCAGAGATGAATGGGAACAGGGCTAAAATGTGGTTGGTAGTATTCCTGCACTCCTATCCTTCTTGTGCATCATTGCTCACTCCCTTTGCCCTTCTTTATTGCCTTTCTCCTTTTATTTTGGAAGAGGAAATGAATGCACACAGTAAAAAAATTTCAAACAATAAAAAAGGTACACAGTGACAAGTAAATCTCCCTCCCTTATCTGTCCTTAGTTCTTCCACCTTCGACTGTTACCCATTTTCCATGCATTTTAATAGTTTATGAATAGACAGACACATGTACACGCATACATGTATACTTTTTCCTTAAAATATGGTGATATATTACATACATTGTTCTTCTTCTTTCCTTTAAAAATATATCTTGGAAATCAGGTGACTTCCATATGTATCTTCCGCATTCATTTTAGTAGAATATTCTTTGGGTAGCTGTATTATAACTGACTTTGCAGGGTTCCTATTTAAATTGTTCCTAGTTCTTTTCTGCATGCAAACACAATCACTGCACTGATCAGCATGATACATGCATTTTTATGTATAAGTGTAAGTATAATCATAGGAGAAATTTCTAGAAGTAAAATTGCATGGTCAAATGGAAAGTCTATTTAAATTTTCCATGCATATTGCCAAATCACTATGTAATAAGGTAGCTTCATAATATACTCCTACTGATGATACTCGAGAATATCTGTTTCCCATACCGTAGTAATGAATAATAATAACAAAATTTTTGATCTTTGTTAATCTGATAGGTAAAAAGTGGTATCACAATGAAGTTTTAATTTTTGTCTTTTCACATATTTAAAATTCACTTCTGTTTCTGTTTTCTCTCAACTTTCTGTGAAAGTGTTCATTTTTCAATTGGGTTGTTGGTCTTTTCATATTGATGTGTTCGAGCTCTTTATGATTTATTTATTTATTTTTATTTATTTATTTATTTATTTTTGGCAGTGTTGGGTCGTCGTTTCTGTGCAAGGGCTTTCTCTGGTTGCGGCGAGCGGGGTCCACTCTTCATCGCGGTGCGCGGTGCGCGGGCCTTTCACTGTCTCGGCCTCTCTTGTTGCGGAGCACAGGCTCCAGACACGCAGGCTCAGTAGTTGTGGCTCACGGGCCCAGTTGCTCCGCGGCATGTGGGATCTTCCCAGACCAGGGTTCGAACCCGTGTTCCCTGCATTGGCAGGCAGGTTCTCAACCACGAGCGCCACCAGGGAAGCCCTTTATGATTTATTAAGAAAATTATCTTTTTGTATAGAAGATTGATTTTTCCAGAAATGTTTAGTTTTTATGTAGTTAAATATATCAGGCTTTAGAGTTTGTGTCATGCTTTGAAAGTTGTTCTAGATCTTTTTTTTTTCTTTGGCCTCGCTGAGAGGCATGTGGGATCTTAGTTCCCTGAGGAGTGATCGAACCCACGCCCCCTGCATTTGGAGGCGCAGAGTCTTAACCACTGGATCGCCCGGGAAGTCCCTCTAGATAATTTTTTTTAAGTCCCAAATTTTCTTCTCAACTTTTTAGGTTTCATCTTTTTACATTTAAGTTCTTGATTCCTCAGAAATTAATTTTGGGGTAGTGAGTATGTGCCTCTCTTTATTTTAGAAGAAATGAACGTTTCCAGTTGTGGCAGCACAGGGTCAGGGAAATAGAGACGCAGAGCCTAGTGGACCAGCTACACCATCAATAAGTAGCCTTCGCTGACCAGAGGCTCCATCTCCCTGGCTCCTTTTGACAAACAAATGACATGTCGATAGAATGATGCTGTGGGCTCCTGAACACCAAGGCCTGTGGAGAAGTCTTCTTCCTTTGCCTCTTGCTTGCAGCATGGGTTCAGAGGCACACAGACCTGGGAGCGAAGCTCTGCTTTCCCCTTGTGAATAGTGAAGTTTCGGACAACTTATTTTATTTGCCTCAGTTTCTGCACCTGTGAAACTAACAACAACCAGTTCCTATACATGGTAGCTACTGTGAGGGTTAAGAAAGGAAAGGTACATGTTGCTGGCTGGCACTGTGGCAAGCCTCTGAATGCTGCCCAATAAATGCAGTTTGAGCTTTAATTTCCCTTTGGATTTTTTTTTTTTAATTTAACTTTGGCTTTTTTTCTCATATAAGTAGAAGTCAAGCCTAGTCAGAAATCATGATCCCTAGCTTCCCATTTTGGGAACACATCTCAACCCCTGCACCCACCCTTTTCTGGGACCTGAGACCCTCCGCACTACACCCATCAGAACTCACCGTGGACCATGTGCACCTTGTGGTGAATATCTAAGCCTGAACCTGGAATTCCACCTGGATTCCCTCAACTTCCAAACTTCCAGACTATCTCAGTGCTAAGATCAGACACTTCCCTCTCGATCATTTCCTTGACTCCAGCCTTGCCCCCTCCTCCAAATGTGTGCTAGAACCTGCTGCTAAATTGCTAGATTCTGCTTCTAAAAACCAATCCGTTCTTGTTACTTCCCTGCTTAAAGGTTAAAACCCCAGTGGCTCTCAACAGATACAGCTCTCCATGTGCTCATTCCTGTTGTCAGGTGCTTCTCTCCAGATGCTTCTAGATTCCCTAACGCTCTGTTCTTTCCCACACCTCCCTGGCTTGTCCCTTGCTATTTTTTCATCCCAGAATGCTCTTTCCTGTATTCTTCTTTTGCCAGAAAACTCTCCCTTATACCTCTAGACCCTGTTCCCGCTTCCTCTTCCTTCTCTCTGCGAGTTCACACCCCTCTCTTCCTTACCACTTCATTACTTTGCCTTTGCCTCCACCTTGACCTGAGAAGGGTGGCTTTGAGTTCCTACTTTACTTCATACACACATGGATTACAACACTTACCACATGACACCTCTTTTATCCTTGCATGGGATTCAGTTATTCATATCTATGTCCGTTTTTTCCCTGGACTGTGAGCTCCTTGCACTTGAGGGCTACAGCTCTATTTACCACCAGCACACTGCCTAATACATAGTACATTCTCAAAATTATTTGTTAAAAATAAAACATTAACCTGTCAATATCCAGACATTTTCTGGGTCTCCAGGAATAATCGAGTTAGGATTTCCAGGCTTTTGGAACATGTCGTTTTCAACTGACACCAAGATACCTCAAGGAAGAGCTTCCATTTTCTTTTCCTCTGTCAGCATTTTATCTGTTGTTTTGTATTTTATAACGTGAACCTATTATAAAACAGTAGCTAATGAATCAGAATTTTGCTTAGATATGAAAAGAGCACAAAGACCTTTTTAAAAAGAGATGCTATAAAGCTGCTTTGGAGTTTTTATTTTTGTTTGTTTTTTGCATCACACAGATAATGAAAATAATAGCTTGACATCCCTTTGGCCAACATTGTGTGTATCTTAACGTTTTTATGAGATTAATTTGTGGTTATCTACTTGGGAGTAAGATATCAGAAACATTGATTACAACCCAAGGAACTATAATTATATGTCTAATTTTTGTAATTGAGAACATATTTAAGAGTAAAAATACTGCTAACCATAGTGCTAAAATCTTGCTTATTATTGAATTAGTTTCACGACTGATGGGGGGCAGCAACAAAGCTCATCTACAGACTAAAACTCTGGACAGCAACTTGAAGAGAATTTGGAGCTTAATTCTGATGATCCATGGAGTTGACATATCCAGGATGGCACAGGTTAAGGAAATGTGGTTGCTGATGTTTATAGTGAGGAAAAATTAGAATAACTTATTTGTACATATGTGACCCTGGTAAATTTCCAGAGATTAATCCAGCACATGACTTACGGAGATTATAAGAGAGCTTGTAGTCAGTCCTCTTCTCTTGGAGATTTTTCTCTCTTTTGAACAAGTCTTCACCATGAGAAAGAAATACAAGGAATGGTCAGGAAAGGAGGATGCCCATTGGGCAGTCCCGTTTGCAGAAACAGTTATGGAGTTCAGTGAGTTGATACATCACAACTCAGTCATACTCAGGTCTATAAGCAAGTTTCACATGACATATCCAAGGACCACAATTTCAAAACTAAAAGTTTTTATCATAAATGCAGATTAGATCAGAGTATATGTTTATAGCCATTGATTGTGTAAGTATAGGGCATAAGTGCCAGTGAGAGTGCTATTGCCATGTAACAGAATTGGTAGGCAAGTAAAAATCAGTGTCTTACTAATGAGACCCTGTTGTATAGCACTAGGATCTCTACTGCACTTCGCTGTATGGTAGAAACTAACACAACATTGTAAAACAACTATACCCCAATAAAAAAAATGTAATCACTCTATAAGAGGGAGGAGAGGGAGCAAGGGATGTGACTAGGGAGGCAAGAGGGCTGGGGTGAGGTGAGGAAGGGGCCACAAGGCCAGGGATGCAGGTGGTCTGCAGCAGCTAGAAAAGTCAAGGAAACACATTCTCCCCTACAGATTCCCCTACACAGGCTCCTCTACAGCCTCCAGGAGGAACCAGCCCTGCTGACACCTTGACTTTAGCCCAGTGAGACTGTTTCCAGACTCCTGGCTTCCAGATGTAAGAAAATAAATTTGTGTTGTATTAAGTAAGTTAAAAAAAAAGTCAGTGTGTTAAAGTACTACTATTCCTGTCATCATTATTGTCTCATTTTTTTGCCTTTGCTACCAATCTCACTAATTTTAACATAATTCACATAGCGTTTAGATGCACAGAAATTATTCAAATTATTTCCTTCTGCCTGAAGACATCAAAACTCTTCCTCTAGAAATAAAGTTTTGTTATATATCAGTGAGATAAGGTGGAAATAAATCATCATCTGGGGACACTGATGTTGGGAGGTTGCGGGGAGAGGAATTTGCTGTTTTGAAGAGTAGGTGGTGGGTGGCTTCAGAGCTATTTACTGGGAGAGGTGAGAGCATTTTTTATCGGAGTCAGAGAGCTGAGTAATACATTTGACTTGCTTTCACTTTCTTTCTTCCCCACTTTCTTCTTTTTTCCTGTACTTGTCTTTTATCCTCTGTCCTTATTTTTCTTATTCCTTCACCCTTCCTTCTGTTTCCTTTCCTTCTTCCTCTCCTCCGTCCTCCCCTAGGAGCCTAGTGACACCAATAGAAACTGCCTTCTCCACTAACAAAGCCCCCTTCGTGGAGCTGTAGCACATCCAGTGATGTGTGACGCCCTATGGGCATTGTACCATGTCCCATGACATGTACATGGGGTGCATGCATGGTCATTGGTATGTTTCCTTCTATTCTGGGAGCTTCTAGGACAGCATGGTGAGGGTAAAGAGAGCAGACTTGGAGTTAGACAAATCTGGGCTCAAGCCCTACCCTCTCCACTTGGTATTGGTCACTAGTAACCTTAGGTAAGCTACCCAGCCTTACATGTGGAAGGGGAGCAGCAACGCCTATCTCAAACGATTGTTGTGAGAATTAAATACAGTGAGAGTTCAGAGCCTGGCATAGCTACACAGCATGTTTGATAAATACCAATTTTCTTCCTTTATCCGGTTCCCCATTCAAAGTATTGCCTATTTCTCTCTTCCAAACCCAGTGCAGTATGAACTAACAGCATACCCCATCCTTAGGAAGCTCATAATCTGGCTGGGAAGCGGATGTATACACTAGCAATGAGACACCAGCACTGTGTGACATGTGCTGCCAGCCTCCAGAGGTGACAGGAGACCCATCTCCATGCCCCTCCCCTCACTGCCTGCCCCTCAGAGGGGTGGTCACAAATCTGATTGATCAAGTTCCAGGACACATGGATTAGGTCAAGTCTGCCAGGCTGGTAGTGGGCAGGGTTCTGTCTGTTCAAAGATTTTGCATATGAGCACAGAACTCTCTTCTCCCTTTTAGGTTGGAAAGCGATGGCCCACTTTCACTTGAGAAGGCAGTCATCTTATACTTATGTTGGCATTTCCACTTCCTTTCACTTCATTAAGGCTTTCAGAGTACGGCAAATTTCAGATTTAAACTTAAGGAGGAAAAAACAGACCCTTTAGATCTCTATCCTTTTCCCATGATTCGGCTCCAGGATTGCCAGCGGATCCCCAGCTGGCAGCAGAGTGAGCGGTTTGCTCATTGCTCATCCTAAGTGTGTCCTTGTCCTGTGCTTGTATCTCCCTTGGCGCCTCATGGGGCTGTGGGATGGGTGGGCAGTATGCCACAGGGCAGGATCAGGCAAAACTAGGACCCCTGACCATGATACCATTACCACCACCAAAACCCACCAACACTTCTAACACACACCTTCGAGAAGATAAAATCAAAATATAGAGAAATTCCCAGAAGGGGAACATTATTCCCAGGAGGGGGGCATAATGAGGGGTGGGGAGGCAGCTCAGATTGGAAGAAGCAGTCAGGAACCTGGCCTAGGCTTGAGGGACAGGGATATGAATGACCCAGGGGGGTTGGTCTACACTAAATGATTGTGACATTTTGTCCAAGAAAGTAGGAATGTGGACCTCGATATTAGATTCCAGGTAGAAGTGTGGTATGTCTGTTCTAGCAAATATTTAATAATGGTCCATAGTCACCCTTTTCTGATATCCTGGAACATAAAGACTATCTTATTTACTTCTTATAATAAAGTTTAAAGCAACAGGGTTTATTCCAAATGTTGTATGCCCCAGTTGGGGCCCAAGAAAATAGTAATAGCACCCTCCTCCAATTATTTAAGTGACTACCATGTGTAACCTTCTGATCTTTACAAAAACCCTGGATGGTGACTTTTAACTAATTTTACAGAATAGGAGTTGGTGCTCAGAGAGGTGAAGTGAGCTGCCCAAAGCCTCACAGGTAATAAGTGGCAGAGCCATGATTGGAACTTCAGATTTGTGGCTCCAGTGCCTGAGTTATCATGGCCTCTCCCCACAACTCTGACAACTTCAGTTCAGCCAAAAGACCAGCCCGTTTCAATCACAGTAACACCTGTGTCCATCTACTGACCTTCTTCCCAGGCAGGCAGCAGGCATGTGCTATGGAGTGTCCCAGTAGCAGTCGCAAACCTGCCCCAGGGTGGGTGCCTTCTGTTGCCTTTGTGCCCCTGGAAACTACAGGACCCAGTGGAGGGTAGAGAGCTCACAGGCATCAGGATAATGAGCCTCACTCTGGTTTCGTGGCCTCTTGTCCTCCTCCTGTGTGGGTCCTAGAGAGAGGGATGCTGGTTCATTCCACATCTTTCTGCTGCCTAGTCACATGAGGGAAACTCCTCTCAAGCTTCTGTGTCTCCATTCTCTCACCTGTGACGGTGGATAATAACATCTGCTCAACTTCTCTCAAGCTTATCATAAACATCAAATATGACTGTGAATGTAAAAAACAATTTCTGAAGTTAAAGTACTGTGTATTATCATGGTTTGTATTAAAGGTAACTGGGGGAGGCATTATTTCTTAATATTAGAACAGAAGCATTTCTGAGAGACCCACAGAAGAATCCTACATATCTTGTTGCCTGGATATCAGCGTGACTCTGAAATATCCTTCACTAGGGCCCAGTGGAAAAGTCCATCTTGACTAGCATTCAGCTTAACTAAAAGGAAAAATCCAATGGAAGCTAACTCTGGATAAGCTAAAAAATTATAATCCCTAGAGGTGTTAGCAGTGACTCAGGATTCCTTCTGAAAGGGAGGAAAAACTCTTGACAACCACCCGCCATGACACCTCTTTCAGAGTAACGGGGTGGGGGGGGGGGAAGGGGGGGCGGGGCTTTAAAAACCACCACAGTCCACCATCCCCTGTGGGAAGCTCCTTTCCTGAGAGTTCCAGGTTCCTCCCTCAGGCTTCCAGCCAGAATGCCCTCCTCGCCCCCTCAGACAAGGCTATCGGAAATAAATAACCAACATAGGAACCTTGTAGGCAGAATCACCACCTGCATCTTCAATGGGCCTGTGATGATCTCAACGGATAGGCCAAGTCAGTGAGTGTGAGGAGAGGAAATAGGTTTTATAATTTGGATGCCTTCCCGGATCGTTATTGCCGTTTCCTCATTGGCCATCTTTGCTGCCAAGATAGTAGTGGCTTCTTCCTGACATGTAATAGCAGAATATTTCACTTTTCTTATTGTTGTTATTTTTTACTGAGAGTTTTAGACTCTCCTAACAACCCCCCTCTCCGCTTTGCTACCCACTGCCCCAAATTAAGGTGAGTAGTAGAGAGATCTTGATCTTACCAAATGATTATCAATGAAAAGAGACCCTCTTCCCTTTGTATAATATGCTGGTTGGGAAATTGTAACATATTTTTACATGTAAGCATATTTTCATGGTAAACTTAATCATTTGAAATGCACTTATAAACTGGACTGTACAAGGAATATAAAAACTTCTTTTGTAATGTAAAGCCACTCTATGTATAGATATATATTTAACATATACATGTTAGTTTCTCTTAGGGTATTACTAACCTATATTTCTGGATAAGTCATAGGGTTGAAATCTGGTAGAAAGTTGTTGACTCTCAATGAAGGAAACTTATAAAATAAAACACAGATCTAGACCTAGGGGGAGTTCTTTTTAGGCCCTTAAACCCATCAGACTCATACCAAGTTTGGGGTGAGTACCAAGAAAAAGCCAAGGTGAGATGGTGAACTCAGCTGTCAGCATCTTAACCACATTGTCTTTCTCTGAATTTGTGCTGCAATTAAAGCCCGACTCCTGCTATTGAACGTCAGTACACATGCTGTTATACCTTCTACTCCTCTTAACGCCTGTTGCTCTCATAGCCCTATCAGTCCCTAAGCTTTGTCCAGCTGAGATCATGGCTTATCTTCCTGGTGGCCTGTCTCATGGTGACATACAGTGCTGTGTCCAATAAAATTTATTTTTTATTCTGTTGCAAAGAAATGTAATCCAGTGGCTCTCAAATTCTTTGACCATAACCATAGAAGGAAATACACTTTCCACTGTAAACAAATATACACATACATATACATGCATACCATAAACCGAAGTTTCACAAAACAGTAATTATCCTTAGAAGGACTCTGAACTCCGATATTTTCTATTCTGTTCCACTCCATGCCATTTTATCCTGCTTAAAAATACTGGACGTGACCTTTAAAAGAGATTTTATGACAAACTAATGGGTCACAGCTGTCAACTTGAAAAACACTACCTAGTGTATGTCAGGAAAGGATTATACATATCAGAGCCACCCCCTGGCAGCTGCTCCCTGCCCCATACACAGCCCCATGCTTCCAGTTGAGCTTGGGTCACCCTCAGATCCTCCAGGGGCACCACCCAAACACCTGGCAAAGTCCCCTCAATAATACCCTATTCCCAAAAAACACATGAATTTCAAATAAGGTGTGACTGTGGAGGAAGCTAAACTTCCTTTTACGTCTACATTTCTTTTTCCCTCTACAGCACCAATACTACAGGTAATGCTAAAGGGAGACTACACTTCCGGTTTGGGGAGACCTCAAAGGAATTAAAATATTCAATTGGAAAAGTTGACTGTAAGCTGCATTGCCTGTCCTCTTGATCCAAAGGAAAGCACCACAATAAGTTCAGCTCTTCACATAGGGTCTCCCTATGGACAGGCCCCCGTCTAACTGTCCCCCAGTTCCCTAGTTCTGCAGTATTTCTATGCTGTGGACCTCCATCCCCTGGAGTTGACCGAGGAGCATGTCTAAATGCCACCTCCTTCACCCCCATGGTCTCTTGTGACACACTGTTCACTTTTCAATTCTGGAAGGAGTTAGCCTGACCTGCACACACAGTAGCTTTTTAAAAATATCTCTGCCCAGAGCCTCATCCCCAGGAATTCCCATTTAAGTGGCCTGAAGTGGGGTGTGGGTGTTGGAGTTTATGAGAGCTCTCAGGTGTTCCTGATGAACAACCAGGGCCGAGCAACACTGGGATTGGCTGACATTGCACGGGGGACTTCAGGAACAAAGTCCAGGGGTCTCAGCTTCCAGGCTCAGTTCTCCTCAAGATGTTCTAACCACCCTGAGGTGCACAACGAGAATTCCTCTTGGTCACAGAGATGGGAGCGATGGAATCAGACACACAGGGACTTCTCCCAGACAAATGATTAATTAGTAGAGTCGGTGCAGTTTACATACATGTTAAGGAAAAAAACTCTTACAGCAAACATAATCTGCACAGACCCCTTCATTATTATAAAGAATTGTGTCAGCTTGCCTCCCCCCACCCCCTTCTTCAATCTCTACCTTCCAGGCTGTGAACTTAGATCTTCCTGCATAAAATGGGCTCCAGATACAAGCTCTCTAACTGCCACAGCTTTGAAACATTTTTCTCTGTGCCTTAGGCCAATGTTTCTTGTATTTTTTAAAACTTTTTAAAAAACTTTTTCTTTAAATAAATTAATTTACTTTTGGCTGTGTTGGGTCTTCGCTGCTGTGCACGGGCTTTCTCTAGTTGTGGCGAGTGGGAGCTACTCTTTGTTGTGGTGCACGGGCTTCTCATTGTGGTGGCTTCTCTTGTTGCAGAGCACGGGCTCTAGGAGCGCGGACTTCAGTAATTGTGGCACTCAGGCTCAGTAGTTGTGGCTCGTGGGCTCTAGAGTGCAGGCTCAGTAGTTGTATGGCACGGGCTTAGTTGCTCCGCGGCATGTGGGATCTTCCCGGACCAGGGCTCGAACCCGTGTCCCCTGCATTGGCATGCAGATTCTTAACCATTGCACCACTAGGGAAGCCCAGGACAATGTTTTTTAAACTTTAGCATGCACAGGACTCACCTAACGATTCTTGTTAAGTTGCAGTTTGTGATTCAGTAGGTCTGAGGAGGGGCCCCGGGTTCTGCATTCCTAACAAGCTCCCACATGTTGCTAATGCTACTGTTCCACTCTGAGTATAGGTCTTAAACCAGACTGGCTTCTGACCAGGGATCCCCTACATGATATAGATCAGATCTTTAATATCAGATCACAAGATCCTGATCCCAAAGATTCTGCTCTAGTGCATCTGGGATGATTCTGGATGATTCTGATCTGATCTATGGACTGCACTTCTAGAAATACTACATAAGAGGTAAAAAATAAAGAAGTAAACTGAGAGAGTAGCATACAAGTAAGTAGGATCTGTTTGTAAGTTTATGATCTGAGGCTCCAAGAGCCCATCATGACCTATGTCCAGTCTGGCCTTCCGCTCTCCTGTCATTCTAGACCCCGAGGGGGCAATCCTGAACAGAGGGATATCCCTGCTCCTTCCCGTCAAGGTTAATCATCCAAGTTCTGAGACCTGGCCTCTTTCTTTAATAATTGATAGTAAAACCCTCTGTTTTTTCAGAGGGCCTCACCCTCCACCAGAAGGGGTAGCTCATTATGCCACTGAGTCAATAGGACAACCACATCTGAACCCAAAACAACATGCCTAATAGCTGCTCAAAAAGGAGACATAAACATATAGTGTTAATTAGTGGAGGGTGGGAGTGTGCCATTGGTCGTTAAAGAATAATGTTTAAAAGTTTATAAGTAAACAGCATAATTTGTTTTATCCACTTGTACTTTAATTGCATGCTGTGTTCAGCAAGCAGTAGATCAGATTCAGGAGGCTTTGTAATTCTCCTTTTCCTAGTGACAAAGGGGAAAAACAAATTACTACATTAATAATGTTTGTTTGGGGGCTAAAGAAATGGATTGATGTTTTAGAAATAAATGTACCAGTTTTAAAGTTGCATTTTAATTTGGTTAAATTTTTGGTCCTTAATTCTCTAACTTTATTGTATAATTGAAAATAAAGAAATAGTCTATTTGTTCAAGTGTAATCTTAACACGAGGAAAAACTCAAGTTCACTCTGTGAATTTGGAATTTGAGATTATGAAACTTGAATTTAGAACAGATTTATGGATTTGTATCTCCATTGTTAACACCTTATAGCCTACAAAATAAAAATGTTTTAGTTTGGGAATGTTCCATTTGAGATTCCTGGTCTCAAGGTAATGGAAATGTACAAAATTGTTTGTATTATTACATTTTGCTGGAACAAGCTCTATTAGAAGCAGAGTTGATAAGTTGGCCCTGGTGCTGGAGCAGGTTTTAGCCATTAAGTTCCTGGATAGTGGGGACAGATGGAGGGGACAAGGTAGTAGCTGGGACTGTGGTGGTTGGGACACTTGGGGAGAACTCAAGGCAGGAATTATTTTTCAACTGATTTGGAAGTTCTGTGTTAGAATAGTCTCAACCAACCCTAATTTGAACTACAAACAGAGAGAAGAATAATGACCAAATCCAGCCTCTATGTGAAAGGAGTAGAGAAAAAAGGGAAAAGAAGAAGAAAAGAGAAAGGGAAATAAATCGATGAGGGTGTCTCATGCTGTGCTACTGAACAGCGTCTCACCATAGAGCTAACTGAATTAAAACAAATTCAATTTTCCTAAGCCTAATTTTTGGAGACGTCTCATTGTTCTGAACGAACAAGAGCAAGCTCGAATTAAATGAACATTAAGCATTTACACTACCTGAAATAACAGCAAGGTATTTGTGTCTGTCATGGTCTGATAGATAAATTTTCCAAGTTCATATAGTTAATTATATGATCTGGAGTAGTTATTAGCAAAAAACTCTTATCGCAGACACTTGAAGGGAAATAAAGCAAATCAACTACAGTTTAAGCTCTACATTTCATTATTTTTTAACTGGTAGGAGAGAAGCTCAGAGGAAATCATGTAACGCATCCTGTATGAAGTACTGATGTACATGCGGTCCATGACACATTAAAGTCCATTAAAAAATAAGTTAGCAGGAACATCATGTCTCCAGGCAAATAAGGAGCCAGCCACACTTCACTAAGGAGTGTGGTGCCTGGTGCAAAAAGGCTCAGAATTTGGAGTTGACCATGATTTCAGCTCAAAATATGACTTTGTCTCTAAGATGCTATATGATCAGGAGAAATCTTATTGTGTGTCAGTTTTCTTTTCTAAAAAGCAAGTGTAGTAAGCCTCAGGGTTTGTGTGAGGATTAAATGAAGTAATATATGTAAATTATCTTATTCATAAGTGATTGTCCAATGCTAGCTATGATAATCATCAAAAATTAAGTAGTCAAATATGAAGGACTCTAGGAAAAATGAAGTTGATTAATGTTAGGAAAACATGTTTTGTTTTGTTTTTCAGTTATAGCCCTTACATTAATTCAGCAGATGAATTTTCAGATGTTTTTCAGGCATCTTGCCCACGTGATTCTGTTCTTGTCAGCATGCCACTGTCTTAAAACCTGTGAATAGAGCGATCAGAGTGCTAGAATAAACACAACTCTCTCACTGAGATATGTTAAAAAGAGAGAGTAAGGGAGAGAAGAAGAATTTAAATGTGTCTGCAGCATAAATATATAAAGATGAAAAATAATCCTGAAATAGGAAACATGTATTTATTAATATTTTATCCATAAGGTTAAAAAATAACACAAAATTTAATAAGTCAAAAAAACAAAGAAAAAGTTTACCCTCAAGTACCAGGTGAAAAGTGTGATCCAAAATTTGGAATGTGACAAAGGAAACTCTAGAGTCAAGAAAAACAGGGCACCTGGGGCTGAAATAATCCCAGGAGAAATGAGATCACTGGTCACACCTAACTCAGCTGAAAATGCAGTTTTCAGCCCCTAGGAATCAGGCCTGACAGGTGAGTTGGGGCACTGGCACTTGCTGTTGGAGAAAAGGTCATGTTTCTGGGCCTGAGCCCTCTGCAGACTCCTTGTGACCCTAAGAAGATACCTCTGTCTTTCATGGATTTGTCATCAATGAGAACCTGATTCACTGGAAGGAGTTAGAGAGTCAATAGACTTGGGCTTTTATGATTTCACATCATAAGAAACTCATCCACCAGTTAGCATATTATGTACAGAAACGCACCCATTATAGTATTTCATTGCCTCTGTGAGGAGATTAGTCAAAACAGCACTTAAAGAATCTGGAAACTTCCAGCCTTCAAATTCTTTCATAGACTCACATAACAACTAATTGAGAAAGCTTGTGCATCATTTCTGAGTGTTATTTTTCTTCCAAACGTTATTTTTTAGCTCTTTAAAGTTGTGACCTTTAAATTTTTTCAAGATTCACATCTTTGTATATTTTAAACTAACTTGGTGCTTCTGTGAGATTTCCACTGGAATTTCTCCAAATATGTGCAATGTAAATCTGACAGGGCAGAGTCAATGAAACCAGGAACAGAGGGAGGGATCAATTAGGAGGATTCTGATCCAGTCTTCATTCATTTTTATTCAGGAAATATATATGGGCCATCTCTCTGCCAAGGGCCAGACAGTGTTCTAGACAATGGGGAGACAAAAAGAACAGGACACACAGGGCTCCCGTCCTCAAGTCACAAGAAACAAAAACACATTAATAAAGGAATACAGGGGGTAGTCAGAGCTATAAAAGAAAACAAACTAGTAGTTGAGATATAAAGCATGATGGAAGACTTATTTTATATAGAGTGATCAGGGTGGGCTCTTTGAAGCTGTGATATTTAGACTGAAGTCTAAAAATGAAGAGACAGTCAAGAGTGGGTGGAAGAGCATCCTGAGAGTGGGAACAGCATATGCAAAGGCCATATGCTTGGGAGAATGGCTTGGAGGGATGCAGGAGAAGCAGCAAACCAGACAAAGAGCTATGTAGCAGTCCAGACAAGTGATACTAGGGATCAGATTAGGGTGGTTGCAGCAGAGATTCAGGGAAGAGGTTAGAGTTGAGATATATGCTGGAGATGGAACTGACATTTCTTGCTGGTGAATTGGACATGAGAGATTGAGAAACAGGACTTCTCCCTGCTTTCTGGTTTGAGTCATTGGGAGGATGGTGGTGTTATTAACTCAGCTGAGGAGCAGGTTTAGGGAAAAAAATTGAGTTCCATTTTGGACATGTAAGGTTTGAGGTGTGCATGACACGTGGAGCTGTAAGACAGACAGTTGTACTTGTGTCTGAACGCAGAGGAGTGCTCTGATCTGAAGAAATAACTTTGGGAGTCATCAGCGTAAATTCAATATTGCTGTTGAATCCATGGGAATCTATGTGATTCCCTTCAAGGCATGCACCTAGGATGGGCTCTCCTCTGTGTGAAGGGAGAGAGTCATGGTACTCATTCTTGATGAGTCTCTTCATTTTCAAAACCTCAGCTTAAAAATTAGTATTTACGGAGAGTCCTTCCATTCTCCTGGACCCTCCAAAACTCTCTTCTGGACCAAGTCAGGACTCTGACTCATGTCAGATGAGAAAACTGAGGCACAGGGAGGTTAAGTAACTTGTGCTTTGTTTTGCAGTTCCTGAACTGTTAAACACTTCATTTTACCACATTGACTAACAGAAACGGTAACCAGTTCTAGAGGCACTGTCTTCTTTGTCCCTACAAGATTATTTAGGGGCAAATGGAAGAAAAGCAAAAGTAGAGGAATTTCGAGGCAGTACCTTCCTGTCATGTTCCAGCCAATGGTGGGACTGCAGCAGAAACCACCCTTCCTATCTCTAGCCCAGCGCCATATTGGACCACCAGCCCACTAATATTCCCATTAAAATTCCACAGGAGGTCAAAGTTCCCTGTTTAAGCACCTCTTCGTTTCAGGAGTACCTTCTAATGGAGAAAAGATAATCAGTAGCAATTGAGGTAGTTGTTGGTGACCTTCGCCCCACTACCTCAATCTACAACTTCTTGCTTTGTTTCTCTTCTTTAATTTTCATTTCCTACTGAGTTCTTCTCTCCTCTTTATAATTTCTTTGTTTCCCTGTTATTTCTTACAAATGCCTAGCCCTATTGCTGTTGGCTAAAACAATTTCTGAGTTTTCTTCTTAGCTTAAGACAGGGAGCATTTGGAATTTTGTTCATCTTTCTTTCACACTATTTTCAAAATGCAGAGCTAAGTATTCTGTTTTACATGTATCAACATTTGTGTGATTATCTTGCTGTTATATTTTTATATTGTTATCTGTGTCTTCCATCATTTTATTTTTGAAACACTTTCTGGACAGTAATCATGTCAGGATAATTAAAAGTTTGCCTCAGTGCTGAGCACACGAGTGCAAATGGATTTTTTTGTTTGTTTTTTGTTTTAAATAGATTAGATAAGCATATTGATCAAACAAATTAGTTAAAGGAGGTGATTTTCTTCATGAGGAAAAATTATTCTTGGGACGGTAGTGTTCTTAATACCTTCAGATTTTTGTTTGTAGAGCATTTACTTGACAGAGAGGTTGAATGAAGAAAGCTAGAATTCTAAATTGCTTCATAGCCATTGCCCCCTAAAGATGAGCAAAACATAAAAAGAAAGCATTTCAGAAGTTAAAGCATATGTCCATGAAGATACATGTTTTGATTCCCCCTAATTTCCAGGAAAACATTGTGTATGTAGTGCCAGAGACCCTGCATCACAAGTTCAACTTCAGTATTCAATAAGATCTGGTTGAATTAGAGAATTCCAAGTATGTGCCACGTCCCTGGCACCAGGCTAGGTGCAGGGGGAGGTGTTGCCAGGTGCAGCCTCTGCCCTCACCCAGGGGTGGGGAGCAGGAGAGCAGAGACTCAGCAGTTGGAACACCGTGTGTTAAAGATTCTTTGAGAGATACACACGGGGTGCAAGGAGGCACCTGGTGAATGAACGGAATCAGACAGACTAAAAGATGTTGCAGTGGGGGGACAACTTATTTTTTTTTAATCATCCAGTGTGGAAAGGCAATGAAAACCTGAACTAGTCTGGAAGCTCTCATAAGAAAAGTCTCTGAAATTTTTTGAGAAATCTCAGCAGACGCAGCAATACTTTTGTTATTCTCCTAGTTGGCAACACCGAGCAGATCTTGTGCCATGTGCGTTGGGGAAGGGAAGGAAGAGAGCAAATGGAATCCTACTGAACAGAAGAGTCAGGGCTAAGCAGACAGCTCTGGGATAACAAAGGCAAGTTCCATGTCACAGGAGAGCGTGGACTTCGAGGAAGAGGCAGCAGAGATGACGGAGGGCGGCAGGAAGAGAGGCAGGCTCTCTGTCCCTCTCGCTGCCCGGGGTGCTGGGCTCAAGCCAGTCTTATAGCATCCCTTCCCCCGCCTCCCCACGTTAATTAAACCCCAGTTTATCTCTAATTTAGCACTTAGTGTCCTATGGTTCAGTGACCCCTGGTTTCCTTTTACTTTTTAATCCTCATTTGGGGTTTAACTGGTAGTACAAACTTCTGGACTCACACAGAGAATTTCTCCCAGCCTGTGTGCAAGTGGAGGGGCCTGGGGTAGTGGGTCATGGCAGAAGATTTCCTCGATCCATAAACCCTCTCATCTGCCCTCCTGACAAGTGGAAGGCACCGAGATGGGTAAGAGTCTCACCCCACCAAGTGAGCTGTGGGAGACCCATGACATTCTTCACTTCTCTGTAACCGAGCTTAATTTTATGTGTTTTGTCCCTCATCCTGGCGGGTGTGTTAAACAATCTCAGGTAATTCAGTGTCTTTCCCTGCACTTCCTCTGGGGCTGTGGCTCTGTTCCAGGGGACTCTCGTGGTGCCAGAGCTAGTGTGAGCCGGGCTGCCCTCGGGCCCATTCAGCCTTGAGTCTCCATCCCCACAGGTCCCACCAGGGAGACTCCTCAGGCCTGGGATGCTGGCCAGGGCCCAGGGCACATACAGCTGGCCCCTTCCTACTCCCCTCCTCGCAGCTGGGGGGAACTGAGGAGCGTTGAGAGGCTGGCCCAGGCTCATCTGCCCAGGCCTCCCACCAGCCATTTCAGCTCAAGTCCACCGTGAGGCCCAGGGCCTGAGACTGGGGGATGTTGCTTCCTCCCCTGGCCACACTTCTGTCCCCAGACTCAGCATCCCCCAGTCTATCTAGAGCATCTACCTCTCCTGAGATTTCCTCTCCAGGACCCACATCAATATCTAGTTCTCTTCCTTCCCTCTTCAGAGTCTGTTGTCCACAGGCTGGGAGGTTCACAGGTTCTTCCAAAGCAGTTATTTGTGCCCAGTGTTCTTTCTCTTCTCCTCTGAGGGTGAACATCCTCATTCTGTGGTGTCACCATCACTCAGCGATGATGAGAATTGCGATTCCAGCTTCTGAAATGGGATGTCATGGAGGCAGGGGTGGTTGAGGTCGCAGGAAGTGCAAGAGAATGACACCTCAGTGAATATGTCACAGTATTATGTCCACACACAGCTTACACTGTTGAAAAGGACCTCAGAGTTTATCCACCCCAATTCCTCACCCCAGTTTAGCCCTTTCTATGTATCTAACACTTTAATGGCAGGTACCTCACCAGACGCTGGGATTAACCCCTTTAGTGGCTGTCTGTCTCCTCTTTACCAAAGTCTCCCAGTCAGATTCTGCCCTGGGGTCCCACTCAACGGATCTCTTCCCTGTTCCCTTGATGTTCCTGGCCACCCAGGCTGCAGGTGAGCAGCCTGGAAAGGAACCACCCCTCCACCCTCAGGAGAAAGGCTTTGACTGGTCCTGGGCAAGGTAAGGCTGCAGCGCCCCCCAGAAGCCAGCTGGCCCCTTCCTGCTGTCTGCCCTCTTCTCTGATAAGCTTCGCCTCACAGATTCCCCACCGGCACCTCCCCGCCATGGGGTGGGATTGGCTACATGGTATCAAGCCCGGCTGTGGACTCCTTTGTGCTGATGCTTAGGCTTGGGCCTCTCACCAGGAGCGGCAGGCTGTCTAGGATAATGGGTCTGGCATTCTGAGCTCACATGTTTGACAAAAGCTCCTGAGATGATTTCAGCACACACCCAAGGGGAGAACTCTGCTAGGAGCAATTGTTAAGCCATTTACCAAATATAAAATTAATTAGAAGTGGAGGTAAAGTCTGTCACAGGCAGTGGGCTGTTAATTCTCAGCTTCTGTAAGCCTGAGTTTCCATTCTTTCACAGATACCTACCTTTTCCCCTTCCTCTCTCCTTCTGCCTGTCATTTTCTCCTTCTTTTTCTACTTCCCTTTCTCAAACATTTATTGAGCTTCTGCTATGTGCCAGGCAGTGTGCTGGGTGCCAGACATACAAGGATGAATCAGACCCAAACTCTGGCCTGAAGGAGCTCACAGACAAGTGAATATAATATTGTAAGTGTTGGAGGTTGTATTAGTTGTTAATTGCTGTGTAACGAATTACTCCAAAATGTAGTGGCTTAAGAACCACACATTATCTCACAGTTTCTCAGGAATCTAGGTGTCACTTCGCTGGGTCCTCTGGCTCCAGGCCTCTCACCAGCTGACATTCAAGTGCTGGCCTGGGCAGCGGTCATCTCAAGGCTCAGCTGGGGGAAGCTCCATTTCCAAACTCACTCACAAGCTCCCACATAGGTCAGCTCCTTGCTGGCTGTTGGCTGGAGGCTTCTCTCAGTTCCTTGCCATACGGTCCTCTCTGTGGAGGAGCTCATGACATAGAGGCTGGCTTCCATCAGAGAGAGCAAGTAAGAGAGCAAGAGAGGGTGAGCAAGAGAGGATAGAAGGAAGCTGGAGTCTTTTTGTAAGCTAATCTTGAAGGTGGCATCCAATCACTCACTGTATTCTGTTTGTTAGAAGCAAGTTACTGAGTCCAGCCCACACTCAAAGGGAGGGGATTACATGAGGGTGTGAATACTGGAGGGAAGGGATGTTGGGGGATGTCAGAGGCTGTCTACCATGAAGGTGTTGCCATAATGTCTTTAAAAACATTTAAGTATCAGATCCCTTGGCTGAAACACAGTGAGTTAAAAATGTCAATTACCCTTTTTTTTAAGATGCAGTGAGGAAGACAGGTGAGAGAATAAAGCCCCAAAGGTAGAATAAAGATGTTTCATTATTCCTGTTTCCTAACTTTGTGAAAATTTACATCTCAGTTTCTGTTTCTAATGGAGAATTGAGATAACCTCAGCAATCCTGTCTGACTGAGCATATTCCTCCCACCCATCCCCCCAAAAAGACCAGTGCCAGTGAGGCAAGTAGAGGATGGTCAACTGAATATTAAATATTAAGTTCAATAGTTGTCCCTATTTAGTTCCAGATAAACTAAGTCTCTACAGCTTGTGATGTATCTACTTTGACTCAATATGTTTTGTATTCATTTCCAAACAGCAAAACCTGCTGCCTTAAGAAGAATAGTAGCTCACACAAAATACCCAAATGAAAGATGTCCATTCAAGAATCTACCCTACAAGCCCTGTTATTATTCATTTACTGTGTCAGATGACAGAAAGATTGAAGGCATTCCTAATTGGCTGCCTTGGGATAAGGCATTTGAAATGGAGTCGATTGATATTTCAGTATGTGTTCGACCTTATTTATTGGGACACATGTTTCATTCTAAAAGATTAATAATGTATCATACAAATGGATCCTGTGGTGAAATTTAAGACTTTTAAGAGTATATTCACACTTGGGCTATCATTTTTAAAGAAACAAATGCAGATTGGAAAGATCTAAATATTTTATACAGAACACATGACACATCACCAAAGAATCTACTATTTTTAATTTACATAAGTTTCCAGCATTGAATGAGACCCATGTCCTTAGATTCTAACTCAGACTCACAAGCATTAACACAGTGGCCCTGGAAAGCTCTCTAAGAGGTAGGTCACAGATGGTGGGACTGAGGTAGAGGGGATGTACCACTGCCTGGCCGGTGTCCTCACTCATGGTCAGTGCTCCACTTGCCTTCTTACAAGGCAGTTAGCTCTGTATGTGTTGACCTACTGTAAAGGTTCTTGTTAATTGAAGTACTGCAGCAAATTCATAGTGGAGGGCTTTTTTTGGGAAAAAAATAAAATCATATTTACTCTATAATTCAAAACTTAGAATCATGTTGCTAATTTTGTCAAGGAGTAAATTTGTCTCCACGATCAAAATTCAGTTTGGGAGGGCTTCCCTGGTGGCGCAATGGTTGAGAGTCCGCCTGCTGATGCAGGGGACACGGGTTTGTGCCCTGGTCCGGGAAGATCCCACATGCCGCGGAGTGGCTGGGCCCATGAGCCATGGCTGCTGAGCCTGTGCGTCCGGAGCCTGTGCTCCGCAACGGGAGAGGCCACAACAGTGAGAGGCCCGCGTACCGCAAAAAAGAAAAAAAAAAAAAATTCAGTTTGGGAGCATTCCATATAATGTACATGTTTTCTGATATTCATCTACAGTCACCTTTAGGGAGTTTGATTTTGAACCCTCAGAACCTCAGATACTGCATCAGATATTTCATTATTCTAAACTGCTTGCAATTTCACACTACAGAAAATGACCCTGAGTTAGAAAAACATGGAAACCTATCTTAACACATCACTTACAGAGGGGGTGAACGTGAGCATGAAAACTTTTCATTCTGCAAAACCAGTTTCCACAAGAGGCACATCAGGTAAGCCTAAGGTGGTAACCACAAAAAATAATTTAAATTCTGCCTTCATTTGTCAAATATGATAATTACTTCCAGAACTCATTTAAGTTTGTTTGTGTTATTTCCTTGACCACAGCAGGGATCAGCTGCCCAAGTTGCTGATGGTACAGGAGAGTCACAGAGGGGCTGGGTGACATCGCAATCAGACACTAACTAAACCCGAGCTTTCTGATATTCATTCACTGCCTTTTATAAGCCCAGGAAGCTCCTAGTTTTCAAATTTAGAAAGTAAGCAACTCTTCAAGCTCCCTTCCTCTTAGGTTTCCATGCAAATAATACAACAGAAAGCAGCACAAGTTAAATCTGTAATTAACTTGGGAATTTATAGTCACTGACCCCACAAAATACACATTGAGGTTCTAAATAAATTCCCTTACTGGCTGCACAAATTTCTGCAGAAATGTCCTTTACCACTGTAGAAAAGAAGGTCTCAAAGAGCAATATTTCTCTGAATTTTCCAGCAATGATGAAATCCCACAGAGACAGGACCATGTCGGAGCAGAAGTTATGTGGTGTCAGAAGTAGCTCCCAAGATGAATTTTTTTATCTTGTTGGCTCTGTCTTCCCAAGTTATAGCAATGAGGAGTTCCTTGAAATGCCCACTCAGTTAGCAGAATGCCTCTGGTGTGTTTTGATGTGGTGGGTATTTTATTTGAAATGGTAGAGTGGAAGAAACAAAGTCCTAAATGGCCAAAGTCATGAAATATGAATGTTTTCATGAGCATGTACTTACTTACCACCCCCACTTCTCTCTCTCTCTCTCTCCCCTCCTCCCCCCCTCTCTCTCTTCCCCTCCCTCTCTCTCTGTCTCACACACACACACGCACGCATGCACGCACGCACACACGCATGCGCACGCCCTTGTTCTGAAGACTGGGTTCTGTTAACCAGGCTTGAATACATGCATGCTGGTTCTTAATAAAAATGCTGAAAGTTCTGAATCCTTTGACTGGTCCAAGAAGAGGCTCATGCTGCAGAGTGGGAGCTTTCAAGTGGAGATATAGGTCAAAAAGAAAGTCATAATATCTGAGCTGTAGGGGGAAATGTTATTTTTATGAGCTCCTCAAGAGTTCCATTTCTTGCTTCCTGTATGTTTCATAAACCTAATGACTCTGCGTTGTGTGTAGTATAAGATTCTTACTGTTTTTTCTTCTAGGCAATTTCACTTCTTAAAAAATCGCCAGAGCCTATTTGATGCTCAGAATACTGTTTGATGCTTTTATTTTTTTTTCTTTTGATGAGAACTCTTAAGATTTACTCTCTCAACAGCTTTCATATGTAGCATACAGCCGTGTTCGTTATATTTTTTCATGTTGTGCATTACATCACTAGTACTTATTTATCTTACAACTGGAAGTTTGTACCTTTTGAGTATCTTCATCCAATTTCCCCTCCCCCTCTACCCCCTCACCCACCAGCCTCTGGTGACCACAAATCTGATCTCTTTTTCTATGAGTTTGTTTGCTTTGTGAGTATAATTGACCTACAACACTATGTTAGTTCCTATTACACAACATAATGATTTGATATTTCTACACAATGATCACCACAATAAGTTTAGTTATCATCTGTCACCGTACAAAGATATTACACAATTATTGACTATATTCCCCACACTGTACATTTCACTACTGTGATTCATTTATTTTTGCAACTGGAAGTTTGTACCTTTTAATCTCCCTCATCTATTTCTCCCCTCCCCCTAGTCTCCTCCCCTCTGACAGCCACCTGATTATTCTCTGATCTGTGACTGTGTTTCTGTTCTTTTATTTTTATTCCTTGGTTTTGTTTTTGAGATTCTACATGTAAGTGAAATTTGCCTATCTCTGATTTATTTCATTTGGCTTAATATCCTCTAGGTCCATCCATGTTGTTGCAAATGGCAAGATTTCATTCTTTATGGCCGAGTAATATATGTGTGTGTGTGTGTGTGTGTGTGTGTGGTGTGTGTGTGTGTGTGGTGTGTGTGTGTATATATACACACACACACCACACACCACACACCACACACACACCACACACACACACACACACACACACACACACATATATATACACACCATATCTTCTTTATCCATTCATCTTTTGATAGACACTTAAGTTGCTTCCATATCTTGGCTATTGTAAATAATATTGCAATGAGTACAAGAGTACATATATCTTTTCTAATTAGTGTTTTCCTTTTTTCTAATAAATACCAAGGAGTGGAATTGCTGGGTCATATAATAGTTCTATTTTTAATTTTGGGGGAAATCCCTACACGGTTTTCTATAAGTGGCTGCACCAATTTACATTCCTACCAACAGTGCATGAGGATTCCTTTTTCTCCGCGTCATCGCCAACACTTGTTATTTCTTCTCTTTTTGTTGATAGCCATTCTGACAGGTGTGAGGAGTTATCTCATTGTGGTTTTGAGTTGCGTTTCCCTGATGATTAGTGGTGTTGAGCATATTTTCATGTGCCTGTTGTCCATCCATATGTCTTCTTTGGAAAAATGTCTATTCAGATCCTCTGCCTATTTTTTTAATCAGGTTGTTTGGTTTTTTTGATGTTGAGTTGTATGAGTTCTCTGTGTATTTTGGATATTAACTCCTTATCAGATATATCATTTGCAAATATCTTCTCTCATTCAATAGACAGCCTTTTCCCTTTGTGGATAGTTTCCTTCACTGTGCAAAAGCTTTAAACTTGATGTAGCCCCATTTGTTTATTTTTGCTTTTGTTTCCCTTGCCTGAGGAGACATATCCAAAAAAATATTGCTAAGACCAATGTCAAAGAGCATACTGCCTAAGATTTCTTCTAGGAGTTTTATGGTTTCAGGTCTCTAATCTATTTTGAATTTATTTTTGTGCATGGTGGGAGAAAGTAGTCCAGTTTCATTCCTTTGCATGTAGCTGTCCAGTTTTCCAAACAGCATTTATTGAAGAGGCTGTCTTTTCTCCATTGTATATTCTTGCCTCCTTTCTTGTAGATTAATTGCTCATATAATGTGGGTTTATTTCTGGACTCTCTGTTCTGTTCCATTAATCTATGTGTCTGTTTGGGGCCAATACTCTCCGGTTTTGATGACTGTGAATTTGTAGTATAGTTTGAAATCAGGGATTTTTTTTTAACATCTTTATTGGAGTATAATTGCTTTACAATGGTGTGTTAGCTTCTGCTGTATAACAAAGTGAATCAGCTATACATATACATATATCCCCATATCTCCTCCCTCTTGCTTCTCCCTCCCACCCCTCTAGGTGATCACAAAGCACCAAGCTGATCTCCCTGTGCTATGCGGCTGCTTCCCACTAGCTATTTTACATTTGGTAGTGTATATATGTCCATGCCACTCTCTTACTTCGTCCCAACTTACCATTCCCCCTCCCCATGTCCTCAAGTCCATTCTCTATGTCTGCATCTTTATTCCTGGCCTGCCCCTAGGTTCTTAAGAATCTTTTTTTTTTTGATTCCATATATATGTCTTAACATACGGTATTTGTTTTTCTCTTTCTGACTTACTGCACTCTGTATGACAGTCTCTAGGTCCATCCACCTCACTACAAATAACTCAATTTTGTTTCTTTTTATAGGTGAGTAATATTCCATTGTATATATGTGCCACATCTTCTTTATCCATTCATCTGTCGATGGACACTTAGGTTGCTTGCATGTCCTCACTATTGTAAATAGTGCTGCAATGAACATTGTGGTACATGACTCTTTTTGAATTATGGTTTTCTCAGGGTATATGCCTAGAAGTGGGATTGCTGGGTCCTATGGTAGTTCTATTTTTAGTTTCTTGAGGAACCTCCATACTGTTCTCCATAGTGGCTGTACCAATTTACATTCCCACCAACAGTGTAAGAGGGTTCCCTTTTCTCCACACCCTCTCCAGCATTTATTGTTTCTAGATTTTTTGATGATGGCCATTCTCACTGGTGTGAAGTGATACCTCATTGTAGTTTTGACCTGCATTTCTCTAATGATTAGTGATGTTGAGCATCCTTTCATGACTTTGTTGGCAATCTGTATATCTTCTTTGGAGAAATGTCTATTTCGGTCTTCTGCCCATTTTTGGATGGGTTTGTTTGTTTTTTTGATATTGAGCTGCATGAGCTGCTTGTAAATTTTGGAGATTAATCCTTTGTCAATTGCTTTGTTTGCAAATATTTTCTCCCATTCTGAGGATTGTCTTTTCATCTTGTTTATGGTTTCCTTTCCTGTGCAAAAGATTTTTGGTTTCATTAGGTCCCATTTGTTTATACTTGTTTTTATTTCCATTTCTCTATGAGGTGGGTCAAAAAAGATCTTGCTGTGATTTATGTCACAGAGTGTTCTGCCTATGTTTTCCTCTAAGAGTTTTATAGTGTCTGGCCTTACATTTAGGCCTTTAATCCGTTTTGAGTTTATTTTTGTGTATGGTGTTATGGAGTGTTCTAATTTCATTCTTTTACATGTAGCTGTCCAGTTTTCCCAGCACCACTTATTGAAAAGGCTGTCTTTGCTCCATTGTATATTCTTGCCTCCTTTGTCAAAGATAAGGTGACCATATGTGCATGGGTTTATCTCTGGGCTTTCTATCCTGTTCCATTGA
This sequence comes from Phocoena sinus, assembly GCF_008692025.1. NCBI lineage: Eukaryota > Metazoa > Chordata > Mammalia > Artiodactyla > Phocoenidae > Phocoena > Phocoena sinus. The sequence continues at coordinate 35,998,790 of NC_045766.1, forward strand.
TCTATATTTCTGTTTTTGTGCCAGTACCATGCTGTTTTGAATACTGTAGGTTTGTAGTAGAGTCTGAAGTCTGGGAGCCTGATTCCTCCAGCTCTGTTTTTCCTTCTCAAGATTGCTTTGGCTATTAGGGGTCTTTAGCGTCTCCATAAAAATTGTGAAAGTTTTTGTTCTAGTTCTGTGAAAAATGCCATTGGTAGTTTGATAGAGATTGCATTCAATCTGTAGATTGCTTTGAGTTGTAGAGTCAATTTCACAATGTTGAATCTGCCAATCCAAGAACATGGTATATCTCTCCATCTGTTGGTATCATCTTTAATTTCTTTCATCAGTGTCTTATAGTTTTCTGCATACAGGTCTTTTGTCTCCTTAGGTAGGCTTATTCCTAGGTATTTTATTCTTTTTGTTGCAATGGTAAATGGGAGTGTTTTCTTCATATCTCTTTCAGATTTTTCATCATCAGTGTATAGGAATGCCAGAGATTTCTATGCATTAATTTTGTATGCTGCTACCTTACCAATTCATTGATTAGCTCTAGTAGTTTTCTGGTAGCATCTTTAGAATTCTCTGTGTATAGTATCATGTCATCTGCAAACAGTGACAGTTTTACTTCTTCTTTTCCGATTTGGATTCCTTTTATTTCTTTCTCTTCTCTGATTGCTGTGGCTAAAACTTCCAAAAGTATGTTGAATAAGAGTGCTGAGAGTGGACAACCTTGTCTTGTTCCTGATCTTAGTGGAAGTGGTTTCAGTTTTTCACCATTGAGAATGATGTTGGCTGTGGGTTTGTCATATATGGACTTTATTATGTTAAGGTAGGCTCCCTCTATGCCTATTTTCTGGAGGATTTTTATCATAAATGGGTGTTGATTTTGTCGAAAGCTTTTTCTGCATCTATTGAGATGATCATATGGTTTTTCTCCTTCTGTTGGTTAATATGGTTTATGACATTGATTTGCGTATACTTAAGAATCCTTGCATTCCTGGGATAAACTCCACTTGATCGTAGTGTATGATCCTTTTAATGTGCTGTTGGATTCTGTTTGCTAGTATTTTGTTGAGGATTTTTGCATCTATGTTCATCAGTGATATTGGCCTGTAGTTTTCTTTCTTTGTGACATCTTTGTCTAGTGTTGGTATCAGGGTGATGGTAGCCTCGTAGACTGAGTTTGGGAGTGTTCCTCCCTCTGCTATATTTTGGAGGAGTTTGAGAAGGATAGGTGTTAGCTCTTCTCTAAATGTTTGATAGAATTCGCCTGTGAAGCCATCTGATCCTGGGCTTTCGTTTGTTGGAAGATTTTTAATCACAGTTTCAATTTCAGTGCTTGTGATTGGTCTGTTTATATTTTCTGTTTCTTCCTGGTTCAGTCTTGGAAGGTTGTGCTTTTCTAAGAATTTGTCCATTTTTTCCAGGTTGTCCATTTTATTGGCATATAGTTGCTTGTAGTAATCTCTCATGATCCTTTGTATTTCTGCAGTGTCGGTTGTTACTTCTCCTTTTTCATTTCTAATTCTATTGATTTGAGTCTTCTCCCTTTTTTTCTTGATGAGTCTGGTTAATGGTTTATCAATTTTGTTTTTCTTCTCAAAGAACCAGCTTTTAGTTTTATTGATCTTTGCTATTGTGTCCTTCATTACTTTTTCATGTATTTATGATCTTATTTTTATGATTTCTTTCTTTCTGCTACCTTTGGGGTTTTATGGTTCTTCTTTCTCCAATTGCTTTAGTTGTAAGGTTAGGTTGTTTATTTGAGATTTTTCTTGTTTCTTGAGATATGGTTGTACTGCTATAAACTTCCCTTTTAGAACTGCTTTTGCTGCATCCCATAGGTTTTGAGTCATAGTGTTTTCATTGTCATTTGTTTCTAGGTATTTTTTTGATTTCCTCTTTGGCTTCTTCAGTGATCTCTTGGTTATTTAGTAATGTATTGTTTAATGTCCATGTGTTTTGTAGTTTTTTACAGATCATTTCCTGTAATTGATATCTAGTCACATAGCCTTGTGGTCAGAAAAGATACTTGATACAATTTCAATTTTCTTAAATTTACCAAGGCTTGATTTGTGACCCACGATATGATCTATCCTGGAGAATGTTCCATGAGCACTTGAGAAGAAAGTGTGTTCTGTTGTTTTTGGATGGAATGTCGTTTAAATATCAATTACATCCATCTCGTTTAATATATCATTTAAAGCTTGTGTTTCCTTACTTATTTTCATTTTGGATGATCTGTCCATTGGTGAAAGTGGGGTGTTAAAGTCCCCTACTATGATTGTGTTACTGTCGATTTCCCCTTTTATGGCTGTTAGCATTTTCCTTATGTATTGAGGTGCTCCTATGTTGGGTGCATAAATATTTACAATTGTTATATCTTCTTCTTGGATTGATCTCTTGATCATTATGTAGTGTCCTTCTTTGTCTCTTTTTTTTTTTTTTTTTTTTTATAAGAATTTATTAGAAATGTTAAAAATCAAGAATTTTTTTTTTTTAAATGTTGAGCCTTCTTTTTTTTTAATTAATTTATTTTTTTTAATTTTGGCTGTGTTGGGTCTTTGTTTCTGTGCAAGGGCTTTCTCTAGTTGTGGCAAGCGGGGGCCACTCTTCATCGCGGTGCGTGGGCCTCTCACTGTCGTGGCCTCTCTTGTTACGGAGCACAGGCTCCAGACGTGCAGGCTCAGTAGTTTTGGCTCACGGGCCTAGTTGCTCTGCGGCATATGGGATCTTCCCAGACCAGGGCTCGAACCTGTGTCCCCTACATTAGCAGGCAGATTCTCAACCACTGCGCCACCAGGGAAGCCCCTTCTTTGTCTCTTGTAGTAGTCTTTATTTTAAAGTCTATTTGTCTGATATGAGAATTGCTACTCCAGCTTTCTTTTGATTTCCATTTGCATGGAATATCTTTTCCATTCCCTCACTTTCAGTCTGTATGTGTCCCTAGGTCTGAAGTGGGTCTCCTGTAGACAGCATATATATGGGTCTTGTTTTTCTATCCATTCAGTCATCTATGTCTTTTGGTAGGAGCATTTAATACATTTACATTTAAGGTAATTATTGGTATGTATGTTCCTGTTGCCATTTTCTTAATTGTTTTGGGTTTGTTATTGTAGGTCTTTTCCTTCTCTTGTGTTACCTGCCTAGAGAAGTTCCTTTAGCATTGGTTGTAAAACTGGTTTGGTGGTGCTGAATTCTCTTAGCTTTTACTTATCTGTATAGATTTTAATTTCTCCGACAAATCTGAATGAGATCCTTGCTGGGTAGAGTAATCTGGTTGTAGGTTTTTCCCTTTCATCACCTTAAATATGTCCTGCCACACCCTTCTGGCTTTCAGAGTTTCTGCTGAAAGATCAGCTCTTAACCTTATGAGGATTCCCTTGTATGTTATTTGTTGTTTTTCCCTTGCTGCTTTTAATATTCTTTCTTTGCATTTAATTTTTGATAGTTTGATTAGTATGTGTCTTTGTGTGTTTCTCCTTGGATTTATCCTGTATGGGACTCTCTGTGCTTCCTGGACTTGATTGACTATTTCCTTTCCCATATTAGGGAAGTTTTCAACTATAATCTCTTCGAATATTTTCTCAGACCCTTTCTTTTCCTCTTTTTTGTTCTGTGACCCCCATAATTTGAACGTTGGTGCATTTAACGTTGTTCCAGAGGTCTCTGAGACTGTCCTCAATTCTTTTCATTCTTTTTCTTTATTCTGCTCTGCGGTAGTTATGTACGCTATTTTATCTTCCAGGTCACTTATCCGTTCTTCTACCCTAGTTATTCTGCCATTGATTCTTCCTAGAGAATTTTTAATTTCATTTATTGTGTTGTTCATCATTGTTTGTTTGGTCTTTAGTTCTTCTAGGTCCTTGTTAAATGTTTCTTGTATTTTCTCCATTCTATTTCCAAGATTTTGGATCATCTTTACTATCATTACTCTGAATTCTTTTTCAGGTAGACTGCCTATTTCCTCGTCATTGTTTGGTCTGGTGGGTTTTTACCTTGCTCCTTCATCTGCTGCATATTTCTCTGTCTTCTCATTTTGCTTAACTTACTGTGTTTGGAGTCTCCTCTTCACAGCTGCAGGTTTGTCATTCCCGTTGTTTTTGGTGTCTGTCCCCAGTGGCTCAGGTTGGTTCAGTGGGTTGTGTAGGCTTCCTGGTGGGGGGGGGACTAGTGCCTGTGTTCTGGTGGATGAGGCTGGATCTTGTCTTTCTGTTGGGCAGGTCTATGTCCGGTGGTGTGTTTTGGGGTTTCTGTGACCTTGTTATGATTTTAGGCAGCCTCTCTGCTAATGGGTGGGGTTGTTTTCCTGTTTTGCTGTTTGTTTGGCATAGGGTGTCCAGCACTGGAGCTTGCTGGTCGTTGAGTTCAGCTGGATCTTAGCATTGAGACAGAGATCTCTGGGAGAGCTTTTGCTGATTTATATTACGTGGGACCAGAAGGTCTCTCTGGTGCTCCAATATCCTGAACTCGTCTCTCCAACCTCAGAGACTTAGGCCTGAAACCTGGCTGGAGCACCAAGACCCTGTCAGCCACATGGCCAGGTACTTGGGGGGTTTCTTGCCTTTTGGGAAGTCTGAGGTCTTCTTCCAGCATTCAGTAGGTGTTCTGTAGGGGTTTTTCCATATGTAGATGTATTGTTGATGTATTTGTGGGGAGGAAGGTGATCTCCATGTCTTATTCCTCCGTCATCTTGAAGTCCCCCCTGAAATCAGGGATATGTATACTTCCAGCTTTGTTCTTTTTTCTCAAGATTGTTTTGGCTATTCTGGATCTTTTGTGTTTCCATACAGATTTTAGAATTATTTGTTTTAGTTCATGAAAAATGCCATTGACATTTTGATAGGGATTGGAAAATTTAGTAATATAAAAAATACAGTTTCTCAGTTGCATTAGCTACATTTCAAGTGAACAATAGCCACCTGTGGCTAGTAGCTACCCTATTAGACAGCACAGGTTTAGAACAATGAATCTTTTCATCATTTCAGCCATCATGAATCTCCCAGCGAATGGACTTATTTTAAAGGATTAGAACTTTTGGCAAAATGAGGCTTAAGAATTTTTCCTGATTATTCCATATCATCCCTTCACTTAAATCAAACCAACACCATCGATAAATGAAAACCCCCAAATCAAAGGTCATGACATAATTTTGGTTGGTCATTTCTGTCCCTCCATCTGCCAACAGCTGTCCAGAGTCAGATAAGCTCCATTCTCCTATGAGGTCTGCATTTTAGGGGAAGGAAGGAGATAGGGAGAGAGGGAACTGTGCTCTGGACCCTGCACAGGATACCAGAAAGGCCAGAGGAGGAGCCCAGAGGAAGCTGAGGCCCTGCTCACCTCACTGTGTTCTCACCTCCTGCAGTGCCTGTCCATTTCCTTCCCTCATGGTGCCTTTCTGTCACTGCAAACAAGCTTATAACAACTTGGACCTCTGAGATTTCCTTGGAAGTCCCTTGGGAAGTGCTAGAAGTTTTCACACAAATTAGAAACTACTGCATATACCAGTGGAAATGATTACAATTTTGGTTTTCCTTGATTTTTTTTCCCAGTTTTTTGGAAGAAAGAGCCTGAGCCAGCCTTTGGGTCAGACTTCCACTCCCCAACTTCCCACCTGTGTGGCCTCCCATGAGAAAAGATGGCTTAGTTTCCCCATGGTAAAACATGGTTTCGATGAGAATAAAATTAGCCAGTATTTAAAATACTTCTCAGGAGATCTGATGGATGAAAAGTCCTCAAGAAACAGTAGAGCTTATCATTATTGTTTTAGACTATGACCACTTACAAAGTTTAGCAACAAAGAACTATATAACCACTATGCACAAAATATGAGTATTTTAAGGGCAGTGCATTCTACAGTACTCAAAAGAGAAAATGCCTTGTATGATGTGGCAAAAAAAAAAAAAAAAAAAAAAATCTTGTGCTTATTTCATATGAATGTACCTAGCAGCAACACCATTCCAATTCCATTCTGAAGAAGAGTATATATTACCTGTAAACCTTCTTTCAAGATTGGATTGAATCGTTCTGTTGGTGTGCATTAAAAATGAATGCAGCTCCTTGCATTGCAGAAAAATAAAAATTCTGCCAGTGGTCACTCTGATTTTCTCTGTGAACTCATGACTTTTTCCTTTTTTTTTTTTTTTTAAAGATTTATTTATTTTTGGCTGCGTTGGGTCTTCGTTGCTGAGCGTGGACTTTCTGTAGTTGTGGCGAGTGGGGGCAACTCTTCTTTGCGGTGCACGGGCTTCTCATTGCGGTAGCTTCTCTTGTTGCAGAGCATGGGCTCTAGGCACATGGGCTTCAATAGTTGCAGCATGCGGGCTCTAGAGCACAGGCTCAGTAGCTGTGGTGCACAGGCTTAGTTGCTCCGCAGCATGTGGGATCTTCCTGGACCAGGGGTTGAACCCATGTCCCCTGTGTTGGCAGGCAGATTCTTATCCACTGTGCCACTAGGGAAGTCCAACTTATTCCATTTTTGCCAATTTCTTCTCTCCTCAGCTTCCTAGCCAGCACCCTATGGTATCACGGGCCTCAGGTCTGGCTCGGAAGGCACATAAGAGGCCCAGCTTCTATAGCTCTAAGAGAATTTGTGATGACCTTACACCTTGTCCTTCCTCTCCCATAACACGCTGCCATTGGTTTTTAAAGGGATTTCAAAAGGTGAAGCCCTGTGAATAAGCAGTGATTTCCCTCTAGCTCATCAGCTCACATCAGTGGGCCCTTATTACCTTGAGATTAGAAAGGTCAGTGACCTTCAACCAAGATCCAAGAGGACAAAAATGAGCAAGGACACCAGGAAAGCGACGAATGATTTGCTTATGTAACACTGAGGAAATGATCACCGTGGTGTATGTGAACCATTATGTGAATTTATGCCATCTGCAAATGATCAGATTAGATAGAAGTTGTGCATCACCATGTTATGCAATACATAGAGTGTGTCATTATAGATTCTATTTTTGGGCAACATCCTGAGACACTTAACAGATATTTAGCTGCAATAAACTTTCTATAGATTTGTCATAGAAAAAAGTAAAACTGAGAATGTTACCTTAGAGGCAAACATGGTGTAGAAAACGCCTTGGAAAATACAAGTTTGTATCCTATCCCCCCACGTGCTGGTGGTGACCTTGAGCAAGTCATTTTACCTCATTGAAGCCTCAGTTCCTCATGTAAATGAGCATCAAAATAACTACACCATGGTGTTTGTGTGAGGATTAAACAAAATAACAAATATGGTTTCCAGAGCTATTCTTAACCTCAAGTGTTTGGGTGATGTTTATTTTAAACATATATAATTTTATTTAACATGAGAAAGTGTCCATAATATGTTAAATGAAAACAGTAGATTACCATATTATTCATAAGATAATCTAAATTTTGTAATTAGATATTCACATCACGGTTTCCAGCATGAATTTCTCCCTCAGGCTCTGGATTTGTACCTGCAACTGCCCACTTGACATCTCTGCTTGGATCTTAGACTTGCCGTGTCAAAAACCAAACTCCTGACTCCCCAACCCCACCCAACCTGCCTTTCATCCAGCATTCTCCATCTCAATTAATGACAGTTAATTTCCTCCATCCTCTTAGTTGCAAAAGCCAAAACTTGGGAATCATTCTTGGCTCTTCTTTCAAAATATATACAAATTCCGACTGTTCCTCGCCTCCTCCACTGCTGCCATCCAACTCAACTCCCATCCCTCCCCTGGGTTACTGCCATGGCCTCCTAACTGGTCCTAATGCTATTGCCCTTACACAGCCTACTTGCAACCCAGCGGACAGAAGGATTCTTTTAAACCCTAAGTTATTTCATGTCACTGTTCTGTGTAGAACTCTCCAGTGCCTCTCCATCCACTCAGAGTCAAAGCCAAAGCCCTTACAGTGGTCCAACAAAGCCCTACCTGATCTGGCACTCCCAACTCCACAGTCCTTCCTGGCCCTCTTCATTCTTCCTGCCTCTGCTCACTCTGCTCCTGCCACATGGGCCTCTTGCATGTTCCTGACACAGACCAAGTCCACTCATGCTCCAGCGCCTTGTACCTGCATTTACCTGCCTGTTCTTCCCCAGCCAACCGCATGACTACCCCTTCACCACTTTCAGGTCTTATCTCTCAGAGAGCACCTTCTCAGTGAGGTCTTCACAGCTCCCTATTTCATATAGCCACCCCACCTCTACCCTGTACTCCCCATCCCCCTTCCCTGCATTTTTCTTCATGAAACTTCTCACCATTTGACATTACTAACACTTGGTGTGTGTATATGTGTGTATGTATGTGCATATATGTATACACACACAAGCATATGTGTAATTTGTTTATTTGTTCAATGTCAGACAGTCCCCAGTAGCATATAAGCCCCATGAGGGCAGGGATCTCTATCACTGCTATAGCCCCACTACTCAGAATGGTGCCTGGCACAGAGAAGGCTCTGAATAAATATTTTTGGAGTAAGTAAGTGAATTATTTAGCTGTATTTATTAAACAAATGTTTTTGAACCCCCACCCTGTGCCAAGCGTTGTTCCAAGAGGTTGAAATACCACAGTAAATAAAACAGACAAACTGTTCTTACAGAGCCTTATCTATCTATCTATCTATCAACTATCTATCTCTACCTGTACTTGTATCTATATGTATACCTACATATATCTATCTGTTTGTCTGTCTGTCTATCTATTTACCTACTTATCAAACACTGGAAAATATATAGTGATGGGATTATGGGTGATTTTCCATATTTGTGCCCTTCTGTACTTTCTAAGTTTTCTAAGTTGATGGGTGATTGCTAATCAGAAACAACTACGTGGGTAGGAAAGAGGAGTGAAGGAACAGTTAAATGCAGTGGAAAACCTATCGTGTGCTCGTGTGAACTCAGTCAGACATCCGACGAAGTATCAAACCTTTGTATTCCTGGTTGGTTGGTTTGTTTGTTTTGGCTGTGCGGCTTGTGGGATCTCAGTTCCCTGACCAGGGATTAAACCTGGGCCACAGCAGTGAAAGCCAGAATCCTAACCACTAGGCAACCAGGGAACACTCTCCTGCTGTTTTTGAAGCAATTGTGGCATTGAAATTAAGAGCAAGATTGCTGGGGACAAATTGTCTAGGTTTTAATCCCTACTGGTTACATGACCTTAATTAAGCACTCTCTGTAGTTGTTTCCTCATCTGAAATTGGAAATAATAATAGTATCTACTTTATAGGTTCATGTGAGGATTGAGTTGATATATGTAAAGTACTTAGAAAAGTACACAACACAGAACTAATACTCAATCAGTGATACACACTATTATTGTTTTGTTGGCATTATAGTTATCTTTATTATTATTGAATAAAGGGGGGGATATTTATTCTCCAGACCATTTCATTTAATTATGCATCCACTGGCTCCTAGAAAAAAATACTGCTTAGAATTTTACTCTCACACACAAATTTGAACAACTTATTCATAGTAATGTCTTCTGCTGGTAAATTCCTTGGGAACTAAAGAACAATTCTTAGAATAGGAGCAGTCCAGCCTCAGGAGTCCAGTTCAGCTCTTTGAACTGTCTCAGGCACGGTCTGTGGCAGCCAATTTTCTGATCATGTGAGTGGAGAGTCAGGATACCGTCTCCCGAGCTGCTACAGAAAGAGCAGTGACAATGAATCTGTGTAATTGGCACTCCAGTGTGAATGCCTGGATGTTCAAGGTGAAGCTAGTTATATTAACTAGAGAAACACTATGTTGTCTCAGAAAAAATAATTGATTTAACCCCAGATCACATTTAAGATTTATAACACTACTGTGTATCAGGTGAATATAGGTAACTCTTTGAGAAACTTATTTAAATGCCCCATAGTTTGACAAGTGGTTATACCGTATCAAGTTCAACCTTGCAGGTTTTAGTACTTCAGTACTTTAGTAATTATTTATTTGTTCATTTGTTTGTGGTTCTCTGACTATGTCCAGCCCAAACCAATTATATTATTATTTGAAAATGTTTTCATTTAGCATTTTGTTATACTCATTTACAAATAATCCAATTAAGCTGATCAAACATAGTGCTTATTACCGGAAGTAAGTGTTAAGATATCTGTGAATTCTACACTTCAGCAGTTATTTTTATTATAGTTAGGGATGTTTACAAGTGTAGGGGAGGAAAAACGTTCCTCCTACCCTTTTAGATTCTGTGACTGGTCTAACAATAAAAATTGGCTTACGACAGATTACAGGAGAAAAACAAATTTAGTTTTGTACATACAGGAGCCATAAAAATATGAGACCCAAAGGCAGTCCAGCAGTTAAGGCTTATATTCCATCCTGAGCTAAGGAAAGGGATGGGGGCTTGGGGCTTCAAAGGGGAGGAGGGTAATTCACAGAAAGTTAAGAAAAGCAAATGTTTATCCTGTCATGCAGGTTAAGTCTTCCAGATAAAAAAATACCTCTGGTATTAGCTCCTTTTCTGGGCCAGGCCCACTATCTAAATTCTTTTAGACAGTTAAGAGAGAAGTAAGAGTTTTTCCTGAGTCTGCTGGGTCTTCATTGTTTCAGCTCAAAATAATCCATGTGCCAAAGTGCCACATTTTGGGGTGGCATAAACTGCTCCCCTTTGCAAGGCAACTTCATAATATGGTACAAAATCTCAACGTTAACCCATGTCCTCCTAGACTAGGATGCTCCAAGGCAAGACTCCACGACTGCATTCCCATTTCAACAGCTAAACAGAAGTGACAAACTTCAAGTCCATTGCAGTAGCCTAGGTGCGCTTTGCTTATATACTTGACATTTGAACGCTTATTTTCTCTCTGTTCCACACAATACTTAGCACTGTCTCTGTCACTACCTGCTCAATTCTTGTAATTTTAAGAGCCATGCCAGGGTAGCATGCCAAAGAGGGTGCAGAATTATCAGTCTGAAGGAAGTATCAGAGGCAATCTGTTCCATTCCTCTGGTTTCAGGCTGGGTTGGACAATTAAGAGTCTAAACTTGCACAGTCCTTTACCTTCTTCTGAGCAATTGAGATGTTTGCGTAATAAATGAGGTGTATTTGTTTATTTTTTATTTATTTATTTTTGCGGTACGTGGGCCTCTCACTGCTGTGACCTCTCCCATTGCGGAGCACAGGCTCCGGATGTGCAGGCTCAGCGGCCATGGCTCACGGGCCCAGCTGCTCCGCGGCACGCGGGATCTTCCCGGACCGGGGCACGAACCCGTGTCCCCTGCATCGGCAGGCGGACTCTCAACCACTGCGCCACCAGGGAAGCCCAAATGAGGTGTATTTGAACACCAGTGTAGAGTGCTTAATTCTAGTTAAGCTCAGTCCATTTTTCATGTCAGCAGTTCTCCCCTTAGACCTCAGCTGAGCATGAATCCAAGTCCTTTGATGAATATCTAATGATCATCAGCTCATGACAACATGTATTAGGAATCAATCTGGAGTATGTGCCTCTCAGCAGAGAATCGATGATACCTGTGGATGATTTAAAGCTGCAACGCAAATAAACATAACCATCTGAATGCGAAAAAGAAGCAATATTCAAAAATCTGTTTCATTAAAAGTCCCTTTGTACTTAACTATCAGAGAAGGTGTCCAAGGAGAAATCATGGGAAGGACAACACCCAGGAAGGAGGTAGAATCAAAGCTAAATATCAAACACAATCCATTAGTGATGAAAATGTGGATTGTCCTCTCCTGAAATGAAGTATAATAGTTACTTGAGGGACTTAGACCAGAGCTGTGGAAAGGAAGAGGAAATTCAGGGTTTTTCTAATGTTTGTTGTCCCAGAGACAGGAAGCTTGCCCCAAACCTAGGCTGTGTAGTAAAAGAGTTAAAGAGCAGGGCTGTGGACTAACATGGCCTGGGTTCATATCCGGCTTCTACCAGTTACTGTGTGATCCCAGTCAGTTTGCCAAAGCTCTTGGTTTCCCATTTGTTAAATGGGAAAAACGTAGTCAGTGGTAGCAATGGTACCTACTTCATAAGGGGGTTGGGATGCTTAATGATAGAACATGTGTAAGGGGCCTGGTACATAAATAGTGTCAATAACTATTGGTTTCTTTTCTCTGTATAGAGTAGGAGACAAATGAGGGCAAGAAGCTCATCTTCCTCCTGACCTCAGGAAGATGCTTATTGCCATTAAAATTCCCTTAGCCCCACAAAATGTCAGCTACATTATTCAGGCAATTTCAATCCCCCCAGATTCTCCCTTTCCAATACAACTCTCCTAGCTTTGCACCCCTTTTCAGTGTTCGCTCTTATGCATCCATATTTTTTCACAATTGTTATCATAGTGACTGCATGCTTTTATATTTGGGTTTTTTATTTTCCTTTGAGTCTAAGCTCCTGCTGGACCACCTTGTGCTCTTTTGTCTGCTGTGACTTGGGAAGTGACTTGGGGGCCAGGACGAATCAAGCTATTTTGTCAGGAAGAGCCTGAGCCCTTTCATCTTGAATTTCAACTCCTGATTGCTCACGATTTTCAAAGCATTTAGCCCCAGCCTCACCCTTCCCAAAATGAATTAAAATAGACAAGGTCCCACCTCCAAGAGTTTACAGTCTTGTACATTCCAAACAGATGCAGACGAGACATGACCCAGGCAAACAAGTTTTGAAAAATTGCAGAAATTAAATTGTATGTGCAGACTGAGAAAGCACAAAGGGTGAACACACTTCCAGCCTAGCAGGGTGGGCTTACTGTTCAGAAAGGCTGGGGCAGGAGGGGGAAATGCTCCTCTTCCAAGCTTTTCTCTTCCTCTCTGTTGAACACTTCGTATTTTGTTCTATACTTGGCCTCTGACATAAAAGTTAATGAAAGATAGAAGTTCTTAGCCCTCAAGAACATGCACGCAATATGGCATTTTCATGAATACTGAAGATGGAAAATAGAAAATATTTATGGTCTACAGTTTCTCTTTTGAGACTATATGTTCCCTCCTCTTCTCCTATCATGTTTAAAATAAATGACAGGATGAGAAGAGGGTAGACTTTGAATAACTGAGCAGAAATTGAAACTGTAAAAGGATGATGCTAGAGGATGGTGGAGGGAGAAAATATGGAATCATGACTTAGTCACTGATTTGTGGTTTGTCTCCTATGCTGAAACATGAACTCCTTAATAGTAAGGATACTGGCAGCCTTATCCAAGTTCCATGTACCTAGAAGAGGGCTGGTCCACAGTAAGTGCTCAATAGACATCCATTAAAAAATAAGAAAATAGAGAACAGAATTTTGACCTCCTGAGGTTGCGGGGTTAATGAAGTTGTGTATGATAGCCTCCCCCACTGCCCCTCCCTGGAATATGGAAAGTATACCAATGCAGCATCCAGCTCTCAGCAGCCCTAATATCTTCTAAGGTCACTTGAGGGAGAACTCCAAATCAGGATTTGAGAATTCCCAGCATCTCGTTCTTTAAATTAACGGGAGGAGCACTCCAGAGCCTGCAGCAAAGACTGCCGCACTGCCACCTGAGCCCACATTTAAAGCTATAATTTGGAATCATTACCTAGTTAGAAGGGGAATCCAGTATCTCTGCATCTTAATTTTGTTTTATTAACATTCAAATAGGAAACCGCTTTGCTCAGTGTGAACTTTCATGCAGCATATAGGTTGTGTGTGTCTCATTTTAAAGTCTTAACAGCATTTACATTTAAACCACATGGCTCTCAAGAATAATATTATTTAGCTACTGAGAATAAGCATATAGTTAGCAGAAGGAAGGGACGTGGTCCCTGGAGTATTTCGAGAAACCTGTAAGGGAAGCAGAAAGTCTTAACTGTGTCGTGGCTAATCCAATACCTGGGCAGGTTGATTAGATTCTTGAATTTAAATGGAAAAATTTTAGAGATTTCTGTAGTTCATAAAAGTTCTTTGCATGAATGGTAAGTGCCCTTAACAGTTCCCCTCCCCAGTAAGTGGCATCTCAGAGCCATCTGACCGCCTTAACACAAATCATCTATTTATAAAAAGAAGCTGTCTGGAGAATATGAAAAATCAATTCCCCCCTCAAAAATTGCAGCTGGTGCTATTTTAGTACTTGGCAATTTTGTGGAGACACTTCATTTTCCTTAACAAATTGCCAAATGGAAATGGCTATAGCACAATACCATGAAGGCATAAGAGGGACCCAGTGTTTAGCCCCTCTACCTCCCTGCTTCCAACACTATGGACAAATAAACCAGAAATGTGAAGGAACTCTGTCATAATTCATCTACAAAGCTAGGAGATCTTCCCCCCTTCCCTCTTTTTGAAAGTTGAAGCTCTTTTAACAAAAAATGGACAAGACAAAATTTTTGATGCAAAGTTTCCCTACAAAATTTCCCTTTCCCTACCCTGAACCCCGGGGCTCAACAATTCTCCTTTCCTCACCAAAACTCTTTCAAGGTTGTGTTCGTGTGTGTGCTTGGTTAGTTACACCTAAGCTCTAACTGTGAAATGAAAGGCTCTAGTACTTACGGGTATCATGAAAACAGATGGGATGGGAGCAGGATAAGTTGCCAAATTTAGCAAAAAAAAAAACAACCCACAGTTACTTTTAAATTTGGATCTCAGATAGATAAATCACCAATAATTTTTCAGTATAAGTATCCTGCATGTAATACTTTGGACATACTTATACTAAAATAATTATCCATCATTTGTCTGAAATTCAGATTTAGCCAGGCATCCTCCATATTATCTGGCAACCCCTAGGAGGAACAGTGCCCTGTGCCCCTGAAACCTTAGTGAGTCCATCTGTACATAAACAGACCTGGTCAGCCACCCAAGGAGGGCCAGAGTTTCTTCTGATGAAGACCCTCTGTTGTCTTCTACTACTCTTTGTTGTTGTTGTTTGAAGAGAGTGTCACCCTTTGCTTTGTTATCTTTATTTGCAAATAAAGTTTGCCTTGGAAAGCAGCTCAGTAGAATAGAAAGGGCACCCATCTTGGCAACAACACCTCCTAGATGTAATTCCCACTCTGACATTTATTTGCAGTGTCACCTCAGACTAATTAACTTAGGGATGATAAATACCTGTTCTGCACACCTCCCAGGTGGGAGTGAGAATTAAAAGGAAAAATAAAGTTACTACTAACACAATGCCCAGTATACAAGACATTGCACAATCTGCTCCTTAGCAAAGAAAATGCAGGAATTACTGTATCTCCAAACCTCTTGGTATAGCACTGATGGGTAGTTTTTCCTTCTACAGCTCTTTCTTTGTTTCTTTCTTTAATATTTCTGTTGATATATAATTTATATGTGGTAAAGTACACAAGTATTCAACGTTCAGCTTGATAAATTTTTTCATCTGTGTATGCTCCTGGAGCACAGATCAGGCAGATCAAGATCTAACAACATTTCCATCTCCCCAGAAACTTCCCTCATACATCTTCCCAGTCAGTACCACCTCCCCAGAGATAACCGCTATTCTGATTTCTTCTACCACAGATTAGTTTTCCTGTTCTGAAAGTTCACATAAATGAAAGCAAACAGAATGTATCCTTTTGGGTTTGGCTTCTTTCACATAACATTACATGTCTGAGATTCATCTGTACTGTTGTGTCTATCAGTGGTTTGATGTTTTTCATTCCAGTATGACATTCCATTATATGAATATACCATGGTTTACTTACTCATTTTATTGTTGATGGATATTAGGGTTGTTTCCATCGAATTATTATTAATAAAGCCACCCACCATGAACATTCTTGTTTATGTATTTTTGTGAGCAGACGTATTCATTTCTTTAAGATGCATAGGAGTAGAATAGCTGGGGCATAAGATATCTATGTGCTCACTCTTTCAAACTCCAGGTGGAACAGAAGTGCACAGCTTGCATTGTAAAATTCAAATCTTTTTTTTTTAAAAAGAGGGAGGTAGGGAAGAATTAAATAATTCTAGAAGGAACTGCTAGCCTAGTTCCTTCACCAAACCTCACCACATGAAGGTGCATGCTTTAAACTCACATTTCACTATAGGAGAAGCCCCTGGATTTACAGGGAGGAGCTTCTTTGACACAGTTCAGAAAACAGAATCCACAGAGAATCTTGGGACTTATACCCTTAGTCACATAGGAGGGATGTAGTTAATTTAAGTTTAAACAAATATCATTAAATTAAAAGTGGTAGTTTTGTCTTACATAAAATTTATCTTCCAACTTTCACATTCGTCCTTCATCGATCTTAACAATATTTTTGTCAGTTCTCGAGTTGCTCTGTCACATCATAGCAGATTAACTCTTAGAAAAAAAAAATCAGTATTTTACAGACAAGGTTTTAAAAGTCAAAGATACACTAAATATCATTAAAGTTGAAAGAAAAAATATATTGAATTTTATGCAAAATAAAGTTTTCATAAACAGGGACAATATAATGAGTTCACTTTGAGCTCCCTTGGGCAGTTTGTGCCTCTTACTGCAATTTCCCTGTATAGGGATAAAATTCTCCCTCCTGTTAGGACAGTGAGTGCTGCTGCATTTTCGGCACTAGGAGGGGTGGGGCATTTGGCCTTGAGCTGGATCACCACTTGCAGTCATCCACTACTGAGATTAGTACTAATCCACACAGGTCTGGGCTGTTGGAACTACTCAGGTAAGGAGGCTTGTGGGGGAACAAGGTCAGGGAGCAGAAGTGAAGACCAAAACACTATTATTATTTATTAGACGTCTTTCTAATAAAACTCCAAAGAGTTAAGAACAGGGTTGTAAAGTAAAATCATTTGTAAGTTGTTGTGAAATGTATTATTCTGCCTAAAAACATATTTCTTTAAATGTATAATTTAAAAAAATTTTTCTTTGAAGTATAGTTGATTTACAATATTGTGTTAGTTTCAGGTATACAGCAAAGTGATTCAGTTATATACATAGAATATATATAAAATATATATAAAAGAATATATCTATTCTTTTTCAGATTCTTTTCCATTATAGGTTATTATAAGACATTGAATGTAGTTCCCTGTGCTGCTGTATACTAAATTGTTGCTGTTTATCTGTTTTATATGTGGTAGTGTGTACCTGTTAATCCCATACTCCTGATTTATCCCTCCCCCACCTTTCTGCTTTGGTAACTGTAAGTGTGTTTTCTGTGTCTGTGAGTCTGTTTCTGTTTTGTAAATAAGTTCCTTTGTACCATTTTCTAGATTCCACATATAAGTGCTGTAAAGACAATATTTGTCTATTTTTTTTTTGTCACTGAAATAATCAACAATACCAAAAGCCCAGTGCCAGGATTATAAGATTAAGCACTCCAAGGACACATTTATCATGCCACAGGGCACTAGGAGGGATGAGGGCTCTGGCATGGTATCTGTTCTTTCAAAACCCATCTAGCAGGAACTGGTGTACAGGACTAAAGCAGGTCACTGGTAAGGGAGGGAGACCAGAGACAAAAGAAGCTGAGTGCTGGTCCCTGACCTCTAGGATTGATGAATTAAAGCCCTTCCTGAACTGTGCCTCTCCCACCGTCCCCCTCGAGGAGTCAAGGAAATTGATTACAGAGCAACATGGCCCTGGGAGGTAGCAGACCCAGGGCCAAATCTCAGCCTTGCCACTTGCCAGCTCTGTGACTTTGTAAAGATGAACCTTTTGAGCTCCAGTTTCCTCACCTGGAAAAGGTGGCATCCGCAGTGGCCACCACAGGATGCTTGTGAGCGTCAAGTCAAATAAGGAAGTTCATTCAGCAAATGTTAGTTCCTTCCCCCTCCCTCGCCCCACCCTCCCCCATTCTGTGTCTCTGCTCAAATACCCCTAGCCAGTCAGTACTCCCGTCTTCCTCTGGAGATTGTCTTGTCTTGCCTGCTGACACTGTTGTTTCACTTCCTGAGTCGTGATTCTATTTAGAGAAAAATAAGATACCTCAGACTAGAGTCTACGATAACTTTCGGAAAATTACAGAAATGCAATCTGAAATGGGGGTATTCAGGGTAGATTTTTCCCATGAGAGAAAGAAACCAGGGAAACTAGTGTTTAAATTAATTGCAATGCTAATCAATTTGAGAAAACCCTGCCCCTCAGTTTTCACAGTATTTTGCATATAATAAATACTCAGTATAACCAATAGGTGTTGAAACAAATTATAATGGTCATTCTAACTCTGCATGCAACATAAGCAGAGCCAAAGCCAATTTTCCTCATAAAAACTGTTGTTTATAACCAGAAGGCAATGAAACAAAAAAATGGTGAATCTTTAAATCTTTGCCTCTTAGAGAATACTTGAAATGGTTTCAAACTCATTTTATTGCAGCAAACTGTTGATAAAACCTTGTGATTGTTTCATTTTTTCATTCATTAAACAAACGTTCATCGACCGTCAATGCCAGACCAGGCACAGGGTTTAAGATGAATTACTTGCAGCATCTCTGTCCTGGAGGGCCTCACTGGTCTCTGGCAAACGAGAGACTTACAGTTATTTATTATAATAACAAAATATGAAAAGAGAGATTATAGACTGGACACAACATACAGTTCTTCCCTCTCAAGTTTTACCTCTCTTGCAAGTCTTCAGCTACTGGAGGGCAGCACACGCCAGACACCTCATGAGCATTTAATATGTGCTTGTAGGCTGAAAGCATATTAGCAGAAAGGGTAAAATTTTTTTTATTATAAAAATTATAAAGGGCAGCAAGTGACTAGTTAGTATCTTCCTAACTGGGAAAACACAGGCAGTCCTGAGCTTCTAGGCTAAACACAAGACTTCAAGGTAGCTGAGTAGCTGAAACTGTCTCCTTTTGTTATTTCAACCCAACAGAACAGGGCAAATCCACAAAGCAATTTTATCTACTGAAAATCAATTACAGCTGGGTGGGGGAAGAATGTCACAAAAGCCTTGGAAATTTCCTGAGAGCCACGGTATATGAAACCCGGGCAGATTTAATTGCCCTTGCTGCAACCAATCCTTAAATGGAGAGCTTAATCTCATTTTTATTTTTCATAAAAAATAATTTGGAGAGGCTCCAGGAAGTAAGAGGCAAAGCTGCTCCAAGTTCGAGGGAGACCTTGGCAGTTCAAGGGTAAAAGGAAGAAGAAATGTAAAATGAAGGTTTCAGAAGCTGAAGTGCTTTTAAATCTTTATATCCTATAAATCCACCCTTTTAACATGAAATGTTAAGTGTAAAATAATTGTAAGTTACAGAATAACAAAAGAATTTATGTTAAAAAAAACCCCACTAAGTTTCTAAGGTAAGTTCTGTTGTCAGGTTGTGTGATAAAGATCATTTATTTCCACCTTGTCTATGCCTCTCTGAGACTGTGTGTGTGGCCACAGTAAGAGGAATGTCAAAGATCTAAATATGAGGCCCTTCATGATAAGTAGGCCTGGAGCAAATGACCTTTCCAGCCCCGACTATGATAGGCCTTGGCAAGCTAAAACAAAAGGGGTTGAACTCACCTCAGGTATTGATCAGAGGAGGACTCTTAAAGGCTTCTGTCTGTACAGGCCAGACAAGGGACGGGCTCCCCGGCTGTGTCTGTCCTATGTGAAAATGGGATGTGTTGATGTGTCATTGAAGATCCAGGAGAAGGAAGCAGTGAAGAGGAGCCAGATGGCCCGGGGTAGACTCTTGGCACTGCCTTCAGTGGGCAAGTCACTCAACCTCTCTATACTTCAGTTTCTTCAACTGTAAAATGAGGGTGATAATGGTAGCTACCTTACTGAGCTGTTGTGACCATTGAATGACCTAGGTCTTACATATCACTCACCAATAGGCAGTAACCAGATGCCTACCAGCTGTGTGGCCTTATGAAACTCATTTAACCTCTCTGGGCTTTGGTTTCTCAAAGAAGGCAGTTGGATGAGAACCTATGTCTCCATCTCTGAGAACCTTCTTGTTCTGAAACTCTTTGATTCTGTGACCCTGCTGTGAACATGCTGCCTTAAAGTAGAATAGAAATAAAGGGATGGAGAGGAGTGAAAGACTAACTTCTGTTTCCTCTCCTCACTCATTTTGGCCATGAATTCCTGAGTTACTTCAGCGTTTGAACCTCATCCTGAGGACATTTTATAATACTTGCCTTGGGAAGCTTGATTTGTTCCTGACAGTTTGCAAATAGCAAGTATTTATTTGTCAAACGTCATTTTTTAGAAGGTACACCAATAAGGAGGTTTAATTCCTAGTACTAGATAGTTCCAGTCCAAAAGCTTTATGTGGGAAAATTACAGCAGAAATGTCAGCCTTTCTGATCCATTGGGTAGAGAACTTAAAGCAGGACTCCACTGGCCACAGCCCTCAGCATCACTGAGTCCTGGGAACCAGTCCCTTTGCCTTTCCCACTAGAGATGGGCGGCAGAGTGCAGTGGCGAGTGGCACAAACTTCAGCCACATTGAGACAGATGTGGGGACCACACCCTGCTCGGCCATTAACAATGCCTACTTCGGTAAGTTGCTGTAAAGATTAGATTTTTTTTTTAATGTAGGTTAAGTGCTTAACATGATGTTCAAAGTGAGTGCTCAGTAAAAGTGAGCTCTCGTGATAGGCCACATAAATTTAAAATGTTAAACCAGTGTCATTCCTGTGATATAAATATACAAGGGCTATGTTCAACATGTAAGTCTCCCTTACTTCTCCCTTTTTTGACCATTGCACTGATATAGTTTAATTTAGTTTTGTGTTTAGAGTAGGTTAAGGCAAAATAATAATAAAGTAACAATATCTTGGGACTTCCCTGGTGGTCCAGTGTTTAAAACTCTGTGCTTTAAAACTCTGTGCTTCCAATGCGGGGGTCGCAGGTTTGATCCCTGGTCGAGGAACTAAGATCCCACATGCCACGCAAAAAAAAAAAAAAAGAAGTAGCAATGTCTTGCATTAGACATTTACCCTTTACAAAGCAATATTGCATGCATTATCTCCTATATTCCACAACCCAGATTTCTTCAAACATGAAAATTAACTCTAGTTTCACAGGGCTGATGAACAGCAGAATGGGGAATAAAATGCTGTTTGCCTGACTCTCTGTTCCTTGCAGAAGCCACAACTTTCCTTTGTTGAGTTTACAAAGCCCACCCATATGCAGCCTCTTATTCCCAGCTGCCCTATGATCGAAGCTGGGCTGGTGTTACTCCCTCTATTAGTTAGGTGAGGACATTGACACTCCAAGAAGTTCAATGACTTTATGAATATCCCATGGCCAGTGAGGGGCAGAGATAAGACCAGACTTGTTCATTGTCTAGTGACACAAACTGAAATATAAATAAGCAAATCAAAACAACATAATAAGTGTTATAACTCTTTTTAAAATGAATTATAAGGCATTATGGGATCCCAGAGGCCAAAGAAAAAAATTGTGTGTGTGCGTACCTTTGCAGGTATGTGTCGTCCAGGGAAGGATTCCTAGAAGAAGTAATGCTTGAATTGATATTTAAAGGAAGAATAAGCAGCAAAATAGGCACTTGAAGGAAAAGGAGGTAGTGGGGAAACCATGTGCAAAAGGACAGAAGTTCAAAATAACTTTGCCAGGCTGGCAGGAAATTCTCTATGCCTTGCGTTCGGTGTCTTACATTTTGGGGATGTTTTCATTTATGCTTTCAACAGTTCTTTATTGACATCTGCTACGTGTGGGGCTCTGTAAGCTTGAGGTCCCTGTAACCTGTTCAACAGGGTATTCACAGGCAATTGGAAATGCCCACATGGAACTCAGGCATCCTGTGAACAATAATGGGAGGCAGTGGAGTGGATGAAGTCACACGCAGGAGGAGAGAGCAGTGAGAGAAGGGAGGACAGAAGAGGACCAGCTCTGGAGTCCAACATGAAGCAGGGGACAGAAGATGAAAGGTAGCGAAGATTAGAAAACAAAGGTCAGAGGGAGGATGGGGAGAGGATGAAAGGAGAGGATGAAAAATACGGGCGAGGTCAACACTATAACATCCCCTAGAGGAGATAAAGAAGCTGAGGGTGGAAAGGCAACCACAGGAAAGGACTGTTAAGAGGTCACCTCTGGTTTTAATGAGCACAGTTTTAATGACGTGCTGGGGAAAGAAGCTAGACGGTTGTTGGCTGATGAGTAATGAGAGGTAAATAAGGAAAGAGTCTGAGATCAGAGGACTTTGGTAAGCTATTTGGAAAGAAAAGGGAGGCTCTGGGGTAGCCAAGGCGATGGGAGAGCTCAGGACACAACTGAGGAGTTTTTTGGGGTTTTTTTAAGCGTGTAAGAGACTTGAGGAAAACACAAGGCACTGAAGATGAGAGAGGAGATAACAATAGAATAAGGACCCAAGGAGATAGGAGGAGATGTGATCAAGCACATTGGTGGATAGAAGGAAGGACACTTTCTCCCCAGATAGGGGTAGGTCTCTTGTTTTGTTGCAAATAACAGCAGGAACAGAAATTAATCACTGGTTTGCAGAATGAAGGTTTGAGGGTGAGGACGTTCTTGAGGAAAACCAGGGTGCTGTTGGCAGAAAAGTAGCGAAGGATGTTGGGTCAGAAAAATAAATGAATATTAAAAAACAACAAAACCCCAGAAAACTAGGTATCTGCTACCGCTGTGACCAGGAAGTGAGGATACTCTGGAGGAGGGGACACTGAGGAAGTCCAGGTGAACGGCCTCTGTTTCATGTGCGAGGCAGGAGGCCTGACTTGGCAATGCTGTACAGGCTTTGCAGCAGCCTCCATGGACCGCAGCACTCCCACCCACCCACATCCCCCTCTTCCCCTTTCCTCAGGAGTGAGGGGGAATGAAAGTTGATGAGGTGAACTAATACCGAATGAAAGAAGAAATGCCGATCCTGAGTTGGAAAGAGGTCCCGTGCAGAGATGGAAATACCTGTGGGTGTGATGGGGGGTGCGAGGGAGAAAATGCAAGCCATGCCAATCAGGGAAGATAGCTTTTCAAGTTCATTACTTAGGGGGAAAAAAAAAGGCCCAGTAAAGATTGCAGAAGAACAAGCTAAGCTCATGGAAAGTGCTGAGAAAAGCTGGTTTATTCTCGGTGCGTCTCCCTATTTTTATAACTTACCTCAACTCTTCTTCAGACAGGAATGGTGGGTCCCAATAATGTTGGGTGGTGAGAGACACCATCAGTGTAGATAATCACGGGGTAGTCTCCAGCTATGGAAGGTGCTGGGGAGCGTGGGTAGTTAGCCTGCCTGGCTTTCTGAACAAGGAGGATTAATGTGCATGTGGACATGCAGAGAGGCATTATCTTCAGAACAGATTTCAGAAATGAAAAAGCACACAAAGCTGATTATGAGGAAAATGGATTTGCCGGAACCAAACTGTAGGAACAGACCGGGGGCAGAAGTAATGGTTACAAGCTCTCCAAAGTCTGAATGCCCCAGAGCTCAGACGTGGAGACTGTGTATGTTTGGGTCTGCCAACTAGGGCGCCTCCGTGGTCCCAGAACAAATCGGGGAGGAATGAGGGAACAGGAGCCATTGTTCTGAGGAGCTGCCCCACCCTTGGAGTCTGCACAGAAAGAAGGCAGACACCTGCCTCCAGCCCGGATTTGGAGGAGGCCCCCGGCCTTGCTCACCCCAGAATTTTGCCCCTAGAATTTGGGCATTGAACTATGGATGTTTGGATGTCTCCAGAAAACCTGCCTCTTCAGATTGGCCTATCTCCTCTCAACCCTTCTGAGCCAATTTCAACTCTGCCTCTTCCATGGACCCTTTGGGCATCCACGTTCCAGGGCTCCCTCATCCCTTCTCGGAATTCCAATGATGGATCCTTCATTTAACACTTAAATGGGGTCCCTCTTCACTGCCTTCCCTTCCTTGTGCATTCGCCTCCTCTCCCCAGTGGGGCTGTAGAATCCTAGAGGGCAGGGTCCTTGACTGGTTCTTTTGGGGTCCCTAGAACCTAGTACAGTGCCTGGCAGGTTGCTGGTGCTCAGAACACGTTTATTGGTTGGATGCTCCCTTGCCTTAAGGTGGCTCTGAGCTCAGGAACCAGGAGGGCCAAAAGACACGTCAGCCCCCACTGAAGCCAGGAGTAGAGGACCAAGGACAGAAGGAGAAGGACATAGGAGAGAGAAATATCCCCAACACCTGGAGGTGCCGTGGAGCCATCCCATAGTCAAAGCCTGTCTCTTTTGACAGTTGCTGCTGAAAGTCCCCAGAGCTGTGGGAGGTCCTTGCCTGCAAGGATCACGCTTCCTGTGGGATTTCCAGTCATCCACTTGCTAGGAGAGATTCGAGGCGGGCTTGCTGATTCATTTGTTTTAACTTCTCTGAGAATTATTCCATGTGAGCATTCCATGGCAGCGCTGTGAAGGCAGGTGGCCCTCCTCCTGGGAGAAGCTGGGTTCCTGTTCACTTCTGAGCTGGGTTCTAGAGTTCCCCCCCTCAGTTCTGTGAGCTACCCCAAGCCATTCATTCATTCACTTGACAAATATTCCCCAGACCCCTCTTACATCTGCTCTAGGCACTGGGGATAGAGCAAAAGCAAAATCGGCAAAAATCCTTGCCCTCGAAGAGCTTACATTTTAGTTTGGGGAAACAGATTATAAAGAAGATGAGAAATGTGTACTGTTAGGTGGATGTAAGTGCATAAAAATAAAAGAAGGAAGGTGGATGAGGGCATTTGTGTGGGAACTGTATTTTTTTAACAAGGCAGTCAGGGAAGTCACCCTTGGGAAAGTGACACATGAGCTGAAGGAGGTGGGGAAGTCAGCCCTGTGATAGTCTAGGGAAGTGTCCAGAGCAGGAATGTGTCCCAGCATGTTAAGGAAAAGCAAGGGGTCAGGGTAGTGACCACAGAGGGAACCAGTGGAGATTACAGAGGAGGTCAGAGAGGCAGTGGAGGCCAGGTCCTGGAGAGCTCCGTATGCTTTGCATGGTGGGAGATGGAAATTCACCAGAAGTTTCGGAGCACAGCAGCAATGAGCTCTGACTTGTGTTTTAACAATATTCCTCTGGCCACCAAGTAAAAGAAAGGTTAGAGGCAAGGAGACCGTCGTGAGGCTATTGCAGTGATCTAGGAGAGAGATGGTGGCAATAGAAGTGGTGAGAAATGACTCAGGTCCAGATATATTTTGAAGGAAGAACAGGCAGAATTTACTTCCCGGTGGGTTGGGTGGGTTGGGTATGGGTGTGAGATGAAGAGAGGAATGAGAACTGATGTCATCTTAGTCCTTTCAAGCTGCTATAACAAAATACCACAGACTGGGTGACCTATAAACAAAATTTAGTTCTCTTAGTTCTGGAGGCTGAAGTCTAAGATCCTGGCATCAGCATGGTCAGGTGAGGACTCCCTTCTAAGTCGCAGAGTTTTGTTTTGTCCTCACATGGTGGAATGGGGCAAGGCAGCTCTCGGGGGTTTCTTTTATAAGGGTATCAATCTCATTAGGTCATGACAATCTTCATGACTTAAGGACCTCCCAAACGCCCCACCTCCAAACACCATCACCTTGAATTTCAACATACAAATTTGGCAGTTGGGGTTTGGGTGGGGCACAAACATTCAGATTATGACAGATGCCATTGTTTTAGCCTGAAGGACTGGAAGGATATGGTTGCTCCAAATCTTTGCAGCAAGTTCCATTTCCTACAGCTTGTGTTTCTAGATATGGGGGTTGCCACTGCAAGCATGTCAGCCACTGGATAGGTGACTTTCTGCTTCCTGATACCTTCCCATCAGCCAAGATCTGTAAACACATTTGGTCCTTCTCCAGCACCTTCCTCTCTATCCTCCATTACCAAGGAAGAGAACAAAAGCCAAGGTGACCAACATGTAGCAGCTTTGTTTTCTCACCCAGCTTGGATTATAGAGAAATACTTGCCATCGTTCTCCTTCAGAGTTGCTTGATTTGATTTATGAATCATGTATTCTGTACATGGCCAATATTTATCTTTGCAAGTGATGTGCGTTCTTTTTGTACTGAGGATTCATCTGGGAAACCCTGAAGGATATTTTGAATCCTTTTGATTTAGATTTAAGAAAACTAAGGCCTAACTCTCACAACAGCACAACTAGTTCACAGAAAAGCAGAATTAGATCCCAGTCTCCAGGTCAAAAAAAAAAAAAATTCCTAGTGCACTTACCATATGAAATCATTGCTAAATTGAGTGATATCGGGGATGAGATGTAAATTCAAAGATGAATAACATACAGCCTTAGAGAGATTGGAATCTATGGAGAAAGGTGAAACAACCTTCTCCTTTTCCTTCCTTCCTCCTTTCCTCCTTACTTCCAGAAAGATGTATTCAATGTCAAACATTACAGGAATTATGCAAGATGCTAGAGAGACAAACACGCCAAATAGACCCGGTCCCTGCTCTTGAAGGGCACCCTGCTGAGGGAGACATTGGCCTCCAAGTTAACTAATAAAAGGAAGTGGAAAAAATCTGTTTTAGAAGAGAGCTATAAACAAAGAGCCATTAGATTCTAGAGAAAGGAGTATTTAAACAAATTTTTTTTTTGAAATATAGTTGATTTACACTATTGTGTTTCAGGTATACAGTATAGTGATTTTTTTTTGCAGATATATTTGATTATAGGTTATTGCAAGGTATTGGATATAATTCCCTGTGCTATCCAGTAAATCCTTGTTGCTTATCTATTTCATGTATAATATTGTGTATCTGATAATGCCATACTCCTAATTTGTCCCTCCCCCTCCTTCCTCTCCCCTTTGGCAACCATAAGTTTGTTTTCTATGTCTCTGAGTCTGTTTCTGTTAGTATATAGATTCATTGGTATTATTTTTTAGATTTCACATATAAGTGATATCATATAGTATTTGTCTTTCTCTGTGTGACTTACTTCATTAAGTATGATATCCTCTAGGTCCATCCATGTTGCCCAGAATGACAACATATTATTCTTTTTTATGGCTGGGTAGTATTCCATTGTATATACCACATCATCTTTACTATTCATCTATTGATGGGCACTTGGGTAGCTTCCATGTCTTGGCTATTGTAAACAGTGTTGCTATGAACATTGGGGTGCATATGTCTTGAGAAAGGAGTATTTAATACTGAGTTTTGGGACTAGGGAACTTTGCAGAGAAGTGGCAATACGTGAGCTGGTTAGTTAAAGAATGGAAATTGCAGCAAAAGGGGGTGGAATATTTCAGACTGAGGGAACAGTGAGAGTTGCCATAGCAGGTGGCAGTTTTAGAGAACAGCTCTGAGCTGACACTTGAGGGGGTTTCAGGAGGAGATGAGGAGGTGGGTCAGAAAAGGGAGTGAAACCTCCCTTGTGGAGAGAATAAGCATGTTCACTCACTGTTAAAGTGGGAGTGTGGTCCTCACAGGCTGGCGTTCTCATGTGTTGCCCTCCAAGGAGACACATAGGCAGGGAGAGGCTTGTGGCAGAGCTCCCTCCTGGACTTTTCAGGGGAATGTACGGAACATCTCATCTAACTAAGTAAATCAGTGCACACAGAGAGAGAAGGCACTTACCAGCTAGGCCAGAAACACAGTGAGGAAAGGACCTGGTTTGGGGAAGGGGAGGAGCTTCAGTGGGCAGGACACACAGGGAAGTGGACCAAACAGACTCTTCTACCTCATTCCTCCCTGCTCACCCCAATATCCTCTTGCCTCTGGAAAAGCTGGGGCCTGGGTAAAATTGGGAGGGCCCATCAACTTATCTGACATGTGAGGGAGTACCCAAGATTCCAAAAACTGCCCATTGGTCTCACACAGATGCTCAATATTTCATGAAAGACTTAATCCTTTAGCTGAAAAAAAAAAAGATAAAATGCAAACTCTTTTGAGGAAGCAGTGCAGCTTGAAAGAGCACTGGATCAAGAGTCCAGAAACCTGACCTCATTTGACTCTTCACCTAAGTAGGTCACCTCATCTGTAGTTTCCCAACAGGCTGCCCCTTCTAAAATCCTGGAGAGTCTTCAAATCTACCTTGATGCCCAGGTTTCACTCAGATCCACTGAATCAGAAGCTCCATGAAGCTGAATTCAGTACCTGCATTGTATAGGCTTTTTGTGTACTCAGTGCTATTCACTGGCTATTTCCTGTCCAGCTCACTTCTGGGAACCAGGCAGAGTTGCATTCCGTGGCCCTCCTGCAGTTATGTGGGGCTCTGTGACCGGTTCTGGCCACTGAGTTGTGAGTGGAAAGGACCATTGTCTGCTCCTGGATGAGCACTGAATGGACAGAGTGAGATAGTCCCCCATTGCCTTTTCCTTCTGGCATGGGATCAGCCACTTTGGGGTCTCTGAGTTACCACAAGAAGCAGAGCACTCTGCCTGCCTGCAATAGATACAGATAGAGCCTGAGTAGAAAGTAACCCTTGTCATGATAAGCCACTGGAATGGGGAGCTTGCTGCTTACACAGCATAACCTGGTTCAGACCAACTGATAAACA
Organism: Phocoena sinus; assembly: GCF_008692025.1. Taxonomy (NCBI): domain Eukaryota; kingdom Metazoa; phylum Chordata; class Mammalia; order Artiodactyla; family Phocoenidae; genus Phocoena; species Phocoena sinus. The sequence continues at coordinate 36,026,994 of NC_045766.1, forward strand.
TCCTCGAGTGATTCTTGTACAGCCAGCCTGACACTGGACAGACCTCAAAGAACCCCTGCCTAGGTGACATTTCAGGTGCTTTCCAAATCTAAACGTTTTTGGTTTTGGAAGCAGGTTATTAGCTATTAACCACTGATAAGATGCTAACTGGCCATCAGATTGGTAAGGCGTTTCTGAGGTGTTTCTGCTGAAGAATGGGATGTGTGGGGAGATCAGACTGGTGAAGCGGGTATCTAGAGTAGGAGGTACAGCAGAGCTCTCAGAGAGCAGCTATAGGTGAGGGCAAGGCTGGACATATTCTCAAGACTCAGATCACCATTGGGCGGAGGGCCAACTCAGCAGCTAGGATTCCTGCCTTTACCATGTCAAATTTTCCTGGCATTAGAAATTTTAGAATGGGTTGATAATCTGCTTTTGCAGGGAGGCAGTTCATCATGGGTGAAGACAGTCCTTTAAAATTCCATTGCCTGGAAACTCTTTTGTGAGTTTGAGGCCTAATCTCCTTAGCACCAGAATTTGGGTCACCTCAACCCAGTTTTAGGGTAAGCAATCATCCTGGTGTTCCCAGAACTATTCTGGTTTTAGCACTGAAAGTCCCGTGTCCAGGGAACTCCTCACTTCTGGGCAGACTGGGACAGCTGGTCACTGTACGGGCCTCGTTGTTTCTTTCTAATAATGTCACTATGAAGATAAACTCCCACCACCCCACCCCCAACCCACTCCAATCTCTGATCATTGGCAAAGTTAGATTTCAGGATCTTTCCATGTGCTGTAGCTCAAGTCAGGAAAAAATAAACCCTCAACAGCTTCTATTCTACAGAAAGAGGTTTACAGATTTCAATATGCCAGCCAAAAAGAAAAAAATATTCTCAGCTTGAGTCTTGTGCCAGCTTGATAGGCAATGGCAGAGATGGGTGGTTTCCAATGGAGTTTTTCACCCCTGAGCTGGTTTTGAACCTCACAGCTCTGCCACTTGACAGCATCCAGGTTTACAGACACTGGCAGGGATGCCACAGTCTGTCACCATCAGGGCTGCTATGAATTTTCCTGTTCTGACAACTAGACAAGATGTCTTTTGAAGGGTGTTTAGTACTTGGATGGTTTGTTTTCAAGAGAGATGAACCCCAGAGTAGATTTGCTTCAGAAAATACGAAATGCTGGAGACTGGTCGGCATCCTACTTAAAGAGTCTGCTTAAAGAGTTACACAGTTAGATGCTTTTTGTTCCTCAATTAAATCAATGCACTGACCTTTTGCTGAAAATGGTATAAGAACTGAAGGGGAGATGTTGGGAAATGACTGAAACCCTGAATTTAGGTTAAAACTGATACAGCATTTGCTTCACCTCTGGCTTATACAAGGCATTATGAAGTGACTAAGGAGATTATATTGAACTTTAAGAAGATACCTCAGAAGCAAGCTATTTGCCTGAATGTCCTTCTACTCTGCAGCCCAATAGAAAAAAGAGGGATGCAAGGAAAGGCCAGATGCCGCCAGCTTTATCACCCTTCTCCCCCCTTTAATTCTCAGAGGTACTGGGTCCAGACCAGAGGTTGTTGCAGAAACAGTTTGCCCCTGGAACAATGCACAAAGGGAAATAAAGTGCCGAAGGAAATATCTGCTTCCAGGGAGACAAAATTGGGAAGAAATGAGAACGTGAGATGTCAACCACAATGAGTGGAAAGATAAGGAGGGGAAGTGAGGACGTTCTGGGGGCAGAGGTACTGGTGCCAGGCAATGCAGTTTGTGAAATGTTAGGATAGACTTTTTATTTCATATATGCAGTCTGGCACAGGAACAACAAACGATACCAAAAATTCTACCCTTCTTTCTTTTAGATTAAGTTCAGTCCTCCTTGGAAAACTTCTACCGTTTTGAACTGTCCCATCTACTGGGATAACGTGTGCATATGAATGGGTTGATCACATAGGTTTTATTCTGCTGGCAGTAGAGTATGGCCCCTGAGGGGCAGGGGAAACCAGAAGGCCAAAAGGTATAGGAACAAACATTGTGAAATGCAACAAACATTATTTGCCCTACTTCAGCACTTTTCCAGTAGCTGACCCTGTGGGGAGGATAAGAAAAGAAGAAAGCCGAAAGTTGTTTGGACTGGGCTTTTTCTCCTCACCAGCCTCCTCGTGAATTTAATCCCAGTAAGATTTGTGGCATTAGATCTCGCCTTCATGTCTTTCATTTCTACAAGACTTTTCCCTGTAGGCTGACCAAGGTGCCAGTCAGCCTCCTTCGTGGATTTCTAAGTCATGGGCTTTGAGGGAGACACCAATGTTTGAGGAACATGTGGCTCAGTGATGGGAAAGAAGAGTAAGAAAGATGTGGCCCTGGGAATCTCATCTGGTTCCAATAGGCCATGTCACTCACTCGGACCACGTGGATTCCAGTACTTGCAAGATCTTTAAGTCTGACTCTAGAAAAAGGAGCGTATCAGAGAAAGAACAAGTTTGCATTCTCGTTTAGACAAAAGAAGGATCTGGCTGAATGGAGGAAAAAGAAAAACTTTTAAACTGAAGACATAGATATTGTCTAAAATAAAAAATTGATCATTTTAATGCATTTTTCAAAAGAGCATGTTTTAAAAATTGATTCAAAGTTAGATAAAAAGTCAGATATGACACAGCTACCTAATGTGAGGGAAATGAAGGCAAAAATAGATTATGGTAAAGGAAATTTTTACAGAATATTATTTCAGATAAGACCAGCAAATGAAGTTTAATTTATATAATAATTTTAATAACAAAGTAAATACTTGAAATTTTTCAGAATGTTAGAACCTTTCATAAGTTTATTCTCATAAGTAATGATTTCCATATAATGACTAGCTAATTAAGTGTATCTGTAAATTCAAGTGAGCCCTTTCTATTTTGTGTATTTGTTTTATTCTGCAGATTGGGATTTGAATTTTTTTAAGTAGTTTTTCTGGTTGTAAAATTATTAAAGATTTTATCACCTGTTTAGGCCTCTAAGAAGAAGCCTAAAGAGGTGATATGGCCCTTCCTACTTCCTCCAAGCTTCCAAGCAGTGGGTAGTTCAAATGATTCAACTATCATTGCTGATATCAATGTCAAATTGGACCCAATGTATACATTAGACACAGAGCACTGGTTAAAGTCATCTCACCTCTGTGAGGAAGCCTATTAACTCCTTTACCAAATTGAGCCAAGTTCCTTTAAGACTCTCTTAAAGGATAGTGGCCACCACTATACTTAGAGCAAATGAGAGAGGTCCCAAAGAAAGGATGAACCTTGGAGAACAAGAGTCAGGGCACAAAGCTTTGCTTCCCTTCCATGTCAAGTCTCCACCTTTTGCTGACTTTGGAGGATCTGAGCTTGAATTTTTTTTGTCTTAAAGGGAGTCAGCATGCTACTCTACGATCTCCATGAAACTACAAATTCTTCCTAAAATTGAAAGGTTCTTATGTGCCAGTCAGAGTGCTGGGCGTGTGGGTGATTAGTACAGGGCTGAGGTCCCAGGGGTACAAAGCTGGTGGAGATGGGTGAATACTGAAGCAGGCCAGGGCAGGAAAAGCCAGGGTATAAATCTAGGGATTGCCCAAGGCCAAGCCAGGGAAGATGAATGTTGTGATCGAATCCCAGGAGATAAGCACAGAGCTAGGATGAGAGACAAGCCTAAAGGTTAGAAACCAGATAGGCTGGGGGTGTGATGGAGACCAAGCAGCGAGTGATGCAGGGGGTCCGAGATGGCTCCATGTTCTCAACTGAAAATGTAGACTCCTGCCTTTTAATCCAGGCTATGATGTTTTTACATTATCCAGTATCTTAAGGGATTTTTGATGGCTGCATATATTCCATCACATGGCTGTAGTATAAGATCCTCATTTTCCTATTGTTAGATTACAGTGATTTTTAAGATCAATACTAATTTTTCATACATTTTAAAAGGAATATTACTAAACAAATCTGAATTTACCAATTTAGGAAGAAAAATGTAGATGTTCATTATTAACAATATAAATACATTTAAGAGGTAGGGGAAATCTGGAAGCCATTAGGATGATCAGCGTTTTAGACACCAAGTAGCTTTGAACCCTGAAGAAGGTAGTGAATGAACAGGCAAAGTCTTGGAGATGTATGTAAGATACGGACTTTTTCTCTTTTTTTTTAATCCAAAACACTGTAAATGGAAAAATGTTAGAGATTTTCTTTTTTAGTGAAGAATAAATAAAGTCAGGACTAAATTAGATGGTGAAGAAGAAGATTCACCTCAGATCTGTTATAATATTTTTAAAAAACTTGCTCTAAATTCAGTTTCCATTTGTTAATTTTAAAAACCTTTGAGTGCTATTTATAGTGAGTTTTGTTCTTGTAGACAAGGCGTAAGTGATTTAGGGCCAAAGGGCTGCTCTCTGTGCTGGGGGAAGTCCAATAAATTCGGTCATGAAGCCCAAGGGAGGTAACTGCTTACCAGTTACCTGGTAACTGCTGATTGAAAGGCAGGTATGGTAACCAGTGCTAGGACCCTCCCTTCAAGCCAGCAAAAAGCAGAGGAGGATGGATCTTGTATCTGGAGCCAATTCCATCTAAAATTTTTTTGCTTCTGAAAATAAGATTCGAGCAAGGTCTTCAACAGGAACCAAGAGTGGAATTGAGTTCAGAGTTCCTAGAAGATTGGGTGGATGCAGAGAAGTTCAACACTGGGACTGTGAGAACCCTTTCACAGAACAAAGAGCAGTATGGCCAGGACATCCTGCTTCTCCCAGCCTGGTTCCGACATCATGCCTTAGATGTCCTAAATAAGAGTCCAACACCAGGGTTCTCAATACTTTGTGACTCTGAGCTGATTCTCTTCAGTCTGCCCTCTTAGTCAGTCCTAGTGCGGCCCCTAATCAAGATAGCATCTCTGTAGTGCAGGATGAGTTACACATTTGAGCAAGCAGCCATGGGAATGATTATGCCCATCCACATTCTTCCCAGCAGAGCCCCAGGACATGCTGGAATATCTGGAATCCTGTGGGCAGTTCCTCTTGCAGCTCCCACCATTTCCAGTATCTGCTCACAGCTGGCCTGCAAATCCCTTGACACATTCACAGGGTTGAGGACTTGGTATCCAAGCTCTTTGTATACCAGCCTCTGGCTTTGACAAGTCTGTCCTCTCACATCAGGGGCATTTGATGATTAAAGAATCTTAACTCTACTTGGCAGGTGAGAGAGAGTGGGACTGATCTGATGGGGGTGTTCTGGCAGGTTCCCTTCCTGGGTGCCCCAGATGTTTCATTGCAGCCTGCGTTTCCACAACAACAAACCTAGTAAATCAAATGTGAAGGTATATGATCTGATACAATAACAAAGTAACAGGGGCCTGAATGTGCTGCAGCCCACTCGGGGTGAGCTAGGTCTTTGTGAATTCCCCCTGAGCACTCTTCACTTGGCTCAGAAAGTTCCCCTGTTCTCTCCTGTGCCTGGACGCAAGCAAGTACAGTCAGCCAGGCCAGCAAGAAAAGGGGACAGTCCAACCCTCTCACAGCTTTTCTCTCTGCAGAGCTTGCTGGTAGTGCTAGCTCCAGAAGCTCCTCACTTTCCCATGACCTTGGCTCCTTTTGCTTCCTTGCCCATCCTACCCTCACCCCAACAAAGAGTCAGTTACAGGAACAGGCAAGTCTGAATCTCCCTGCTATTGCTGCCCCAGTAGCCCCTACCATCCCTATGTTCTTATGACCGCCTGCCCCGCTCCCCAGATCCTAGGTACAGGAAGACATCTGTTTATTACAGTGGTTCTCAAAATGTAGTCCCTCACCTGCAGCAGCCATGTCATCTGGGAACTTGTGAGAAAGACAAATTCTTAGGCCCCAAGCCAGACCTCCCAAATGAGAAATACTGGGATTGGGGCCCAGTTCTATACCTAGCAAGACTACCAGGTGATTCTGATACATGCCAAAGTTTGATAATTCGCATTTCTAACAATTTCCCAGGTAATGCTGATGCTGTTGATTGGAAGGCCACACACTGAGCACCACTGTTTGTGGGCTTGGAGAAATTATTCTCTACTAGGGTTTGCCAAAGGAGAGCCATGGTCCAAATCCAGCCTGCTGTCTGTTTTGTAAATAAAGTTTTATTGGAACATGGCCACACCCATTAATTTACATATTGTCTCTGGATGTTCTCATACTACAGTCGCAGAATTGAATAGTTGCAACAGAGACGATATGGCTAGCAAAGCTGAAAATATTTACAGATAAATGTGGTTGACCCCTGCTCTACACAGGCATATCCTCTTTGGCACAGACTACGTGGCCCCTTTCCAAATGGAGTTTAGGCAAAGACCATAACAGTAATAACACAGCGGGGAACCAGACACTTGCATATTGCTTCTGTCTAGAAATGAAAGGGCTTTCTTCAAACCCATGAAAGCAGCTGTAGCTGAGATCAGAAGTCTCTGGTGGAGGCTGTCACTGGCAATGTGACTGGGGCTACCTCAGCACTGGGGGCTGGACCAGTAGCAGAATTTGCAGGCACACATGAATGGAGAGGCAGAAGTGCTGGGCTGTCAGTTATGTACCGAAGAAGCTAATTTTTAGTAGTATACTCATTCCTTGACTTAAAAAAAAAAAAAAAAAGCAACTCTATAGATTTTTTAAGGCAGCATACTCATTGCTCTTTCAGATCAACATGTCGAAACACTGAAAGATTTTAAAGGCATATTTGATTAGTTTGGACTCTTTTTAAAAAGCGGCAATTGAATTCTTTCCCGTAGCTTCTAAGAAACCCCATTTTTCTCTGTTGACTCTCTCTTCAGTGATTAAAAATGCTTTCCCCACACTTCCCAGTTGCAAGCTTTTCCAGAACATGAGCAGTCTATAAATGTCTAAAGCTGGAGGATGTCATTAGATCAGGCTTCCAATTTAGATGTGTGGTTCTGTCTCTGATATTCATGGGGAGGGAGGGTATCCTCTGCTTTGAAAAGAGGGTATTTTCACTTTTTCTTGAGAAATACAGAAAATGGGAATAGCCATTCTGAGACAGCAATCTCTGAAGTTCAAGAAGGCAGTCTAGTAGAGTGGCAAGAAATAGCTACTGGAATTTTTGAATACCCAGATTGAAATCTCAGTCCTTATTTCTCTACTACTGTGGCCTTGGGCAAGTTGCTTAATCTTTGCCTCTCTGAACCTGGTTCCTCATCCATAAAATAAGGATAATCACATCTAGATCAAATATTAACTTAAACTTGATGTGATAGGTCCCTAACATGGTATGGGGACCCTCAATCAAAGTTATCTGCATTTGTTCCTCTGGCCTGTTTGTAGAAATTTTCTTTTTCTGTTTTAGAATTTCTTTGCTTTGTAATTTCAGAAAATTTAGCAGAACTGAGAAAAGAGAGGTGAGGTTCTTTGGAAACAAATTGTGCTGCTTTAGGAGAGCTAAAAGAACATCTCTAATGTGAGGAAGGTGATCCTTTTATTCATCTCTCCTGAGTAGCCGCCTTTGAAATTGCTTAGTTCTGGGTTAAATATCTCTCCAAGATGCTGGAGGAGGAATTCCTGGCCGAGGAAAAGGATTCGAGGCACATCCTAACTAACACCTGTGGCGGGGGAGAAACTACGTGTATAGATAATTCTAACAGAATTATCAAAGATGAGATCTAACAGCTCCACAAAGATAATAATTATTAACTAATATCTCAGCCTCTGTAGTTTTCAGATACCCAATAACTTATGGATCCATTAAGAGGAGAATCTTCGTGATCTCCAGAAATAAAAATACCTTGTCAACAGGTGTTTGGTTATTAAAGGCTCTGTGTGTTATTAAATTATTTATTAGTTTAACTAATAAATTAATTAGAGAAAAGGACTGCCATGTTCTTGCTATTCAACATGAGTTCTCATTCAAAGCAAAATTCACATTCACTTCCTCAGAGAGGACTTTCCATCCACCAGTCTGAAGTGACCTCTCTCCAGCCACACTCTTACCCCAGCCATGTCACTATATCATTATTTGAAATGGTATGTTTTATTTATCTGATTACTTGCTTTTTGTTGGTCTCTCCAACCAGAATGAAAAATGCCTTGGCCTTATTCATTGCCGAATCCTCAGGGCTCAGAGTGGTATCTGACAGGTACTCAATAAACAAGTATTTGATGAAGGACTTGATTTCTCCCCAAAACAATTTTTAAAAATCTGTCTAGAATTCGAGTTCCACCGTAAAAGGGAGCTTTCAAACTTAAGTGATTTAGTAGTCTCTCGTTTTAGAAAGAATTTCTTCTATTTTGGGGTTTGTGGTTATCATTCATTGGCTCATTTCTGATCCTTATGCCTTTTATTTCTAGCCTTACTGTACTGGTTCAGTCAATACAATATTGAATATAATCATAATAATGGGCATCTTTTGCTTATTTCTGATCTCGAAGGGAAAGCTTTCAACATTTCCCAATAACTATGATATTTGCTATAGGATGCTCATTATCGAGTTAGGAAAGTTCTCTTCTATTCCTAATTTGCTAAGGTATTTTTTAAATTATGTATGGATGATAAACAAATATTTTTGCTGTACCTATTACAATGATCATAGGATTTTTCTCTTATATTATCAAATGTTAAACCATCCTTACATTCCTGATATGAATTCACCTGGGTCATGATACATTATCTTTTCCATATTTTGCTGGGCTTAATTTGCTAATGTTTTGCTTAGGATCTTGGCACCTATGTTTATGAGTGGGATTAACCAGTAATTCTCCTTTCTCGTAATGTCCTTTGTCCAGTATGGATATCAAGGTTATGCTGGCCTCATAGATAAAGTAGGAATATTCCTTCTTTTTCTAATTTCTGGAAGTTTGTGTAGGATGTGTGTTATTTCTCCCTACAATATTTGATAGAGTTCACTAATGAAGCCATCTAGGCCTTGAGTTTTCCTGTGCTTCTCCGGTGTTAGGAAGGCAGCAGATTTTATTAATTCAATTTTAGGGCTTGAGAGGATGCAAAGTTGGACTGCAGTCCCTTCAATGACCAGTCTACTTCCAATTCAGTCTAACTTCTGGGGTTTAGCTATTCAGGGTCCCAAAGTAAAGTGTAGGGAGTTTACCAAGCCCCCTACCATCATCCAGGCCCAGGAAGGATGTACAAAGTGCTGTTCAGCTCATCAGCCTTTTCCTTTGATAATCAGCATAAGAACCTGAGGGCAAGGCCGCCCCTAAATCCAAGCTTATTGCTCGGGTTTCCAGCTTCTCCCAGATCTTGGTTCGATGGTGCTCCACTGTCCTCTTACTTTTCTAATGTCTTCAAACATATGTACTTTTATTCTGTCCAGCTTTTTTATTCTCTTCAGTTGGATAGCTTTTCTGAACTACATAGTCCATTATTACCAGATAGTTGTTTGATTTTTCCTTCCTCAAACAAAAAAGCAGACTAGAATCTGGACACCCAAGTGAAGTCTTTCAAAATAATAACTTGTGGTGGTCCTGGTGGTCCACATACCTATTCCTAATATGCTGCCTTTGCCCCAAAACTCTGTGGATCTCCTCATTAGCATCATCTTCAGGGCCAGGCTTGATCCACACCCCCTTATGCAAATCAGTTCAAAAAGTATTCCAGAATTCTTACTGGTACCAGATGCCCTGTAGGTACTAAGAATACAGAGCAGAATAACAGGGGTCACAGTCTACTGCAGAGACAGGCATCAAGACAGAAACATTACAGCAAAATGTAGGTACTATTACAGACAGGAACCAAGGTTATTTGCACAGAGAGGACAGACAGCTTACTGATACTGCCTGAGGAGCTAGTTAATAGGTTATATTCTAGTCTGGCTCTAAAGGAAGAGCAGAAGTTCAACAGTAGAGAAGAGGAGGAATTGTCACTCCAGGGAGAGGACAAAGAGTGCAAAGAGGAAACAGGGACAAGTTGAGAGGCCACCAGGCACACCATGAAGAAAGTGACACTCTGTGTGAAGATATTGGCTCTGATAGCGCTTCCCTGGTCATGTTACTTAACCTTCTAAGTCTCACTTCCCACTTCTGTAAAATAAGGGTAACAGTCATTTCTACCTCATCAGATAGTTTAATTAAATGAGATGTTACCTGTAAAGGGCATGAAACAATACTTAATACATAACAAGCACTCATTAATTATTACAGTATATGATGTAGGGGAAGAGGATGGTAAGGGATAGGAAAAACAGACTTATTTCAGCTGGCTATTAAAGAAAAGAAAACACTATTGGGAATATTCAGAGAGTTATGTTAGAGTTGGAAAAACATGGAAAGGAGTTAGAGGATCCCCCCCAAAGAGCTCTAGGACCAGCTTGCATGAGGCAGGATTATAGGAATTAGTGTTTAGATTCCCAAGGACACAGCTCTGAAGGAGATGGCACTTATCTGGATGAACAAGGCTGAACTTATTTTATTTATTTATTTATACATTTGTATTAAATATTTTATTTAACTCTATATCAAAAGTATTATTTCAACATGTAAATGATACACACATTATTAAGGACATGCTGTATATACTTTGCAATTTGATATGTATTTATCATTTTGGAGTAGCCACATTTCAAGTGGCTTGGCAGGTGGCTGTCATACTGGATTTCTCAGGTCTTGATGATATCTAGGATTTTTATTGCCTACTTTCCAATTAACTGATTTAAAACCATGCTGTTGCTTTATCTTAAGCTAGAATAACGGTGAAAGTGTAAGCTTATGCTGTGTATAGCATTCTGTAGGCAACTTTACAGTATCTTTCCACCAGTTCAACCTTTGCTAGCTTGGCGATGGTCAGTGGTGGTTCTCTCAGGGGCCCTACAGTTACTTCAAAGTACAATAGGTCGTCTCTCTGGTATGTTTGTCCCCTAGGCACATCTCCTTCCTCAGAGCAACCCCACCTGTTCCTCTCCACTTCTGCACCTTCACTGCCTCTTTCTCTCTCTGGAGATGTCTCCCCCAGCCCCCAGCCCATGGCTGCTCAAATCCCACCTTACTGCCAAGCCCCACCTCTTCTGTGGACCCCTCCTCTTACTAATCCAGTCTTCACTACCTTCCTCATGGCTGCAGCAAACGCACTGCACAACTAAGCATTTTACTCCTTCCCTCTTTGCTTTTCTGTATTTATTCTTCCAAGTCACCATTCATGTCTGTCAACCCAAAGGGCAACCTTTTTCAAGGTAAGGATCAAGCTTCCCCGCCTCACGTGGTACTCCCTTCTCAATAAATGCTCTTGAATTCAAAAATAACAGCCAGCGAGTGACAGAATAAGTGGTGAGGTCTTATTCTCCCTCCATACCCTCATTCTGGAGAGGGTTGAAGACAGGATATTCAAAAGAAAATAGCTCGATCTAGTTGAGAAATATGTGATTAATGTATTCATCTGCACAAATTGGAACTTGTGTTAAATTGCCAAGCTGAAAATGGTTACCACAGCAGTGCCAGGAAGAAGATGCTGGAGAGAAAGGCTTTTTCTTATCTTTAAAACCTTTTCTTCACTGGATGAGAGTGGCATGGTAGCTTAAGGAGAGAACACCAGCCCAGGAATCGGATGAATTGGGTTAGAGGTCAGCGTCTATCCTGTCATTTCTTCTCTGCAAAGTCAGTTAACCTCTGGAGTGTCAATTAGACATTCATGAGGCAAGAGCAGGACCTACCCTGCCCACTTTGAATCAGAATAATGAGTCTAGTGGGTTCAAATGAGACAGATCTATATGGATACACAGTAGCTCTTTCACAGAGGCAGGATCTGGCTTATGCTCAGGAAGAAAAACCTGGAAATAAACATTCCATCTCTATTAGCCTCACCACCTCTCCTACAGTCTTCTAGAGTGGGGCTCAGCAGTAGTGAGGGAGCTAGAATAAGACAGATGTTGATTCTGCCATATTCTATAAAGGATCCCACAGGAGTGAAGCCTATTTTCAAAGGTAGGGGCAAGAAGTAGGTGGGGGGGAATTTGCGCTAAGATTAGAACAAAGAGCTTTGGAGGTGTTTTGGCCCTCAGGGATATCGCACAGTGCTAATTTGGGGCAGAGGAGAGGGGAAGAGAAACCTCCTCCTCAGCTGACTTGTGCAAGGGAGGGGGTGCCCTCCCAACCATGTGTCAGCCTCTTACCTCTACTGACACGGCGAGGACAAGCCCCGTGGGGCTGGAAAGAAAAAAAAGTATATTTGAGGCCAAATCTCTTAGAGGAATTTGACATGTTTGCCTCAGGTAGATACCGTGAAGCTGTTTGGCCTCCATGTCACCCCTAAACACAGCACGCCAAGCACAGTCACTACACTAATTTTTGTAACTACCAATTAATTTCCAGTTTTTGTATATTTTTGTTTTCCAGCTTTATTCTGTTCTCCTCAAGTCCAGGAAAGACTGCGATAGGAGTTCCCTCCTCTTTTCCATTCAGTGAAACTAGGAAATGTCTCAGGATATAAATGAACATAATAATTCTGTGTCAATCATCCAGTGTTATTGAAAGCTGCTCGCAGCAAAAATGGATGTATTCTTAAATAACCAAAGACAGCGATTTGGGAGCTGTTTTAAATGCAAGCTCTTATTCCTCTTTTGCCATTCTATTTCATATAACTTTCAGGTATAAAGTAGAACTTCTCTAAATTAGTTTTCTTAGCCTTCTTTGTTCAAAATATTGAAGTAATGGACTTGCAGTCTTTAATCCTAAGAATGCGGTCATCTTTCTTTCTAGATATAAATGCTCACAATACATGGTCCAATTTTCATGTATCAAGACAAATGCCTTTGTGTACTTAATCAATAAGCTTTCAGCCACATTGTAACTTGTAGCCTCAACACCAGGAGTTCTGATTGGTGAAGGCCATCTTCGGTCCCAACCGTTTTTGAAAGGAAGCTGGTGTTGACATTTTCATTGTTTTGTTTTTTTTTCCTCCTAAGAAAACAATAGATTGTGGATTTGAGGTAAACATTCCCAAAGCAGAATGTTTTATTTGAGGAAGCTCTGTCTTTCCATGTCTGAATATGTACACTGCCAATGGGGTGCATGAACCCCTACGTGAGCAGGCAGTAAGAGGCAGACTGAGGACTGTAAAGAGCCTCAAATACTCAGGAAAAGCAGCCTCCTTCCTTCCTCCTTTACACCTGGTGACCAATGTGGGAAACATCCGCTCAGCCCTGCCCAGGTTTGGTACTTTTAAAGGACAAACTGAACTGGATGAATATTACTCTGAAGGTTAGGGACAATGTGCCGGGGACTAGCAAAGAGAAGTTTAAACCGTACAGTGAACTCAGAAGATTCTGGTGGAACAATCTGGCTGTGTAAACCTTGTTTTAGATGACTTTGAATGGCTAAAGAACATCCCCATTTGGAAAAGTCTTGTTTGTTTTCTTCTCTGAAGTCAGCTGTAATCATTCTAATGCATGTATTGGCCCTTGATGGTTTTTCAGGCAATAGCCAGCGCTAATCTTACTGTTTGCAGGTAGGTAGAGCTAACTCCGATGGACCTATTTCAACATGTATATTATGCAAATTCTAAAAAGAAGTGAGAAACTCTGTTTTGTTTAATTTTTTTAAAAGCCACAAAAACTATAAAATTAAAATTCAATATAATTATTGAACAGGGCAACCACTTTCATTCTCCTATACTCAAAATGCAACTTTTCTACCAGAACAGGGCAAAGATTTCTCACCATGTTTTGCTTAGATTGGCCTCATTTGCCAAAGAGCTCAGTCACAGCACGTCAGAACCAATCAACCAGATAGAATGTTCAATATTTCCGCTTGTTTGTCTCTGCCTCCTGTGACTTTAATCCCTTCCACCAATTATAGGACCAAAAGAACATTGTAGAGGGGTCTAAAGCTTTCTGGCAAGTACACAGTTTAATTAAACATATGATTTCTACTGCCTAAGTTTTCTGGGTAAGCCTTATCTGTCTGGGTATATATTTGACAGGAATACTAATTTTTTCAACATTTTCAGTGACAATTAATTATTCTAAAAATAGGAGTAGACAGCAGATGTGTAATCACTCAGGAAGTTTACACGAGCAGCATTGGGGCTGGGAAGCCTGAGGTTCACAAGGAATTCTATTCGAGTGGCTCTGGCATTCACAGAACCAGTTACTTCAGTTCAGATTCCGATTCCTTTCATCGTAATTAGGACAGGCGACGTAATGACACAAACAAACACATATGGAAGAATTAAAAAACATTTGGGAAGACTGCTGGCTGCTGATTTGGTGGTATTTACTAGAATATATTGATATGCATGTGTAAAAATATTGGGCTGAGGAGTAGGAATCACCACTGTGCCTTGAGGCAAGAGAAATAACACACCCTGGCTACCAGAAACCACACCAGGTCATCAGAAGCTAGGCATCCTTTTACAAAACATTCAAGAGCCATGTGACATGGCAGAGTCAGGCAGGATTGAGTGGAATTCTCATAACGCTTGCTAGCTAAGAGACCTTGTATCAGTCACGAAAATTCTCTGTGACTCAGGGTTCTTCCATGAAAAATGGGAGAGCTATCAAGTCTCAGTTGTTATTTATAAGGCATAGATGAGGTAATGTATGTAAAGAGCTTGGTACAAGTTCTCTGTAAAGAGAATATTACTGTGAGTACTGGGTACCTACTGTGCAGATTTGAATCTCTTTGCAAACTTCTGAATTGCCTATATGTTTAGTTTACGCTAACTTGAAGAAAGATCTCTAGAACAGTTCACATGGGAGGTCAATCTGCCTTTGTGAAGAAATGGAATTATCAAAATTTTCCATGCCTTTCTGTTCTGCTTTGTAATGACGCACACTGCCTCCTGGAGAACTGTAATGGCTTGGCTTCCGACAGCCGATATGAAGATGTCTGTGTTTCCTTCCTATTTCCTTTCATAGGGCATTTAAAAACTCCTTTCCTTTGGTGTATTAAGAATCCCATACACACAAGAATAACATCATCAACCCCCAGGGACCCATCCTATTACTGGTAAAACGGATGATCTTTGTTCTTCATCTCCATTCTACTCATTCTTTTTGTTACATCTGTCCTGATCTTTGAGAACCATTACCGTGCTCGTGTGTGTGTGTGTGTGTGTGTGTGTGTGTGTATCGGGAAAACAGCAGCTATTGAATGTATGTTATGTATATGTGTATTTTCAGCTCCCTAACTAGAATGTCGCCTCTTCGAAAACAGGACCTTTGATGGATGGATTGTTTGTGCCATGGCAGGTATCTCCACGGTGCTTTCATTGTGTGCCTTAATTGGAAAAACCAGGCACTTCCAATAAACGAATATTTATTTTTAGAATATGTGCATGTATTACTATGCCAATATTATAAAGTATATTTTAAAGTAGACATTTTAAAAAGAAGGGAATTAAAGATGCAAATATGAGTACTTGTCATCTTTCTTCCCACACTGCAGTGAGCTGTCTTGTAGGGCAAGTACATCCCTTTTGGAGACTGCTGCCCCCAGCACTGAGGAGGGGACCAGTTTGTTTTAGGGCTGAGCGGTAACACTGGCCACCCAGGACCCAGATGTCACCTCCAGGTAGGTTTTATCCTGCCCACCAGTCTTCTGCCCACCATGCTCTCTCTCTTCAGTGCCTCCCCCGCACACACTGACTCTGCAGGTATTTGGGGGGACATCTGGGTGACTAATTTCTTACTTAACTCACACTCGTGCTTTTCATGATTGTTTTCCTGGATGCAAAAGGTGCACCAGCAGCCTGCATTTTCCCTTCTTGCTAATAGATACAAGATGCCCCTAGAGGCTGTGGTTCGCAGGGATCCTGCAGTCTGCCCGGTTACTCAGTCACGTTAAGTGTGCCGTGTGGAACGGCCACCCACGAAAATTGTGGAAAACATTCTTTACAGAAACAATCCGGCTTTTCATTCCAGGGTGCAGATGATGGTGTGGTAAAGGGGTGGTGGGGATGGCTGGGGTATGTGTGACAGTAGAACCTGGGCCATCTTGTGGGTTTTTCAGGAAGCCCACACAATAACTCTTACCAAACATGTGCTGAGGTCCTATTATAGGCTGAGAACTTCAAGACAGGGTTATTCTCTTCAGGGAGTTTTCGGTCTTCCTGTGAAGAGAAAGTAGGGACTAGAGAAATGAAATTACACAGCAAGCAGCTGCTATTGACAGGACATGGCAAACTCATCCAGAGGAAGATGTTTGTGTCCTATTCGAGGCCTGCCAACACAGCCTATGAGACCATGACTGCCCAAAAGAGATGCCCAAATTGACCAGAAATGGAAACTCACGCTGAACGGGGTTCTGAATGCAACCCTTGCAGTGGTTCCAGAAGCCATTCTTCATGAGTAGAATCAGCCTTGAAAAAGCAGACTGTAAAGTAAAATTTAAGAGGTGGGCAAGTCTCATCGCTGGGAAAATTTTCCATCACTAAAAGCAGAAAAATAAAAATCATTCAATCGTAAAACAGTCTGCAGTCATCCACTTCAGAAGCAATCTCACATTGCTGCCTCACCTTTTCAACCATCACTCTTCCCTGGGGCTTTGGGCCTCCATTTCTCCAGCTCAGGTCCCAGCATCGTCTGTTATTTTCTACAACCCACAGAGGCAACACTGTGCTCCTCACTCACCTATATCAGAAGGGGTGCCCCTCTGTGGTGGCCACAGTTCTAAGCACCTGCGAGTCAAGACGAATCTATGAGTTCTTCTCAGGATTCCCAAATGTGAGCCTTTCATTTGCTTTCCATGCCTCCTAGGGAGGAAAAGAAGTTATCCATCAGTGACATAGAAACGAGGAGGAAAGGTTGCAAAGGTCTGAGGTTATTGCAAAAAAAAAAAAATGTTTATATTTCCTGAGGATGATTCCTGGGTTGGTCTCCCTTCATTCACCAAACACACAAGCAATGTTTTTAGAGCCTGTAAAACTCTGCAGTCTGTGAGGATAACAGCTGCTGTACCCCAGATCCCTTACAGACCTCTGGTCAATCAAAGGCAGCTGCTCTTGTTCAGACTCTGAGACTCTCTTCTGTGACTACTGAGATCACCTCCTAATTGATCTCCCTCCCGCCAGTCACTGCCTCCTCCAAGCCATCCTCCACACTGCTGTCAGTATCTTTCTGCAATGTAAATTGGATGATAGTTTATCCTTGCTTAAGTACTCTGATAGCTCTAATCACCCACAGGTGACATTTCAAATTAATTAAACATGGCATTCAAGCCCTTCTCACTCTAGTCCTGATTGACCTTTCTAGCCCTGTTTCAAGATCCTCACTTTGACCCACTGTTAATCCATTCAACCATACCATCTGGTTTAGGTGCATCTCTATTCAAACTAGCTCCTCTGCTTGGGACGCCTTCCCCCCAGCCCTCTCTTCACCTGTAAATACCTCCTCTCTCTTCAAATCTTACTCAGAGCCTCCCTTCCTGAAGCTTCATCCAAACACCACCAAGCAGGGGTCCTCACCCACTTCTCTGCTCCTATCTCACCTCACAGTTAGCTCTGCTGTGCACTCCCCATTGGCATACACTGATTCTTGTCTACATATCATCCTTTTTGCCTCTATACCCCCAGAAACTAATACAGTGATACCAAGGGTTACTCACTAAATCCTCCATGAGTGACTACACAAAAGGAATTTAGTGATCTTTAAGGTTTCCCAATGAGGGAATCTCCTTCCTGAGGGGTTTATATAATCCTTGTTTGTAATTGGCCCAATCCCCAGGTCTGGACATGGAGGACCTCAGACGCAGCCACCACTTCTCTATAAACATCTTAAAATTATAGGGCTTTCTGTAAAACCTCAAACTGAAATAGAATATAAACAGCAACATTATTCAGAAAATGTCCTTCAGTGCTAATTTGTCTTCCTCTCACAGATATTGGCCACCTTTTAGATCTTAGTTCTGCTTTATGCATACATGTATGTGCAAACTGCATAAATCCTGGGCAAACCAGCTGCAAGTTGGATTTCATCAGCAACTCTACATCCGATGTTCTGTGATTGGACCGGCCCTCGACGTATAAGATGTACTTAATGAGTCACTGAATTGGGTCTTGATTGTCTTTTTTTCCCCTAATTTTATAGGGAGGCAGTGAATTCCAAGTTAATGGTGGTGGCTAATTGCTGCATCTTGGCAACGAAATGAGGCTGCTTTGACCCATCAATGTCCAGGTTCATTCATTTAATCCGTAGAAAAGACTCCAGGAGTGTCTGAGTCCAGATTTCCATTCTCTTTTGTCTAACGATTAGAATCCACTTTCCTTTCAGCTATCGATTCACCACACCAAGGACCCGGCCCCCCCAGTGGAATCGTCATGTTTTATAGAACAGCAACAAAGGCATATAGCCAGTTTTCCAAAGTACTCTTTCCAAAATGAGCCAAATTAAATTTAAAGCTCGTTCCAGAACATTTTCCTCTCTACATTTGTAAAAGAATGACTGCTTGGCAAGGCACTATTAAGAGAAAAGGGCAGAGTCTCCACAAAGATTTTCAACTTTATTTTTTACACCAGTTAGAAAACTGTTTGGAAAAGCAAATTTCAGTTTGACTTAAAAAAAGAAAAGAAAAAGTGTTATGGGTGGGAACACATTAAGAAATGCAACAATCATAGCGTTCTATAATCCTTTGAGACCCATATTAAGTACTAGCAGAATCTAATATGTCTAAATGTAGAAATATTTACCAGTTAATCTAAGGGATACATTTTGTTGTTGTTGTTCACTGAGAGAAAAGAAATAGTTCTGTTCTCAAACTTCACACAAGCTCTCTTTGTAAACACACACTTTTGGCTTACCAGGATTTTCACTGAAAATATTTATTTAAAATGTAATTGTCATCAAACTGCCCAGAGTTAAATAAATAGATTCTCAATAATTTAATCCACATTCCTCCAACACCTGCTATTTTAATGATAAATCTAGAGCATATTTTTCCCCCTTTGCAGAACAGACAGGGCAATAATATGTAATTATTCAAAATGTATCTTATGCAGCTAGAGAAGATTGGGACACTGGGATTTCCTTATCCGAGTAAGATCAATAGAGACTATAATCTATTAGCTTGCCTCTGGTGGATCCTGTGTAAAGTGCCATAAAGGAAGGTTAAATCCTTGTAATATCTGAGACTAGCTTGTAGTATGATACCACGGGGAGATATAGTGCTGTCTAAGGCTCGGTAGCTGGCAAAGATGATTCTCTAAATTCCTTAGTTGTTTTTTTCCTTCCCTGTTATGGTAACTAGATTTATGAATATTAGTTCAGGAAGCGTTTTAATATTTCTGCAGGATTATACTTGAATAGTCCAGGGTTGTTTTGTCTTTTTTGGTGTGATTTGAAGTTAGAGTCTCCATTCAATGAACACTTGTTGAGGGTCTCCCCTTTCCCTGGCCCTGAGCTGAGCTCTGAGGATATAAGTGTAGACTGGATGATATTTGCCCCTACTATTGAGACTTACGTGTGAAGGAAAAAAGACATTTCTTTGATTCTTATAACTGATCTTATTTTTCACTAAAGTCCCCATTCTTGCTGAGGCAGATGAGAGGGCATTTAAAATATCCCATTCAAAGCTAATTGTCTCTCTTCTGATTTTAAGGGTCAAACTCTCGATTAGGAATCTCTTCCCTCTTCCCCAAATGGTGTCAATGAGTAGGAGAAAGTTAGGAGGCTTGCTGTCCTGCTCTCCTAGCCACATGAGATTAGTGTGAAGCTTCCTGCTAGGTCTCAGAATTCTCCTGGGCACCCTGGAGCCCAAGGAGCATGCACTTGGTCTGAGATTCTCACAGACCAATCTGGTTATTTCTAATCCCTTCTTACTCTGGAGAGTCTTAACCATAGTGGGCAGGTGGGAGGAAGGTGGGAAGGTGTGAGCCTAGTCACTCACTTCTGATATTTCTTTTCCTCTCTTCCCCTCTCTGGCTGAAGGAGGCTCTATTTTCCTTCCAGTCTGATGCTGAAGGTCACATAGTTAGCAACTACATTAGATTAAGGTGATCACATACTTTATTATCCAAAGTAGTATACTTTGGAAAGTGAAAGAAGGGGTGGTCCCAAGAATAACTGTGCACCAAGTAATCAGAGACTGGCCTGGATAACCAAGATGTATGGTCTCTAGTTAAGTGGGACTATTCCACTTCCAGATTTAAGATTCTTTGCTTTTTGTTTCTATTATTCTTCCTAAATAACAGTACACAGTGATGCAGCAAGAAATCTCCCAGTAAATTCTTTGTATATACTGGAGTTCTGAAAGGAAAGATTACCTGTGTGTGTATACATCCAAGAGTCTAGAGACATAAGTAGCCATTGACTGAACCCAGTAATGGAGTCATCTTGACAGCTTCTTTTGTATTATAGCCACGGAAGGAAAGACACAAACAATAGAGCATAGGTGCATAGGTGAATTTTGACCTGTAAAACATTGTCTGAGTCTACCTTGTGGATTAGTTACTCAGTTGATTCTTGTGGTGGTGGTGGTTGTTTTTTGCAGCATTTAGATCCATTCAGTGTTAACTCAGGGAAGCAATATATCCATTCACGTCTAAGGAGATATAAAAGTCAAGGAATGAGTTAGTATGAGTCAGAGTTCTCCTTGTTCTGTGAAATTGTACGCAGAATGTCCAACTCCCAAGCACTATTTATCTACCTGAAAGATCTATTTCTTGACTTAGTTGAGAGAGTTCATTCATGTATCCATCTGTCACTCCATCCTTCCATCCACCCATTCATCCATACCATGTATTATTCTAGTCAAGAAAAACAAGGTGGTGACCAAAAATGGAGCCAAGGATGAGATTAAATATGCATACTCTAACGATGCAAAATTGTTATCCTCTGGGCCACATATTTGATTCTAAGCTTTCTAGGAGCCTATCAAAAGTTGCTCGCAAGTTTCACAACTTAAAGTCCATTAAACAATAGCTTATAAGGTAATAATTATAACAGGTGACACTTACTGAGTGCTTATTGTATGGTGGGTAGTGAGCTAGGCTTTGTACATGAATAATTTTTAAGTCCCTTCAGTAATCCTAAGAGATAAAACCTAAGAAATATCTATTTTATAGATGTGGAAGTAAAGCCTTAAACAGAATAAGTGAAATAGCCATAATCAGATCCAGGGACTGACCTTGAAAGCCCTTATTCTCTGCTTTAAATGCTCAAAAAAATTCACTCCTTTGTGGTTTTGGTTCTAGATTTCACAGTAACTTCTTCTGGAGGGGTTTTATAATAAGGATATCTTAGGCTGTGATACACTAGGCCTTTGACAACATGGGGGATGTGCTCATTGTACCCTGTACTTCTCCTTTGTTAACACTAACACAATGTAATGATATAATTATTTGTGTAATGTTTATTTCCTCAACTAGACTTTGAAGACCATGAGGGCAAAGCGTGTTTGTCTTTTCTACTGCCTTGTCACATCCCTTGCATACAGTGGATGTTTAACACATACTTGTTGAATAAACAAATGAAATAGGAGACTCGGAACTATTTATAAAATAATTTGCAGTTGCACAAAGGAACTTCAGTTTAGTCTGAACGTGATATTTTATTTTTCTTCCTATTTTTCGCCTCAATTCTCCTATTCCTCTCCACCCGTCGCGCACACACACACACACACACACACACACACACACACATTATTTACTACCTTGATAATTTAAGCGAAATCACTTCCTAATTTCTTTCCTTGTCCTGAATTTGAGTGCAGGTCTCAATGAAAAAGGAGGGAATATGAACTTTCTTTTGTCACAAAATATTTGTCTTCACTTCTATTCAGAATATTTCTTTTTTTTTAATTGGAGTATAATTGCTTTATACATATTAGTGTATACATGTCAATCTCAATCTCCCAATTCATACCACCACCACCACCCCCACCGCCACTTTCCCCCCTTCGTGTCCATACGTTTGTTCTCTACCTCTGTGTCTGTATTTCTGCCGTTTGTTCTCTACGTCTGTGTCTCTATTTCTGCCCTGCAAACCGGTTCATCTGTACCCTTTTTCTAGGTTCCACATATATGCGTTAATATATGATGTTTATTTTTCTCTTTCTGACTTACTTCACTCTGTATGGCAGTCTCTAGATCCATCTATGTCTCTACAAATGACCCAATTTCATTCCTTTTTATGGCTGAGTAATATTCCATTGTATATATGTGCCACATCTTCTTTATCCATTCATCTGTCGATGGACACTTAGGTTGTTTCCATGTCCTGGCTATTGTAAACAGTGCTGCAGTGAACATTGGGGTGCATGTGTCTTTTTGAATTATGGTTTTCTCAGGGTATATGCCCGGTAGAGGGATTGCGGGGTCATATGTTAGTTCTATTTTTAGTTTTTTAAGGAACCTCCATACTGTTCTCCACAGTGGCTGTATCAATTCACATTCCCACTAACACTGCAAGAGGGTTCCCTTTTCTCCACACCCTCTCCAGCATTTATTGTTTGTAGATTTTTTGATGATGGCCATTCTGACCCGTGTTAGGTGATACCTCATTGTATCATTGTATCATATTCTCTAATAATTAGTGATTTTGAGGATCTTTTCATGTGCCTCTTGACCATCTGTATGTATTCTTTGGTGAAATGTCTATTTAGGTTTTCCACAATTTTTTGATTGGATTGTCTGTTTTCTTGATATTGAACTGCATGAGCTGTTTGTATATTTTGGAGATTAATCCTTTGTCCATTGCTTCATTTGCAAATATTTTCTCCCATTCTGTGTGTTATCTTTTCGTCTTGTTTATGATTTCCTTTGCTGTGCAAAAGCTTTCAAATTTAATTAGGTCCCTTTTGTTTTTATTTTCATTACTCTAGGTGGGTCATAAAAGATCTTGCTGTGATTTATGTCAAAGGGTGTTTTTCCTATGTTTTCCTCTAAGAGTTTTATAGTGTCTGGTCTTACATTTAGGTCTTTAATCCATTTTGAGTTTATTTTTGTGTATGGTATTAGGTAGTGTTCTAATTTCATCCTTTTAACCCTTTTTTTTTCTTTTTGCTGCATAACTGGCTACACAGAACATTTCAGCAGAGTTCTTAACAGTGTGAACGATTTGATTCACTACAAAGTCTGTCCACCTGTCCATGGAATCTTAAGGTTACTGTTCCCCCTGAGAGCACAGAAATGATGGATTGCCTTTTCCCCACTGTTTCACCTTATGCAGCAGCTCCTGAAACTATTAATCCCATTAGTTATTATCATGGCAATAACTAAGATTTGTAAAGAACTCTAAAACTCTGTAGGCCTTAACATACTTTATCTCATTTGATCCTCTCTACTACCCGTGAGCAGATTAGGCAGGCACTGTGTTCATGCATATTTCACATATGGAGACACTGAGGCTTGGGGAGGTTAAGTGACTAGCCCAGCAACCTGGTTTGAGTGATGGGTGGAGCCCAGCCTTAAAATCAGACATCTTTGCTGCTGATTCCAGCTTCTCAACATTACACCTCCTTGTCTCCACTTTCACTTGAAATCTTTTTTTTTTTTTTTGAGGAGGGTAGGGCTGTTATGGGAAGAGTAGTCAAAAATGACTTTCTGCAAAACAGTTTGAGGGCTTTGCTGCTGAATGTTTCTGTTTGAGGAGAATGAGAAAAGAAGGTATCAGCCATAAGCAAGATGAGCTTAAGATTCAGAAGCAAAACTTAAGAGAGCTCACTGGGAGTCCCGAGCTGTATGTGGGTGTTTTGTTCCTGTGGGGTCAGGGTTGAGTTTCTGCAGCCCTCGGAGATCTGCTGTAACTTTCAGTCAGGCCTAGAAGTTCAGCTCCTTGTGATGGTTAGTTAACATTGCTATATGGTGATAAACTACACTAACAACAGAGTCTTAAGCTACAGAAATGCCAAAAGAAAGTGATCCCTGCTGAGATTAAAAGCTCACTATAGCTGTGTTGAAACAAACCCAGAAAGGTGGTTCTTGCTCAGCTGGGCAGCTAGTCTGGGACCGAGTCTTTGTTCTACTTGGCCAAACCTGGAGGAGTCACAGTTTAATCCTAGGCTTGGCCTAGGCAAGATGGAGCTACCCCAGAACGTGTCTTCTGTGCCCTCCCATCTCCTGGTATTCGCTCTTCCCAATTCCACTTGCAGGGGGCAGCATCCTAGACTGCCAGCTGGGCCCTCCGTGCTGTCCTCACACAGGCGCAGGCTCATCTTGCCTATAAAGCTGTCCCCATCCCCTCCGGTCCTATTCTCTTTCTGTGATTGATCTTAGCAACTAGGAAAAGTGGTCCTGGTTTTCCAATACAATAAATTTCCTTTTTTCCATCATAAAAGCAATACATGCTTAGTACAAAACGTTTGTAAAATATAAATATATAGAAACTAAAAGTCAACCAATATCTTACCACTTGGAAGAACTACCACTATTTACATTTTTAGTGAATTTCCTCACAGGATTTCTTCTGTGCGTTTTAAAAGATCATACTGCAACAAGTTTTATATCCTGCTTTTATCATTTAACATGGTAATGCAAACATTTCTTGTGTTAATAAAACATTCTTTTTAATGTAATTTTAAGTAGCTACATAAGAATCCATCATACTGATGAAACTTTAATTTGATTATTCTCGTGTTATTGAATGGTTTTCTTCCTTTGACCATTATAAATAATGATTACAATCCATATTTTTGTACATAAAACTAATTGCAGATCTCTAAATTTTTCCGCTAGGTAGCTTAGAAAAAGTAGAATTATAAGGCCTTGACTTGGGATTCTTGATTCATTACATGGGGGGAAAAAAGCAGTTCCTTGTAAACTCCTTAGTATTTTGGTGTGAGTCATGAGGCAGTGTGTTGCACAGAGCAGAGACACGATAAATGTGTTTTGTATGAATGAATGGACTTAACCCCATTAGGAATATTTGCATTTTAAAAGAGGAAATTTGTCAACCAATGCATCTTAAATGGGTAGTAATTCAGGCTGCAGTATTTACAGTATTGAAGAAATCAAAGTTGTAATCAATGCAGGTCTGTCAAGAAAGGAAGTTTTTCTAATAAGCATTAATTAAACTCAGCCCCGTGAAAATCATAGCCTACTATGATCAAAGTAAACACAGCTCTTATGACCGTTCCCAGCTCCTTGGTCAGATGGTCAACATGAGCATGGCATCATGTCAGTGTCCGAGGAACAGGAGAATGAGATATGGTGTCTGTCTTCAAGAAGTCCACAAGCTTGTAGGGCGACAGATCAATCAGACAATGAACAAAGTAACACAGGAAGGGCAGAACTGAGATGCAAACTCAGTGGAGGAAGTTAATAGCTCTTCCTTAGGGAGCCTCCTTGGAAAGGGAAATTTGGAGCTAGGTCTTGAGTGAGAATATGTGAGAAAAGCATTCCAAACAGATGCACATGCAAAGAGCACTTCTTCCTGATTCCTGAGAATCATAGGGTGCTGATTTCCTCTTCCAGCACTTTGTTCATGTTGATCATTTACACCTTAGTGAGAATGAGTTGTTCTGACTTTCCTGAGAGCAGAATTTGATAAAAGGAAAAGAGACAGAGCCTGAGAACTGGAGATACTTGAGACCAGAAGGGGCAAAAGAGAATACCATAAAGGAAAGGGGTACAGAAAGGGGAAGCAAGGAGCCCAAGACAGGACCACTGGACTGTACAGCTGGGAAATGGAGGTTATGCACATAGAATACAATGGGCCCCCAGAGCTGTGCAACAAGGCAACCCGAGGTCCCAAACACCACAACCGTCACCAGTCTAGGGAGGTGTGACCTGGCCTCAGGTGAAGCTTCCTTACCCTGATCTACAAAGTCTCAGTTCTCTTCTAAAACTTCTCCAGCAAAGATTCATCCCCTCTCTATTTTACAGCTCTATTTAAATAAAATAGTTAGTCGTATACAGTCCATAGCAATTTGGGGACCATTTCTACCTTCACTGCCCAGGTAGAGAGTTAAGCTGGTTGCCAGCAGCCTTGTAAGTCCTGCCTCCCATCTCTCTCTCTAACCTCATCTTGAACTGCTCCTGCCTCACACACTGACCTCCATCACAGTCTCTTCCTTCTGCTCCTCGAGCTTGTCCCACCTCAGGGCCTTGCTTATCTCTCTGTCTGAAACTCTTTTCCCCAAGATCTTTTTGGGGTTGACTTGGCTCCTTCTCATCCTTCATGTCCCTGCTCAGGTGTCAGCTCTTCAGAGGGGCTGCCACTGACCACCTTGCCTTTGCCATGAACCAGCATCTATGTTTTCAGAGCACCTCTCATTCACTGAACTTATTACTGTGTTGACTTATTTACTGTGGCCACCCCACTAGAATGTAAGCCTTATGACATCAAGAATTTGATTTGTTTTGTTCACTGTCACAGCCCTGGAACCTAGAAGAGTGTCTGCCTTAACAGTAGGTGCTCAATAAACATGTACTGAGTGAATGAATAATCCAGCTTTGAGATGTGAATTATTCAAGGTTATATCCTTAGCTCCCTGCCCACAGTAGCTCCAAAGTGTTCATTGGATGGTTGTGCTAAAAATCATTCTTGATCCAGCCTTCTTTTTCAGGCAAGCCTACCTCAGTCCTTCTGAACTCTCCTTCCCATTCCCCCTTCCATGCCCTTAACCCCACACCCCACAAGTTGTGAACATGGTCTATTCCAGCCCCATTGGTCATCCTATCTCCAATCAGCAGAGCACGCTGATGACTTCATTTTTTTTCTCTTTTCAAAGAGCGAAGAACAGGAGGAAATCAATTCTGTTGAAATGTGAACCAGTATGAGTGGTACATTTCCTTCTGCCTATTTTCTTCTCCAGTTGTTTCCAATCTGATGGGGAGAAGGGTGAGATGAATGGCAGTTCAACTCCCACCACTGCCATGGCATCAATCACAGAGACTGTGGAAAGCTACAGTCAGGGGTGGGAGGTTGGGGGGCCCAGAACAGATGGGGAGGCACCAGGAGCGGGTGTGGATGCCTAGCAAGAGTTGCAGAAACTCAATTTCTCTCTTCCCTAGGCCTCCCAAAATGGCCTACCCCGGGCAGGGACCCCATCACCGCCTGTCTCTCTAGGGAATCACTAACAGTTGGATCATTTCTGATGTGCAGGCCATGTGAAGGCAGGGAACAGTGGAAGGAACACACACTTCAACAGCAGAGAGTTCTGCTCCTGACTCTGCCACATGCTAGGTGTGTGGGACCCTGGTCTGTTACTTAACCTCAGCCACCACCTCCTCAGGGATAAAATGAGCATAGGAGCGTCTACTTGGAAAGACTGTGTGCCTTTATATGTGTGAATTATGTGTAAAAGCACCTAGGACAGTGCTGGCATATGGTAGGTACTCTATAAATTGTTGCTATTATTAAAAAGCCGAGTTCAGGTACAGGGAAAATAAAGTATGTTTATGTTTACTCAATACGTGAAAAATAAAAAATAGATGATTGCCTGTACTTTTCCATTTTATTTATTTATTTATTATTTTTGGCTGCATTGGGTCTTCGTTGCTGCTCATGGGCTTTCGCTAGTTGCAGCGAGTGGGGGCTACTCTTTGTTGTGGTGAGCGGGCTTCTCATTGCAGTGGCTCCTCTCATTGTGGAGCACGGACTGTAGGCGCGAGGGCTTCAGTAGTTGCGGCACGCAGTCTTAATTGCTCCTCCACATGTGGGATCTTCCCAGACCAGGGATCGAACCCATGTCCCCTGCATTGGCAGGCAGATTCTTAACCACCATGCCACCAGGAAAGTCCTACTTTTCCATTTTAAAAGTCAAAGACGTGTTATAGATGTTAAACATCCTAGTAGATTCAAAGTGGATTCAAAACTTTTATTCAATCGTCCAGTTTGGCATCATACTGTCTAAAAATTAGGCTTCATCAGTTTTTACTAAAATAACTAGCTCTTTGCCTGCCATTGTGTAGATAGCACCTACTTCCCATCATGATTTTCCTTCTCATCATATGATGATGATACTAGAGTTGGAAATTGACTTCTTTGGGGCCACATCAAAGAATTATCAGATCCTCAGCTATTCTGCCATCAATATTGAGCCCTATCCTGTGAATTCCTACCATCTAAATCTTGCTTAGGACCAGTTAGTCAACTTGAATGAAGTACCATAATGATTTTAACCAACTGAAATTAATTAATTTCTAAGGATGGACTAATTCACAAATGCATAAAGCAAGGTTATTTCACAGGATTCTATAGTTGCCATGCGGTGATTATTTTAAAATGCCTGGAGTCAATTTTTTTTTTTTTTTTTTTTTTTTGCGGTACGTGGATCTCTCACTGTCGTGGCCTCTCCCATTGCGGAGCACAGGCTCCAGAAGCACAGGCTCAGCGGCCATGGCTCACGGGCCTAGCCGCTCCGCGGCACGTGGGATCTTCCCGGACCGGGGCACGAACCCGTGTCCCCTGCATCGGCAGGCGGACTCTCAACCACTGTGCCACCAGGGAAGCCCTGGAGTCAATTTTTAAAAATTATATGTATTAGTAAAAATTTACCCAAGCCCAAGGAGAGAGAACTTTGATTTCATTTTCAAGAGAATTTCAGAAAGATCTTAAGGTCCTAAAGAATATATTCTGATGCCTTGCTGTTTCATAAGAGGGTGGTCTTCTCTCCCTTCCTCCCTTTCATGGATCTATAGGCAGAGCTTTCCCTTTGTATTAAGTGCAATCAGAAAAGACTGGAACAGAGAGAGCTCCTCATTTTGGAGAGCAATTCTCGTGGCTGTAGGTGGGTATTTTCCTAGTCACCAAGAGAAGGTGCAGTTCTCTGCCCTCTAGTGAGCACTGTCACCACAGAATGAGATGCAATTTCCCTACTTTTGAGACATCACAAGCTAAGATATCCAGAAGAATTAAAAAAGACCAACATAGAGGTTGGAGAATGAAAATAAACTAAATCCAGCACTCCAGACTGACTAATCATTAGCCATTTATAACAGGGCTTAAAATCGTCACGGGCCAACTGCATTCAGTTCTCACTAGTTCCCAGGTCAGTTTTTGATTTGTTATTCTTCTGGAGAGAAAGAGCATGCATTAACCTCAAAATCAGTGACGAACTCTGGATGCATCTTAGTAGCTGCTGAGTAAACATCTGCTGAATTAGAAAAGCAAAAAAGCAAAGAAGAAACAAACAAAAACCAATGTTCTGTCAACGTGAGAGTGTTTACATATAAAATGAAATTAAATGATAAAGGGATGTTGGCTTCAAAGGGTCCTCAATTTTGTTCTGTTTTTGTTTAGTTTCTGGGTCTAGTGTTCACTCACTACCTTTCTTATTTGTCAACGTTAGTATTCAACCTTAGTTTCAAAATTGCTAACTCATACCCCTGTGAGAGACAAATTTGCCAACTAGACAACAGTGTTTGTGTACAATTCTTTTTGTTCTTAGCCTTACGGTATCCAGTCAAAAGTTATTTAAGTTAGGTCCTTCATTCCCCACCCACTTCTGTGTGGTATGTCATCCATTTGTAATACAGTTAGATTCATATCTCACAGTCTGCATCTCATCTTGTGTTCCCCTGACATCCTGGTAGATTTTTTTTTAAATTTGCATAGAGTATAATTCATTTTTTGTGTTTGTTCAGTTCTATGGATTTTGATAAATGCACAGTCATTCCACCACAGCACCATACAGAATAAATTTCATAACCCCAAAGTATCCCTCATACTGCCTCTTTGTAGTCAGTCTCTCCACCCACCTCTAACTCTTGATAATTACTCATCTTTCTCTGCCCTTATAATCCTTCCCAGAATGTCATATAAATGGACTCATACAATATGTAGCCTTTTGATTTAGCAAAATGTATTTAACTGCATTTATATTATTGCATGAATCATGAATCAATAGTTTATTTCTTTTTCTTGTTGAGTGGTATTCCATTGTATGAATACACCTTAATTTGACTATCCATTCATCAGTTGACAGGCATCTGGGTGGTTTCTAGTTTTCAGTGGATTATGAATAAATTTGCTATAAATATTTTCCTAAAGTTGTTTGTGTAAACATAAGTTTTTGATTGACTTGGGTAAATATCTAGGAGTGGAATTGCTGAGTCATATGGTATGAGTATGTTTAACTTTATAAGAAATTGTTAAACTGTTTTCCAAAGGGGGGCATATCATTTTGCATTTCCACCAGCAATGTATGAGTTTCCATTTGTTCTGCATCTTTGCCAGCACTTGGCATTGTGTTTGGTTTTGGTTTTATCTTATACATTCAAATAAGTGTGTAGTGGTATCTCATTATGGTTTTAATTTGTGTTTCCCTAATGCCTAATGACGTTGAGCACTTTTTCGTATGTTTAATTGCTATCCAAATATCTTCTTTAGTGAAGTGTCTGTTCAACACTTTTGACCAGACACAGGCCACCTTTTATTGGGTTTTTGCAGTTATTTTCTTTCAGTGTGTAGCTTGTCTTTTTATTCTACTAACAGTGTCTTTCACAGAGCAAAAGTTTTAAATTTTTATGAAGACCAATTTTTCAAATTTTTTATGGATCATCCTTTTGGTACTATATCTAAAAACTTTTACCTAACCTAAAGTCTCACAGATTCTCTCGTATCATTTTTTTCTAGAAGTTTCATAATTTAAAATTTTACATTTAGGACTATGATCCATTTTGAGTTAATTTTTACCTAAGATGAGAGGTGTGTATCAGGTTTTTTTCTCTTTCTTTTACATATGGACAATTGTTCCATTTGTTCCAACACCATTTCTTGAAAAGACTATCCTTTCTCTGTTGAATTGTTTTTGCACCTTTGTCAAAAATCAGTTGACTATATTTGTGTGGGCCTGTTTCTGGCTTATCTATTCTATTCCATTTACTATCTATTCTGTTCCATTTATGTGTGCTTCATTCCTTGTGATAATACCACACTGCTTTGATTACTGTAGCTTTATATTAAATCTTGAAATCAAGTAATGTGAGTGATTCCTACTTTATTCTTTTTCAAATTCTTTTGAATATTCCAGTTCTTTCACCTTGACGTATAAAGTGGAGAATCACCTTGTTGATCTGTATAAAACATTTTCCTAGGATTTGAGTTGGGATTATCTTTACTCCACAGATCAAATTGAGGGGAATAGATAGTTTAGCAATATTGAGTCTTGCAATCCATGAACATGTTATGTCTCTCCGTTTAGTTAAATCCTTTTTCATTTCTTTCTTTTTTTTTTTTTTTTTTTTTGCTGGCCCTGCTGCAAATTAGAACTTGCGCGTCCGGCTCTGGACCGAAATGTAGATATATATTTTTCTCTTTTTTTCAACTGGCTGATATATATATATATTTTTTGGTAGGACAACCAAACATTCTGTATACTTAATGAAATGCATATGAAGTACATAGCATCACTTATAAAGGATTCTTTTTTTTTTTTTTGGCTTAAAACAACAGAAATTTATTCTCTCACAGTTCTGGAGCCCAGAAGCCCCAAATCAATTTCACTGGGGTGAAATCAAGATGGCAGGGCCCACATACCAAGAAGTTCAGTTGCTAGCTCATAGGGTATGCATATGTCTGGGTTTTATAATTACTCACAATGATTTTTCCAAAATGTTATATAGAAGTAAATAACATTTCGAGGTGCCTCTCTCCCCCTCCGACACTTGGTATCTCGGTATTGTAACTTTTTTTTTTTTTTTTTTTTAAACATCTTTATTGGGGTATAATTGCTTTACAATGGTGTGTTAGTTTCTGCTTTACAACAAAGTGAATCAGCTATACATATACATATGTTCCCATATGTCTTCCCTCTTGCGTCTCCCTCCCTCCCACTCTCCCCATCCCACCCTTCCAGGCTGTCACAAAGCACCGAGCTAATATCCCTGTGCCTTGCGGCTGCTTCCCCCCAGCTATCTACCTTACTACGTTTGTTAGTGTGTATATGTCCATGACTCTCTCTCGCCCTGTCAAAACTCACCCTTCCCCCTCCCCATATCCTTAAGTCCGTTCTCCAGTAGGTCTGCGTCTTTATTCCTATCTTACCCCTAGGTTCTTCATGACATTTTTTTCCCTTAAATTCCATATATATGTGTTAGCATACGGTATTTGTCTTTTTCTTTCTGACTTACTTCACTCTGTATGACAGATTCTAGGTCTATCCATCTCATTACAAATAGCTCAATTTCATTTCTTTTTAAGGCTGAGTAATATTCCATTGTGTATATGTGCCACATCTTCTTTATCCATTCATCCGATGATGGGCGCTTAGGTTGTTTCCATGTCCTGGCTATTGTAAATAGAGCTGCAATGAACATTTTGGTACATGACTCTCTTTAAATTTTGGTTTTCTCAGGGTATATGCCAAGTAGTGGGATTGCTGGGTCATATGGTAATTCTATTTGTAGTTTTTTAAGGAACCTCCATACTGTTCTCCACAGTGGCTGAACCAATTCACATTCCCACCAGCAGTGCAAGAGTGTCCCCTTTTCTCCACACCCTCTCCAGCATTTATTGTTTCTAGATTTTTTGATGATGGCCATTCTGACTGGTGTGAGATGATATCTCATTGTAGTTTTGATTTGCATTTCTCTAATGATTAATGATGTTGAGCATTCTTTCATGTGTTTGTTGGCATTCTGTATATCTTCTTTGGAGAAATGTCTATTTAGGTCTTCTGCCCATTTTTGGATGGGGTTGTTTGTTTTTTTGTTATTGAGCTGCATGAGCTGCTTGTAAATTTTGGAGATTAATCCTTTGTCAGTTGCTTCATTTGCAAATGTTTTCTCCCATTCTGAGGGTTGTCTTTTGGTCTTGGTTATGGTTTCCTTTGCTGTGCAAAAGCTTTGAAGTTTCATTAGGTCCCATTTGTTTATTTTTGTTTTTATTTCCATTACTCTAGGAGGTGGGTCAGAAAGGATCTTGCTGTGATTTATGTCATAGAGTGTTCTTCCTATGTTTTCTTCTAAGAGTTTGATAGTTTCTGGCCTTACATTTAGGTCTTTAATCCATTTTGAGCTTATTTTTGTGTATGGTGTTAGGGAGTGATCTAATCTCATACTTTTACATGTACCTGTCCAGTTTTCCCAGCACCATTTATTGAAGAGGCTGTCCTTTCTCCACTGTACATTCCTGCCTCCTTTATCAAAGATAAGGTGTCCATATGTGCGTGGGTTTATCTCTGGGCTTTCTATCCTGTTCCACTGATCTATCTTTCTGTTTTTGTGCCAGTACCATACTGTCTTGATTACTGTTGCTTTGTAATATAGTCTGAAGTCAGGGAGCCTTATTCCTCCAGCTCCTTTTTTCGTTCTAAAGATTGCTTTGGCTATTCGGGGTCTTTTGTGTTTCCATACAAATTGCGAAATTTTTTGTTCTAGTTCTGTGAAAAATGCCAGTGGTAGTTTGATAGGGATTGCATTGAATCTGTAGATTGCTTTGGGTAGTAGAGTCATTTTCACAATGTTGATTCTTCCCATCCAAGAACATGGTATATCTCTCCATCTGTTTGTATCATCTTTAATTTCTTTCATCAGTGTCTTATAATTTTCTGCATACAGGTCTTTCGTATCCTTAGGTAGGTTTATTCCTAGATATTTTATTCTTTTTGTTGCAATGGTAAATGGGAGTGTTTTCTTGATTTCACTTTCAGATTTTTCATCATTAGTATATAGGAATGCCAGAGATTTCTGTGCATTAATTTTGTATCCTGCTACTTTACCAAATTCATTGATTAGCTCTAGTAGTTTTCTGGTAGCATCTTTAGGATTCTCTATGTATAGTATCATGTCATCTGCAAGCAGTGACAGCTTTACTTCTTCTTTTCCGATTTGGATTCCTTTTATTTCCTTTTCTTCTCTGATTGCTGTGGCTAAAACTTCCAAAACTATGTTGAATAAGAGTGGTGAGAGTGGGCAACCTTGTCTTGTTCCTGATCTTAGTGGAAATGCTTTCAGTTTTTCACCATTGAGGATGATGTTTGCTGTGGGCTTGTCATATATGGCTTTTATTATGTTTAGGAAAGTTCCCTGTATGCCTACTTTCTGGAGGGTTTTTATCATAAATGGGTGTTGAATTTTGTCGAAAGCTTTCTCTGCATCTATTGAGATGATCATATGGTTTTTCTCCTTCAATTTGTTAATATGGTTTATCACATTGATAGATTTGCGTATATTGAAGAATCCTTGCATTCCTGGAATAAACCCCACTTGATCATGGTGTATGATCCTTTTAATGTGCTGTTGGATTCTGTTTGCTAGTATTTTGTTGAGGATTTTTGCATCTATGTTCATCAGTGATATTGGCCTGTAGTTTTCTTTCTTTGTGACATCCTTGTCTGGTTTTGGTATCAAGGTGATGGTGGCTTCGTAGAAGGAATTTGGGAGTGTTCCTCCCTCTGCTATATTTTGGAAGAGTTTGAGAAGGATAGGTGTTAGCTCTTCTCTAAACGTTTGATAGAATTCACCTGTGAAGCCATCTGGTCCTGGGCTTTTGTTTGTTGGAAGGTTTTTAATCACAGTTTCAATTTCAGTGCTTGTGATTGGTCTGTTCATATTTTCTATTTCTTCCTGATTCAGTCTTGGCAGGTTGTGCATTTCTAAGAATTTGTCCATTTCTTCCAGATTGTCCATTTTATTGGCATAGAGTTGCTTGTAGTAATCTCTCATGATTTTTTTTATTTCTGCAGTGTCAGTTGTTACTTCTCCTTTTTCATTTCTAATTCTATTGATTTGAGTCTTCTCCCTTTTTTTCTTGATGAGTCTGGCTAGTGGTTTATCTATTTTGTTTATCTTCTCAAAGAACCAGCTTTTAGTTTTATTGATCTTTGCTATTGTTTCCTTCATTTCTTTTTCATTTATTTCTGATCTGATTTTTATGATTTCTTTCCTTCTGCTAGCTTTGGGGGTTTTTGGTCTTCTTTCTCTAATTGCTTGAGGTGCAAGGTTAGGTTGTTTATTCGAGATGTTTCCTGCTTCTTAAGGTGGGCTTGTATTGCTATAAACTTCCCCCTTAGGACTGCTTTTGCTGCATCCCATAGGTTTTGGGTCGTTGTGTCTCCATTGTCATTTGTTTCTAGGTATTTTTTTATTTCCTCTTTGATTTCTTCAGTGATCACTTCATTATTAAGTAGTGTATTGTTTAGCCTCCATGTGTTTGTATTTTTTACAGATCTTTTCCTGTAATTGATATCTAGTCTCATGGCGTTGTGGTCGGAAAAGATACTTGATACAATTTCAGTTTTCTTAAATTTACCAAGGCTTGATTTGTGACCCAAGATATGATCTATCCTGGAGAATGTTCCATGAGCACTTGAGAAAAATGTGTATTCTGTTGTTTTTGGATGGAGTGTCCTATAAATATCAATTAAGTCCATCTTGTTTAATGTATCATTTAAAGCTTGTGTTTCCTTATTTATTTTCATTTTGGATGATCTGTCCATGGGTGAAAGTGGGGTGTTAAAGTCCCCTACTATGAATGTGTTACTGTTGATCTCCCCTTTTATGGTTGTTAGTATTTGCCTTATGTATTGAGGTGCTCCTATGTTGGGTGCATAAATATTTACAATTGTTATATCTTCTTCTTGGATCGATCCCTTGATCATTATGTAGTGTCCTTCTTTGTCCCTTTTAATAGTCCTTATTTTAAAGTCTATTTTGTCTGATATGAGAATTGCTACTCCAGCTTTCTTTTGGTTTCCATTTGCATGGAATATCTTTTTCCATCCCCTTACTTTCAGTCTGTATGTGTCTCTAGTTCTGAAGTGGGTCTCTTGTAGACAGCATATATAAGGGTCTTGTTTTTGTATCCATTCAGCCAATCTGTGTCTTTTGGTGGGAGCATTTAGTCCATTTACATTTAAGGTAATTATTGATATGTATGTTCCTATTTCCATTTTATATATTGTTTTGGGTTCGCTACTATAGGTCATTTCCTTCTCTTGTGTTTCGTGTCTAGAGAAGTTCCTTTAGCATTTGTTGTAAAGCTGGTTTGGTGGTGCTGAACTCTCTCAGCTTTTGCTTGTCTGTAAAGGTTTTATTTTCTCCATCAAATGTGAATGAGATCCTTGCTGGGTAGAGTAGTCTTGGTTTCAGGCTATTCTCCTTCATCACTTTCAGTATGTCCTGCCACTCCCTTCTGGCTTGTAGGGTTTCTGCTGAGAGATCCGCTGTTAACCTTATGGGGATTCCCTTGTGTGTTATTTGTTGTTTTTCCCTTGCTGCTTTTAATATGCTTTCTTTGTATTTAATTTTTGACAGTTTGATTAATATGTGTCTTGGCGTGTTTCTCCTTGTATTTATCCTGTATGGGACCCTCTGTGCTTCCTGGACTTGATTAACTATTTCCTTTCCCATATTAGGGAAGTTTTCAACTATAATCTCTTCAAATATTTTCTCAGTCCCTTTCTTTCTTTCTTCTTCTTCTGGAACCCCTATAATTCGAATGTTGGTGCGTTTCATGTTGTCCCAGAGGTCTCTGAGACTGTCCTCAGTTCTTTTCATTCTTTTTTCTTTATTCTGCTCTGCAGTAGTTATTTCCACTACTTTATCTTCCAGGTCACTTATCCGTTCTTCTGCCTCAGTTATTCTGCTATTGATCCTATCTAGAGTGATTTTAATTTCATTTATTGCATTGTTCATCGTTGCTTGTTTCATCTTTAGTTCTTGTAGGTCCTTGTTAACTGTTTCTTGCATTTTGTCCATTCTACTTCCAAGATTCTGGATCATCCTTACTATCATTATTCTGAATTCTTTTTCAGGTAGATTGCCTATTTCCTCTTCATTTGTTAGGTCTGGTGGGTTTTTATCTTGCTCCTTCATCTGCTGTGTGTTTTTCTGTCTTCTCATTTTGCTTATCTTACTGTGTTTGGGGTCTCCTTTTTGCAGGCTGCAGGTTCGTAGTTCCCGTTGTTTTTGATGTCTGTCTCCAGTGGCTAAGGTTGTTTCAGTGGGTTGTGTAGGCTTCCTGGTGGAGGGGACTAGTGCCTGTGTTGTGCTGGATGAGGCTGGATCTTGTCTCTCTAGTGGGCAGGTTCACGTCTGGTGGTGTGTTTTGGGGTGTCTGTGGCCTTATTATGATTTTAGGCAGCCTCTCTGCTAATGGGTGGGGTTGTGTTCCTGTTTTGCTAGTTGTTTGGCATAGGTTGTCCAGAACTGTGGCTTGCTGGTCGTTGAGTGAAGCTGGGTGCTGGTGTTAAGATGGAGGTCTCTGGGATATTTCCACCGTTTAATATTATGTGGAGCTGGGAGGTCTCTTGTTGACCAGTGTCCTGAAGTTGGCTCTCCTACCTCAGAGGCAGAGCCCTGACTCCTGGCTGGAGCACCAAGAGCCTTTCATCCACACAGCTCAGAATAAAAGGGAGAAAAAGTAGGGAGAATTAGTAGAAGTATGAGTAAAGAAAGAGGGAAAGGAGGAAAGGAAGGAAGGAAGAAAGAAGCAAAGAAGGAAAGAAAGGAGGGAGGGAGGGAGGAAGGAAGGAAGGAGGGAAAGAAGGAAAAAAAGACAGAAAGAAAGATGATACAGTAAAAATAAAATAAAGTATAATATAGTTATTGAATTAAAAAATATTTAGAAAAAAAAAAAGGGATGGATAGAACCTTAGGACAAATGTTGGAAGCAAAGCTATACAGAGAAAATCTTACACAGAAGCATA
Source organism: Phocoena sinus (assembly GCF_008692025.1). NCBI lineage: Eukaryota > Metazoa > Chordata > Mammalia > Artiodactyla > Phocoenidae > Phocoena > Phocoena sinus. Next base: position 36,064,410 of record NC_045766.1, read on the forward strand.
CACATACACCTTCACAAAAAGAGGTAAAGGGGGAAAAATCATAAATCCTGCTCCCTGAGACCACCTCCTCAATTTGGGGTGATTCGTTGTCTAAAGGAGGGAGGGAAGGAAGGAAAGAAAGAAAGAACGAAGGTAAAGTATGATAAAGTTATTACAATTAAACTTAATTATTAAGAAAAGGAATTTTTAAAAAAAAGTCATGGACGGATAGAGCCCTAGGACAAATGGTGGAAGCTAGAGTATACAGACTAGATGTCACACAGAAGCATACACGTACACATTCACCAAAAGAGGAAAAGGGAAAAAAATCATAGATCTCGCTCCTAAATTCCACCTCTTCAATTTGGGATCATTCCTTGTCTATTCAGGTATTCCACAGATGCAGGGTATATCAAGTTGATTGTGGAGCTTTAATCCGCTGCTTCTGTGGCTGCTGGGAGAGATTTCCCTTTCTCTTCTTTGTTCTCACAGCTCACAGGAGCTCAGCTTTGGATTTGGCCCTGCCTCTGCGTGTAGGTCGCTGGAGGGCGTCTGTTTTTTCGCTCAGACAGGACGGGGTTAAAGGAGCCGCTGATTCGGGGCCTCCGGCTCACTCAGGCCGGGGGTTGGGGGATGGGGGAAGGAGGGGCACTGCGTGCGGGGCCGGCCTGCGGCGGCAGAGGCAGCGTGACGTTGCGGCAGAGGCCGGCGTGACGTTGCACCAGCCTGAGGCCCGCCGTGCGCTGTCCCGGGGAAGTTGTCCCTGGATCCCGGGAACCTGGCAGTGGCGGGCTGCACAGGCTCCGCGGAAGAGGGGTGTGGAGAGTGACCTGTGCTCGCACACAGGCCCCTTGGTGGCGGCAGCAGCAGCCTTAGCGTCTCCCGCCCGTCTCTGGGCTCCGCGGTTTTAGCCGCGGCTCGCGCCCGTCTCTGGGGTTTGCGCTTTCAGCCGCGGCTCGCGCCCGTCTCGGGGGCTCGCGCCCTCAGCCGCGGCTCGCGCCCGTCTCTGGGGTTCGCGCTTTTAGCCGCGGCTCGCGCCCGTCTCTGGAGATCCTTTAAGCAGCGCTCTTAAACCCCTCTCCTCGCGCACCAGGAAACAAAGAGGGAAGAAAAAGTCTCTTGCCTCTTCGGCCGGTGCAGGCTTTTCCCCGAACTCCCTCCCGGCTAGTCGTGGTGCACTAACCCCTTCAGGCTATGTTCAAGCCGCCAACCCCAGTCCTCTCCCTGAGCTCCGTCCAAAACCAAAACCCGAGCCTGAGCTCGCAGCCCCGCCCGCCCCGGTGGGTGAGCAGCAAGCCTCTCGGGTTGGTGAGTGCTGGTCGGCACCGATCGTCTGTGCAGGAATCTCCCCGCTTTGCCCTCCGCACCCGTCGCTGTGCACTACTCCGCGGTCCCGAAACTCCCCCCTCTGCCTCCCGCAGTCTCCGCCCGCGGAGGGGCTTCCTAGTGTGTGGAAACTTTTCCTCCTTCACAGCTCCCTCCCACTGGTGCAGGTGCCGTCCTTATTCTTTTGTCTCTGTTTTTTCTTTTGCCCTACCCAGTTATGTGGGGAGTTTCTTGCCTTTTGGGAGGTCTGAGGTCTTCTGCCAGCCTTCAGTAGGAGTTCTGTAGGAGTTGTTCCACGTGTGGATGTATTTCTGGTGTATCCGTGGGGAGGAAGGCGATCTCCGCGTCTTACTCTTCCGCCATCTTCCCCTAATTCCTTCATTTCTTTCTTTAATGTTTTATAGCTTTTAGTATACAGATACTGCCCATATTTGGATAGATTTGTGAATAAATATTTCATTCTTGGGGTGCTATTGCAAATAGTTTTTTCTTTGAAGTTTCAGATTCCAATTGTTCATTGCTAGGAATACAATTGACTTTCGTATATTGGCCTTATATTCTGCAACCTTGCTAAATCCACTTATTAGTTCAAGGAGCTCTTTGGTAGATTCTTTGGGATTTTTCTACATAGACAATCATGTTGTCTTCAACAAGAGTCAGTTTATTATTCCTTTTCGATCTGCATGCCTTTTATTTCTTTGTATCACCTTATTGCCCTATGATGTTGAATAGGTACAACTGAATTTTAATAGTCAATCTAAACACAAAAGAATTAGGACTAAAATAATATCAAACTCTGGAAGTTCACATCAGGAAGGTAAGAAAGGATTCTCAGACTTAGTCATTTGATTGTTAATTTAGTCAATGAAATATTTACTGGTATCTCCATGAGACAAAGTATTATAAGGAAGTCAAATATAAAATCAGGCTTGGATTTCTCCATCAAGTACTTTGCAGTTGAGGAAAGGTAATAAGACATGAAAAATAGTTACTACATACAAATAAGAAGGTATAAAGCTAATCAGAGATAAACAGCAAAGAGTAGGAGAGACTCTAAGGCAGAAGAACAGGTAGGAAGCCATTAATATAAAGGTCTGATCTGGTGGTGGTAACGAAGAAGTCAGGATGTAGGTGAGAGATGGTGCAGAAGTGGGCTCCTCAGATTTTGCTGACTGATGGGTTGTGGAGGCCAAAGGAGAAGGAAGAGATCTGTGGGAGTTAAAATATGTTGCTTATTTTTTGGAGGGGGTAGAGGTGGGGCCACAGATTGATATTCTGGATTTGAAGTGTACACTGAAAGTTCAGATGGGGTGACCTGCAGGTGGACTGACTGAACCAACAAGTAAGAGCAGGCTGGACATAGAAGTTGACCTTGGCCATGATTCTCCCTTTAGCCCCAGCTCTAGGCTTTGAGGCTGTAAATACTCGAGGGCTGGGATTCACCCTCCCATTGGAACAGTGACCACACTTAACTGAAGGGTCAGGGAGAAGAGGAATGGTATGGATAGAATGCATCTTGCTAAGCAGGTTCCCAAGCTCCAGCCTCTTGTAAAATAGAAGAAGGTGCCCTAACACCTACATTGGTTGAAAGAGTGAAAGGCTACAATGTTTACTGTATCCCTCCACTCAGGGAGGGCATAGAACCTCATTTTACAGAAGAGGGAACCTGTATGAGGTGAAATGAGATGTCCATAGCTACCAGGAACAGAGCTTGGATTCAAACCTGTGTCTATCTGATAACAGCTTGCACTTAGCATTTACCATGTGTGAAGCATTACTTTAAAGGCTTTAATCCTCACACTTTAACCTCACAAGAACCCTGTGAGGTAGCTTCTATTATTATCCCCAGTAACGTATGGGGCACAGAGAGGTTTGGTAACTTCCCAAGGTTTCAATGATAGGAAATAGTACAGGCACTTCTTCACTATAAGTATATCATCACCACACTATGCTGCCCAGTGTTTTCCAGTAAACCACAGAGCCTCCCTAGCCAACAAGAGTAGAACAAGTGAGTGACAATGCAGTCTTTATCCACAGCAAAACGATGGCATCAGAGCACCCACTGTGAGCATCACTGAACACCAACTATGTGCCCAGGACTTTGCTAAGTGCTGGGAATAAACAGATGCACTAGACACAGTCACTACCCTCACAGATCTCAGTCTGGAAGGAGAAACAACCTTGTACACAATGAGTACAATATGCGCCGTGATATATGGTACTCTGACAGCAGGTGTAAAGGATTGGGCACACAGAGAAAACAGGCATAATTTTATGTTCGTCTGTCAAGGAAAGTGAAAGGCAAACTGATGCATAATGGCTAGAAGCAACCTTATACTTTTGATTAAGTGCATATTTAAATATCACCCTGCCCCTCAGTCGGGATCATGCCTCAGTCTCCATCACATGGCTAACTTTACTTTCTAAAGAGAAAGCAAGAAATTCATGCACAGTAAAAGGAATTGGAAAGATGCGGAGCATGAGCTCTGTCTCAGATGCTTTTTTGTTTGTTTTACTTCGCCTTTGAAAACGACACAGCTCATTACAGTGGAAACTAGCACAGCTCTCATTACAAAGTAGATGACAGAGAAGGCTTTACCTTTGCCTCATCTTGTGGAACTTCTTTGAAAATAAATCATCACCCCAGGGTGAAGAAAACTTTGAAATCTTTAGGTTCTCTCTTCTTAGTGTTGAAAATGCAAGTACCTGTGTGATATTCACATAGGAAAGTGTGATCATTCTGTTGTGAGGAGAGATGTGATCTTGGACAAAATTTGGAAGGTGGAAAACTGTGTTCTCCCATTTGGGGGCCCACTTCCTTCATCCTCCTGCCACTCCACTTTTTTGTTTTTACGGTACGTGGGCCTCTCACTGCTGTGGCCTCTCCCGCTGCGGAGCACAGGCTCCGGACGCACAGGCTCAGCGGCCATGGCTCACGGGCCCAGCCGCTCCGCGGCATGTGGGATCCTCCCAGACCGGAGCACGAACCCACGTCCCCTGCATCGGCAGGCGGACTCTCAACCACTGTGCCATCAGGGAAGCCCCTGCCACTCCACTTTTATTCCCCCTTCCAATTCTGTCAGAGGTTTAGTGCTTTATTTCTTGATTGCTCCTTCTAATCCCTCCAAACTATGTAAGAAAAAGCTCTGAAACTTCTTCACACTAAGGTATAAATGACTGATAATAGTTTATAGACAAGCCTCTCAAACTGGGACAGCAGAGAGTGCCAAGGGATACCTAGTAAAGCCACGGGACCAACATGGCACATCTCTGAGACAACAAACTTGCTTGAAAATTTAGGAAGGAAACATTATTTTATGTTAAAACAAACACAAATATAATACGGAATGAAATAGGAAATGGTTGAATGAATGAATCACATTAAAGTAAATTGTTACAAAAGAAATATCGTGCATGATGCTGAAACCCAGAGCCCCGGGGGTGGCAAATCCTTTTCTGTCTCCTCTGCCCTCAGGGGTAAGCATGGCAGACTCCCCGGCTGTAGGTGGGAGGATGAGGCCCTTGAGGAGCCCTATAATGGGAGACCTTAGGGTCATGGATTTATACCCATGTAGAGATAATACAAGCAGCAGGCCTGAATTTGGAAGTAAATTCATCAAGGGCCTTAAAAATGTTTTGTAATTTACTAAAATTAAACAAAGGGATAATAAACACCAACACTATAACTTTATTATACACATTTTAAATAGTAGCTCTGGGGTATGGCATATTTAATTTCACTTTCAAAACTTTTCAGGATTGCCTTCCCTCCCAGTTTGCAAAAGATGCTTGTAAACTCATGTTGCTTTGTGGCAGATGGATGAACCAAGAGGGTTTTTTTTTAAAACAACATTTCTCTTTTAGCTACATTCGAGACTCTTGATGCATGGACCCCTCTAGCAGTCTGGTGAAGCCTACAGACTCCTTAGGAAAAGTGCTTTTGGACTTCACTGGTGGCGCAGTGGTTAAGAACCCACAACTACTGAAGTCTGTGAGCCTAGAGCCTGTGGTCCACAACAAGAGAAGCCACCGCAATGAGAAGCCTGCACACTGCAACGAAGAGTAGCCCCCGCTCACCACAAGTAGAGAAAGCCCATGTGCAGCAACAAAGACCCAATGCAGCCAAAAATAAATAAATTTATAAGAAAAAAACAAAACAAAGACGTGCATATCTTTTTTTTTAACATCTTTATTAGAGTGTAATTGCTTAACAATGGTATGTTAGTTTCTGCTTTATAACAAAGTGAATCAGCTATACATACACATATATCCCCATATCCCCTCCCTCTTGCATCTCCCTCCCACTCTCCCTAACCCACCCCACTAGGTGGACACAAAGCACCGAGCTGATCTCCCTGTGCTATGCGGCTGCTTCCCACTAGCTATCTATTTTACATTTGGTAGTGTATATATGTCCATGCCACTCTTTCACTTTGTCCCAACTTACCCTTCCTCCTCCCCGTGTCCTCAAGTCCATTCTCTACGTCTGCATCTTTATTCCTGTCCTGCCCCTAGGTTCTTCAGAATCTTTTTTTTTTTTTGAAGTGCATGTCTTATTAGGTCACAAATTTGGATTTTAAATATTTTGAACTGTATTTCCATTTAATCGGATTCCTGTATATTTTATGTTATGTGTTTAAAAGCACTTTTTAGTTATTTATTTTTTTTAAAAATTTATTTATTTTATTTTATTTATATTTGGCTGCATTGGGTCTTTGTTGCTGTGCGCGGGCTTTCTCTAGTGGCGAGTAGAGGCTACTCTTTGTTGCGGTGCGCAGGCTTCTCATTGCGGTGGCTTTGCTTGTTGTGGAGCCCGGACTCTAGGTGAGCAGGCTTCAGGAGTTGTGGCACGCAGGCTCTAGAGTACAGGCTCAGTAGTTGTGGTGCACGGGCTTAGTTGCTCCGCGGCATGTGGGATCTTCTGGACCAGGGCTGCTCCGTGTCCCCTGCATTGGCAGGAGGATTCTTAACCACTGCGCCACCAGGGAAGTCCATGCACTTCTTTGTGAATATATTAAACAACAAGCTCTAGGAGTGCGTCGAATACCACAGTTTCCAAAAAGTGATGAGTGTAAATGGTGAGTGCAAATAATTTTTTGAGGCAACTGTGATGTGGTAGAAAAATACCTGTAATTCCTTTCGGTGGCAAAGTAACAGTTAATGTGGGTACTTCTGTGGTTTCTTGCCTACATTCATACTTGAAGGAGAAGCTACATTTCAGTTAGATGTTGGTGAAAATAAAAATATATTTTTTCTCATTCAAGTTCATGAACCCCAAGTGATATGCCCTGAGATAAAGGTTCTAGATTCTTCTGACTTAAGACTCTGAATTATTGAGTTCCAGATATTCTGATGCCTTGGATACTTGAGACAGAAAAAGCAGTGAGTAACTTTTATTGAAGTGATAAGTAGATTTTGGTGAGCATTTCTCAACCCTTCTCCCCATCCCCACCCCTGCAGAACATCCAAGTTCTGCCCCATCCACACAACTTTGTGTTCCAACTCCATTTCCTTCCTCCTGGCAATCACGAAAGAAACGTTCTAAATTTCTCAGACCCACGTGATTTCTCCAAACTGCCTTTACCAACCAAGTGTCACCTTCTCCTTCACCTCCCTTATCTATCTTTATCCCCTGTTTCCCACTATCCTAATGATTCTAGCAAAATGACTCACAATTCACATGAAATAGATTCAGGAAGTTTGCAATGTCTAAGCACAAATCCACAAAGTAAGAGGATCATAGAGTCACAGAAGTAGGTCTTGAAAACCACAGAGGCAACGTCCTAACAGGTTTAGTACCTGAACTAGAACCTCACCAGATTGAGTGTTTGAGACACCACTTTTCCTAGAAAATAAGAAAGGAAGACAGTAAATAGCAGTTATTGAACACTGAAGCATCCTGGGACTGGTGCTGTATTTATATTTTCTCACTCTTTGGAAAATAAAAAGCAGTGAGCCATTAATATCCCATTTATGAATGAGGAAAGAGACTTAAAAAGTTTAAGTAACCTGTCCAAGGTCACACACAGTTAGTAAGCATTATTTGTGTACCTCCCCCTCCTCAGTCTGACCGACCTGACACTCACAGAACCACTGAACAGGAGCACTGAAACCACTCACAGAACCACTGAAATGACTGCCCAGAAGTTGTCAGCAGTCCCTGTGGGGCTGAACATGAAGGACATTACTCTGTCCTCCCGATGCTGGATCTCCCGCAGCCTTCAATACTGACCACTTATACCCTGTTGAAACTGACTCCACCTTTAGCTTTGGCAGCATCACTTTCTTGTTTCCTCCTACATCTTGACCCCTCCTTCTCAGTTTCCTTTGCCAGTGTAGCTTCCTCTCAGCCACCTATAATGTTGGAGCCCATCAAAGCTGAGCCTTGGCCCCCTCTCTAACTGAACGCTGTCTCCCTTGGCAGCTGACCCCAGCCCATGGCACTCATTACCCTTGATACCCAGAAAAACCCTCTCCCTGCTCTGAGCTCCAGGCAACTAACGTGGATATCTTGTCCACATGCCCAAAGGTGGTCAAAACCCTTCTGTTTGTCGAATGAACCCCACTTCAGTGAAAAACACCTTTCTTCAGCCAGCTGCCCAATTCAGAAACCTGAGAATGGCCTCTTCTTCTCTTTCACCCTCCTATTCAAACACCAAGTTCTGTAGATTTTGCCCACTAAGAATACCTGGACTGAATCTGAACCATCACTTCTCATCATCATTGCCAAAGCAGCCTCCAAGCTCCTCTTCTTGCCTCCCTTCACCCCATTTCTTCTGTTTAAGATTTTCAGCAATTTTCCATTACTCCTTCATATTAAGACCAAAATCGGTAACATAATCGGTAAGGCCCAGTTTGAGCTGCTTCGTACCACCCCCAGCAGACTCACCTGGGCTCACTCTGCGCCCTACTCTTCCCCTGACCTGTACTTCTTTTAGTTCTTCAATTACCCATGCTTCCTCCAGCCTCTGAGCCTTTGCATGTGCTGTTGACTCTGCTTGGAATGCTGATCCCTACTCTTTTCATTAAGTTACTTCCTACTTGTTTGGATTTCAGTTTAAATGCTGCTTCCCTAGGGAAGCTTTTCCTGGCCATCCAGACCAGGTCAGCTTCCCCAACAGGGCAATTTTTCACTTAGGGCATACTGTTCTTTTATTTAGTACTATGGTCAAATAATCAATTCACTATTTGACATGTTTCCCCTTCTATGATGTAAGCTCCATGAAAGCAGCAACTATCTGCTACTCAGCCCATCCCCACACCCTAATACAAGGCTTGGTATGTAGTTGAAACTCAGTACGTCTCTATTGAACTAATTAATTAATTATAGGGAAGTCTCTTTTTGCCATACTTCTGTAGACTTTTCTAGAATGACACAGACCAACAGGTGATTTTATATGTCCAAAGAAAATGAAAAAGAACCTAGTTGGAATTTACAACAGACAATGACTTGAACCTTTAAATCAAAAAATCTGAAATAATCCCATTCTACTTTGCTGCTACTTAGATAAAGGAAAGAAAGTTTCATTGTGCTACTTATCAATGTCTGTCATCCAAATGCATGGCTAAGTCATTTATGTGCCTGGTGGTTTCCAAATGAATCATTATTCACTATCAACAGTGATGAACGGTGCCCTCATAAGAAAACGTTATTACCATTTGTAGTCACCTTCACGGTTCTCATACAACTATCAAAACCAGCTGGCTGACAAATGCACATACTTTCTGCTCTGGATTTTTCAGGAAAGATTAAATGTACATTTCTTTCTTTCTTTCTTTCTTTCTTTTTTTTTCTTTCATTCCATACCCCAGATTTGACTAGTAGCTTCCAGGTAGGGCACCGCACACAGCAGAGTGTGATTTAGAGGGACCAGAAAGTTGTTCAAGTAGACTAAAACAGCAGATGATGTAATGATCTGAGCACATGAAAACCAGGTCAAACCAAACTTGTTTCTGCCAGCTTGACAAGGCCACTGGAGTCCCTTACCTGTGCTTTCAGGTTGTCTCTGTTGTGTCAACCTTTAAATAAGGGATTTTTGTCCTATGCGATATGCATCTTTCTTGGTCAAATGCAAGATACCTATTTTAGCTAGCTATTCCTCTCTTCCAAGCAGTTTACAACTCTGAGTAATGTCTAAGATATATGTATTCAGAAGCAAGCAATTTGAAACAGCACATTTAGGTTGCTAATCTTCTGCTTTAAGCATCTTTTGATTTGTAAAGGACCTGTAAGCATCAAATGGCATTTGATACTGTGCCTAAGTGACACTGGATTTTAGTTCTCACAATTCTATTATCGCCTTAAAATAAAAAGTGCATGATGGATGCTCCACAAAATGACACTAGAAATTATATTTAATGCATCTGCCATGGAACTAACCATTGTCCTAAAACAAGTTCAGACACTGAGAGGACAATTCTGCCTTCAGAAAGAAGAAATGTAACCTTGGCTTCTCAAGAAGCTATATCCCTTCTGCAGTAACTCTTTCCTGAAGCTTTGATTTAAGATTTAGGATTTCCAAAATTTGACTGACAAAGCTATGTGTCCCGTGCCCCCATACTGATGTCATTCATTTCTAATATTAGCAGACGAGCAGCTCAGGTTCACCTGGGAAAGAGGAGCTTTTATTTTGAGTTGAACAGGAGCGCATACTAAAAATGAACACAGTGAAACTTCCTTCTGGTATATCTGACACAGATAAAATAGGAAAACCAGTACAATGCAACTGTTTTGAATCAAAGAAATTCAATCAATCTAATTATACATTTGATGTGCTTACAGAATCTTTTTATGGGCTCACCTGTGCTAACGCTGAGGAATTAAGAAATAAAATGCAATTACATTAAGTTGTTTCAATGCACAATGCCACACAAGGTCATGAAGTGTGCATGAAAATTCCTTATGATTGGGATAGAGAAGGTTCCAGGACATCTGTCACAGCCCAGCATGATGTGTAAACTTGGCCATTATTCGGTGTTATAGCCACACAAACAAGCTTTCAGATGATGTATTTTAGGCTCATTAGATCAAATGTGTCAAGTATTTGGGCTTCTGTTATCCAGCAGAGCTTAAATGGATCAGAGGGGCTAAACAATTACCTTACCTCCACTTAGTATTGTGCAGACATGAACGTGGGATTACCCCTGGAAAAAATAAGACTTAGAGACCAGATATGGCTTATGCATGGAAAATACCTCTCACTTTAGAAACAACCAACTGTAAGGAATTCCCTGGTGGTCCAGTGACTAACGCTCCCTGCTCCCAATGCAGGGGGCCCAGATTCGATCCCTGGTCAGGGAACTAGATCCCACGTGCCACAACTAAAGATCCCGTGTGCTGCAACTAAGACCTGGCGCAGCCAAATAAATAAATATCAAAAATAAAAAATAAAAACAACGAGCTCTATTTGGTAATCATTCCTTCCAGCAGGTAAAAATATTCAGAGAAAGAGTTAAAGGAAATAAAAACACTAAGGCTCAGTGCGGGACCTATCATCACTGTATCAATATTTGTCTCTAATTGAACTTTTCTTACAGTACAAAATCTTCTAAGGCTTTCATTCCAGAAAATCTGGCCTGGGTGTTTAAACAGCAATGGCAATAAAATGGGCCATGTTGAGTACTTGTTACTTTGCAGTTTGTGTTGGCTGACAACTCTCAAGTTTCTCAAGTGTGGCTTCCAAACCCATAGCAGAGTGATCATTATCTCCCTAAGTCACCGTCGCAAGGAAACTTAGGGCAGGTCTCCCTACCTTGGGTGCTGAGATGCTGCTCAGCAAGTGCCCAGTGTCATAACCTTGCCCTATTTGAGTTTGTTAGAAAAATTTCTTCCTTTGCATAGTTTTCTGCACCAAGTTACAGTTCCCTATTGTGCGCAGAGTCACTGAAAGATATTAAAATTACGTGAAACTCCTTACCTTGATCTTTTCCCCCATGACACCCACATAGTTATGCAAATACAAACCTGAGATAGCTCCTCCATGTGCTCTCAAAGACCTCCATGGGAGGATATACCCCACTGTATTGTGATTATATGGTTGCTTTTCTGTGTCCCTCAGAAAAGGTAGAGGATAGAGAACTCCTTAAGGGTAAACTGTGCCTTGTTCCTCTCTGTATCTGCATGTCCTTGCACGTTGCCTTGAACATGGTAACCTGTGAATAAATCTTCACTAATTCATCAATGTCAAGTATCTCTACCTGGAAGACTGTTATTCACTTATGTATTTTTTTGCTTTTTTTGTTCTGGTGTAGGTCTTTTTTTTTTCTCCCCACTATATAGCTTTTGCTCTAGATTCCTATCCTTTAAAATCAGCAGACTTTGGGAATTCCCTGACAGTCCAGTGGTTAGGACTCGGCGCTTAACTGCAAGGGGCATGGGTTCCATCCCTGGTAGGGGAAATAATATCCCACATGCCCCCCCCCAAAAAAGTAGACTTTTAGACCACAAAGCAAGATCTTTTGGCTGTACATCCTGTGGTTTTCTGAGAAACTACTAAAAGAACAATTCCTGGTGCAAATTATTTTCATGGGAGAGGTCCAATTATTTTTCTCCTATTTAGCAGTTCAAAATATTTTTCACACATACCTTTATGTGATAGTTTCCTGCCAGGTGGACATATCCAATTCATATGGAAAATTTAGCACTATGTCTGTGAGAGGGTGAGTAGAGTCAGAAAGCACCAAAAATAATTACGCTTTGCATTCGTTTACTGTGAACACATTAGCATACATTATCATGTTCCAGCCCCACCACAGTGATGCTGAATGAATGGCATAAGTATAAATACCCCATCGTACTATGAAGAAATTGAACTCCAAGGAAGGAAGTGATTTCTCCAAGGTCACCTAGCTAGTTACAACAAATGCAGAAAAAAATGGGTCTTTCAACTCTGTAGTGTGATGTACTTTGGACCATGCTAGGAAATGAAATGTGTTGCTTAGGTGGAATTTTATAGACAATAATAGCAAGCAGGGAAAAGAAATAGATGTAAAAACAAGAGCACTGGTTACTAGCTCTAAAGAAGGCAAACTGTGGAGGAATCAAGAGAGAACCTGGAAGAACCGAGCTGTGGAAAATTTTATTGGAAAAGTTGGTGCTGTTTTGTTTGGGTAGAAGCAAGGAGAAAAGTTGTGCTCTTATAAGAGCATCTGATCAGAGAATAAGGAATACACTTTTCTACCATGTTTCAATAGTGTAAGATTCATCTCCTCACACTGGACCCCTACAAAATTCTATGAGGCATCCTCTCTCTGAGAATTTGATTTCTTCTCTGATGGCAGTTAGGTGGATGACAGAAAAATGGGTTGGGTCTGGGTCTCCACAGACAAACACTTTACAGTGAAGATTAGAGCACCTAGTTCTCTCCCTACTTAGAGAATGAAAATATATTTCCTTTCCCTGGATTAACTTTTAAGGATGAAAAGCAAAGGTGTTCATGAGGAAAGGAAGAATCGTTTAAGGACTATCCGACCTTCTTGTAGGAATTTTGTGTAGTTTTTTTTTTTAGGTTTGCATTTTCAGCTTTTTTATTTTTATTTTATTTTATTTTATTAATTAATTTATTTATTCATTCATTCATTCATTTTGGCTGCATTGGGTCTTAGTTGCAGCACTCAGGATCTTTGTTACGGCATGCGGGATCGTTTGTTGCAGCACACAGGCTCTTTGTTGAAGTGTGCGGGCTTCTCTCTAGTTGTGGCATGTGGGTTCCAGAGGGTGCCAGCTCAGTAGTTGCGGTGCACAGGCTTAGTTGCTCCGTGGCACGTGGGATCTTAGTTCCCGACCAGGGATCGAACCCACATCCCCTGCTTTGGAAGGTGGATTCTTAACCACTGGACCACCAGGGAAGTCCCTGTGTAGTGTTTTGTTTTTTTTTTTTTAATATATCAGCCATAAAAAGAAATGAAATTGAGTTATTTGTAGTGAGGTGGATGGACCTGGAGTCTGTCATACAGAGTGAAATAAGTCAGAAAGAGAAAAATAAATACCATATGCTAACACATATATATGGAATCTAAAAAAAAAAAAAAAATGGTTCTGAAGAACCTGGGGGCAGGATATGAGTAAAGACGCACATGTAGAGAATGGACTTGAGGACACAGGGAGGGGGAAGGGTAAGCTGGGACAAAGTGAGAGAGTGGCATGGACATATATACACTACCAAATGTAAAATAGATAGGTAGTGGGAAGCAGCCACATAGCACAGGGAAATCAGCTCGGTGCTTTGTGACCACCTAGAGGGATGGGATAGGGAGGGTGGGAGGAAGACTCAAGAGGGAGGAGATATAGGGATATATGTATGTGTATAGCTGATTCACTTTGTTGTACAGCAGAAACTAACACACCATTGTAAAGCAATTATACTCCAATAAAGATGTTAAGTATATATATATATATATATATATATATATATATATATATATATATAAAATTTAGTTTAAATAGCCTAAAGGATTATTTTGTATTTGTTCTTTTAATAATCCCTATCCATCAAGTTGCCCTCAAGGAACTCACATTCTAGAAGGAGAGAGACAATACATTTGTAAGCAAATTAATGAAGAAGATCATTAGGTCTGAAAAGCTATGTTTTGTGGGGACACTTTGTTGTTGTGCTGAGCCTGAGCACATTTTGGGCTTTCTAGTGCCCAAATGGAGATGAAAGAGTCTCTTCCCCAAACCACAGGCCTGCGTCTGAGGCTCTGCCTCTACCATGGCTCTAGTCAGGAGCAACATCATCAAAAATGAGATTTATACACCTGAAACTAACACAACATTGCAAACCAACTGTATTTCAATTAAAAAAATTTTTAAGTGAGATTTAATACTCCCAGTTAAAATTCACCTGATGAAATGACCATGTGTTGCTTTATTTTTATTCTAGGAATCTTGGAAAATCAGGACTCAGAGTTTCTTGCTTGGGTCTTGGTAAGTACTCAGGGTATCATGTGGGGGTGGGCTGGGAGGTGGGAGATTGGGGAGGATACCAGGGAATGACTGGGGTGTAGGTAGGACCCAGTCTCAGGTGAGAAGGGACTTCGTGACCAACGTTGCCTCATTTCTCCTTCTGAGCCTTTCCTGCCCCACACAGCCCTCCCCTTCTCAGACTCAAGGAGCCACTGTGATCATGATGCCTTATGGGGGCCCATTAAGCAAAAAGAAACCTGATATTAAAGCACATCTTAGAGGAAGGGACTCCTCTGTTATTCCCATTTAGCAAGTGTGAAGAACCTCATGGCATGTATTTGTATGCTGACCTCACCTGCAGCATCATATGAATTTTTTTCTATCCTTATCTTCCCTTTGCCTAATTTTCTCACTTTTTTCTATATTTTAATGTATTTTATGTACTTTTATAATGTACCTTAAATGTTTTAGGGACAAAGTTTTATATATACATTTCCCCCCAGAAGCTGTAAATATTTAAAGAATAGTAAGTAGAGATGGCAATTTTAATATCATAAGAATGAATCTGAAATGGTAAAATCTGAGTGTGAGACTTGGGGTAGCATACAGCTTTCAGACATCCCCCAGACAAGGGAAAAGGCAACCTTGGTGTTCAGGCAATTCAACATCATCAGAACTATTTCTGTAACCTAAGAGAGTCTAGACCAGGATGGTAGCTGAGGAAGTAGTGAGAAATGGTCAGATTATAGCTATGTTTTGAAGGTCAAGCCTGGCAGATCTTCTGTTGGACTCTATTTGGGATGCAAGAGAAAAGAGAAGAGTCAAATATGACTGTAAGGGTTTTTTTGCCTGAGAAACAGAAAAGATGGAGTTGCCAGTAAGTGAGATGTGGAAGAATGAAGGAAGAGAGACTTAGGAAGGAGGGAGAGCCAACTGATTTGGGACATATTAGACATCCAAGAAAAGAGGTATATAGGCTAGTGGATATATGAATCTAGAGTTTAGAAGAGAGGATGTGAGCTGGATGTAGGATGACTTGAGAGTCACCAACATGTAGAAACTGTTTAAGCCATGAGACTGAATAAGAATATTAAGGGAGTGAGCATAGATATTACAGAAAGCAAAAGCACGTGGTCTGTGACCTGGGAAGTCCATTAAGAAGTTGGGGAAATGAGGAAGAGCCAACAAAGAACATTGAAAACAAGCAGTGGGTATGGAGGAGGAGAACCAGGAGACCAGGGAGTCCTAAGAATCCAGCGTTTCAAGAGGGATGGAGACCAGCCCTGTCAAACGCTGCTCGTAGGTCAAGCAAGATGAGGGCCAAGAATTGATCGTTCAGTTTAGCAACATGGAAGTCACTGATGACTTTGAAAAGATCGGTTTTGGTGGAGTCAGGGGCTCACGCATGATTGGAATAGGTTTAAGAGAAACACTGGCGGCTGCTCTTTTGATGACTATTTTTATAAAGAGAAGCCTAGAAATGGAATGGAAGCTGGACAGGCAAGTGTGGTCAGAGAGGGTACCTTTACACACAAAAGAAATGACAGTATATTTACATACTGATTAAGAAATTCTTTTGAGAAGGAAAAAAATGGTTAAGATAAGTAGAGAAGAAAAATACCTGGAATGATTTCTTGAGGACACAAGAGGAAAGTAACATGAAAGAAGGCAGAGTACATGGGCTTTGAGACTGGTAGGTGGGTTGATGGGTTGGCAGTGGCGGTATCTTTAGACATTATCTTCTACTGCTTCTGTATTCTCAGTGAAATCAGAAGCAAGGTCATCAGCTGTTAGTGAGGATGAAAGGGAGGTGTTGAAAGTTTGAGGAGAGAGAGGATGATGAGAGCAGAAGAGTGAATGGACCAAGGGGATGGATCAAAGTGGCCAGACAGCATTAAGGATCTGCTTGAGATTCATGCTAATAAATTTGAAGTGAGACCATCTCTATGGCTGTGTGTTTTTTCTCCAGTCTTGTTCAACCATGCAGGTCCAGGTGGGGTTTTTCAAGGGCATAAGATAAGAAAAGAGAGGCAGAGATGCTGAGAGTTTATGCAGAGGGGTGATTGTAATGGTGGACTTTGGGGTTGAAGCTGAGCAGGGAGGAAAATGAGGACTGAAGCCAGGAAAATGAGGAGGCAGAGGGACAGTGAAAAGTGGGCAGGATCAGTGAATTGTACCTCCAGAGGCCCAAAGGATTGTTGGAGTAAGATCAGCAGAGATAGTAAGTTGGAAGAATAGAAAGTGGTGGTTTGAAAGGGGGATGCTTGAAACTGTGGTCATGGGGGGTTCAGCTATTGGTAATGACAAAGTCTAAGGCATGTCCATTGGGGGAGAGTGGCTGAGGTTGTGCTGAGTGCAAGATCAGTAGACCAGAAGAGGTCAAGGGCCTGAAAGATAAAGGTTCAGGGAAGGATGACTTTGGGGGTCATTGAAATCACTGAAACATATGGCAAAACTAATATTGGAGAGAGTGACAGTGAACCAGAGCTAAAAGTTTCAGATGAGAGGGATTGACTAGGGATGGGTACGTGACTACAACATGAGGGGACTGATGATGTGAGATCCAAAGCTAGTTGGGGGGAGGAATTGGGAGGAGGGTTTCTTGAACCCTGTTGAATGGAAGTGTGGAGACCAGGGAAGGGATGGTAGTGAAAGAATAAAAGATAGTGGCAACAAAAAATAAATAAAAGATAGTGGCAACAATTTCTGCCTCCTTTTACAGTATTGCAAAAACATTGAAGGCTAGTGATGCCTGAGTTTTTCTGATTCTTCTTAATGATATGATTTGGGAGGTGAGGGTGGTCTTTGCTCCCCATAAGACTAAGGGAATTTGACATTTGCTTAATTTATGGCTTTGATTTTGTTACCACTTACTTGTATTTGAAAGACCCTGTAGATTCATTATCAGGGATATTCTAACCTTAGCTTTTTTTGAGAGTGCTTAATGGTAAATAACTATTCACTATTTATTATTGAAGGAAATTAAGAAATATAGCAATTTAAGAAAATATGAATTAAGAAATATGGTAATCATACACAATTATCTCATAGAATCAGTATCTATGGTGGAAAATAATTTCATCAAAAGGACTGAGAAAATCAACCGAAAGCCCTAAGACTATAAAAAATTCAGGTGCCTATGAAGTGCCACATGTAAATGAGTCTCCAGAGGGCAGACTACAGTTTTTTAAAACTGTGTGTGAGCTGTAGCTATTTTGGTGAACTTTGAAACAGACTTGATTCAGGAGCAGAAAGTCCTGATTTGAGCTTCAAGTTTTTTCTAAGAGCTTGAATGCTTGTGATTAGATACTGCATGAAAAATTAGGAGGAAACAAGGAAGTTCATGGGATTGACTGGCTTCATTCAAAACATGTAACAAAGCTTGAATAAGTATTCTTTGAGAACTTTTCTGAGCTACCTCCGTAAACCATAGGAGACCAAAAAAAATCATAGAAAGGAATAATGCACCAGGCTTAGATAATTTGTCAGGCTCTGCAAACCTCAGCTCTCAAGTCCAGGTGGAGCTGGGTTTACTGTTATAGGCTTGGGATATCAGTTCAGATACAGCCCGTGTTCAACTGAGGCTTTGAAAATTAAGTATTAAATATTCCAAGCAATAACACAACTACAGATGTCTTTTATTGAAGTACCTTAAAGGTCATATTAAAGCTAACAATTCTGACTTTCTTCTCCACCAGAGAAGGACAGGCTGGGAATTTCTTGCCCTGCCAAGCTTCCTTTTGATAAACTAAGAGCATATGTAAATGGAAGCAGAAAGGTGAAATAACCCAAGGACGAACTGAAGATACATCTAAAGGAACACAGTTCTGCTAACAAAAGAATAGGGGAAAAAAATAAAGTGGAAACCTGCCTGTGGGCTGCTGTGGCTGGACTGATTTATTAATACACTGACCACTGCTATCAAGACCCAAAGTCAAAGAAACTGATGGGAAGGGAGAAAATCCACCAAAGAGTGATTGAACATCATCTCAGTCTAGTGGGAAGTGGGATCATCTTCTGAGAGAGGAAGAGAGAATTTATGTATTCATTCATTCATTCACTCATTCATTCTCAGCAAACATTTAGGAAGCCAGGCATCATGCTGGTTGCAGGGGATATCCAGATGAAAGAAGCAAGGGCCCTGCTCTCAAACTGCTCACAGCGTAGTAGGAGTCAGGCACACAAAAATAGTGCATTGGACGGATGCCATGATGGAGAGTACAGGATGAATCAAGCATGAGGAAGGTCTTTTGGGGCATCTGGAGCAGCTTCACAGGGGAAGTACTGCTTGAGTTGAGACTTGAAGGGAGTCATTAAGTAGAGAAAGAGGACGAAGGATGCAAGACAGAGGAGGCAACACGAGCAATGGCCTGGAGGGAGACCCATGGAGCAGGAGGTACTGTGGGAAACACTAGTGTATGTGCAGAATATTTCGAATGCAGGGTATTAGGGAACCACAAGAACCGAGCCTGGAAGGAAAGCTAGGCCTGATCAGGAGGGCCATTGTTTGCCTTGCTAAGGCATTGAGCTCTAGTCCTCTAGGTCTCTGGTGTTCCTCCAAGTCCTACATCCCCAAGGTCTCAGGGAATACTCGGGGGATGAGGCATGGGCAGGGCTCCACCTCTCCCTGCCCTCCTCCTTCCATTGCCACCGCTTCCATCAATGTAGCTCCACTTTTTCTAAATGAAAATATAAATATGACTTTTACTGTAAATTTAAATGTAAAATTTTAATGTAGTATGTCATAAATGACGTCATGTTTTACAACAGGAGTAGGTTCACAGCAAAATTGAGCAGAAAGTGCAGAAATTTCCCCTTACCTCATATGCACACAACTTCCCCCACTATCAACAACCCACATCAGAGTAGTACATTTGTTACAGTCCTGCACTGACACACCATTATCACCCAAAGACTATAGTTTACACTGGGTATATGTATAACTTTGGTGTTCTACATTCTGTGGGTTCGGACAAATGTAATGACAGGTATCTGCCATTATAGTATCATACAGAGTAGTTTCACTGCCCTTAAAATCCTCTGTGCTCTGCCTATTTATTTCTCTCTGACCCCTAACACCTGGCATCCACTGATCCTTTTACTGTTTTCATAGTTTCGCATTTTCCAGAATTTCATATAGTATGGACATCCTACAGTATCTAGCCTTTGCAATTGGCTTCTTTTGCTTAGTAATATGCATTTAAGTTTCCTCCGTGTCTTTTCATGGTTTGATAGCTCATTTCTTTTTAGTGCTTCATATTACATTTTGAAGGAAAATAAGCATCCTTCTTCCAAAAAAAAAAGAGTTTTAAAACCCTGCTCCAGCTTGTGAAAAGCCATTGAAAAACTTGGATCAGGAGTAGGACATGATAAGATGTATTAGAATTGTTTTCCGGCAATGATGCGAAGGCTAGATTAGAGGGGGAAAGGGTTGAGACTGGAGTCAAGATGATGAGATAGTGATATTAAAGATGTACAGGAAGAGGGTGATTTTTTAGGAGGAAAAATAAACAGGACTCGGTGACCTTGGGATGCAGAATGAGAGGTCTACCTGAGCAGGGGAGGGTGCCCCAGTTCCTGGGTTGGGTGTGCAGATGGACGGGCTGAAATCTCAGAAGAAGGAGATGCAGGAGGGAGCAGTAAGAGGAAGGAGAATGGAGGAGAAGCAGGAGCAGTGTTGGGAAGAGGAGACCCGAGAGCCTGCCAGCTTCAGCCTCAGATATCCAGGGGGCACGGGGAGGGCTGGAGAGAGCTCCAGCTGGAAATAAAGACCCAGGAAATTCTAACAAGGCTGAACCCATGGTTGTCACTGAGGTCACCTGCAAATACAGAGGACTGAGGTATTTAGACAGGTTTAGGACACCTGCCTTTTGGAGTCTGTCAGATTCCATGCTCCCAGAGATCACCTCTGTTTTTTCTACACCCGTATCATACTGTCAGCAGATCACAGTATCTAGCAAGTAGTAGGTGCACAAATATAGTTATTGAATGTATGACTGGGTACGTGGATCAATCTCTAAGGAATGACAAAATGCACAGTGGGTAATAGTGAAGATCCAGGGAAAGTCAGAAATCATGAAATGTTGCAGTCCAGCCAACCTGGTTCTTTGGCTTTCTCCAGTAACGTATCAACACAGAAACTGAGAAGGCCAAGTGGAGGTGAGGAGAGGGGATAGAGAGAGGCCCAGCATCGAGGGTTATCCCCAACATGAGTCAGGGACCAGGGGCTCTACTCTATACACAGTGACACGAGTCTAGGCTGGATTGGGGCTCAGAGTATGCAGCAGGGCTCTCACTGCTGCAGATGGAAGGGGCATCTACCCACACACATTAGGAGCAGGGGCCGCTTCTGATTCATGCCACTGGAGGTGACACCCCACAGCAGGCAGCTGCTCCTACAGGCGCTCAAAAGGGGCAGACTTTACCCTGTGCCACTCACTGTGGGATATACGTGCTTCCCTCCACATAAGAGGCTTGCAGGAAGAAAGGCATGTGATGGTTAATTTTATGTCAACTGTGACTGTGCCACAGGGTGCCTGAATTGGTCAAACGTTATTCTGGGTGTGTCGTGAGGATGACTTTGGATGTAATGAACATTTGAATTCATAGACTATGTAACGCAGATTGCCTTCCCTAATGTGGGTGATGGGCCTCCTTCAGTCAGCTGAAGGCCTGAATAATACAAAAAGGCTGAGCCCCCTCAAATAAGAGGGGACTCCTCCTGCCTGACTGCTTTGAGCTAGAACATCAGATGTTCCTGACCCTTGGACTCAAAATGAAACATTATCTCTTCCTGGGTCCTGCTGGCTTTTGGACTAGAACTTACACACCATCGGCTCTTTTGGTCCTCAGGCCTTCAGACTCAGACTGAATCTATACATGGGTTATCGTGGGTCCTGAACTGCAGAAGACAGATCTTGGGACTTCTCAGCCTTCACAATCATGGGACACAATTCTTTACAATAAATCAATCTCTCTCTCTCTCTTTCTCTCTCCCTCTCTCTCTCTCTCTCTCTCTCTCTCTCTATATATATATATATATATATATATACTCAATTTCTCTCTATGTAAATTTATTTTATTATATATTATAATTATATATAATATATATAAGTATAAAATATATTTATATATATATAAATATATAATAACAAATTTTATAAGAAATTATAAGGTTCTATTTCTCTGGAGAACCCTAACTAATAAAAGCATTTTGCTAGTTTTGTGAAACATTGCACAGGTATACGTGGCAAAGCAAACAGTCAGGTATTTCTAGGGAGTGAGCAAGGTTATGGGAAGGTGGGAGGAGCACAGATCAGGGGGTATGTGGTCACTTGCTCATTTTTTCAGCTGAGCACATATGGATCCTCATGTAGAAGACCATCATCCCCAAAGGAGTCCTCCTGGGCTGTTCACTGGTCAGGAGGGCATGTTACGTGTTCCTGCCAGACAGGGCTGGGTCTGGATCTAGCAGTGAAGAAGGGAAGGAACATCCTGTGCCTTTGGTGCCTGATTTCCATAAACCTCAAGGCGGTAATTCCCAGGCAGAGCAAACTGACTCCACGAGAATCTTGTCCTGTGTTCATTCAGGCAGACCTTTCACACTTCATCCTTGAAGGAATGAAGTCATAAAGTAAAATATTTAACACCTTGGAGACACTGAGTCTCTCAAGAGGTGTTTCTTCCCAACTCTGGCTGCACAGCAGAATTAGCTGTGGTGCTTTTTACAAAGCAGATAACCAGTCTCCACCCAGACCTTTTGAATAAGAGTCTCCCAAGGCACAGGTGTTTTAAAAAGACTGTCCCGATGATTCTGAGGCATAGTGGTAGGGTTGGAACCCGTTGTCCTCACCAGGTGGAAGGAGATGGCAACATGTGTGGACTGGTATCTGGTGAGCCAGGTGCTGGCTGTGTTTCTATCCTGGCTGCTGCCTCCAGGCCCAGGCCCTGGAGCTGGCTGAGGCATCTCCACCTGAACTGCGGTCACCAAGAGGAAAACCTGCCCAGCTCAGAGTTGTCCTCGGGGTTCTCTGGAGCCAGTGTCCTGGGAAGGCTCCTGGGGTGGGCAGATTGAGCTCACCTCCCCTTCCATTCAGCGCCTGCCACCTGGGCCTGTCTGCCTTGTGCCCTGCCCTAGCCGAGGGAACCTTCTAGAGCAAAAGCAGTGAATCTTATGATTAAACTGTGTGGGCTTCTTCTTAATGTGTTGCATATGTGCAGAATGTACTCCTGGCTCATCTCCCTCTGCCTTAGAGATGCTCTCACTGCACTAAATATTTTGACACTGGGAAAACATGACATTAAATGTTTAACATGAATGATATTATTTTTGACACCCTTTGTGACTCTCATTCTTGTTGCTAAACCCAATGTAAACTAGCCATCTCTCCTATTATTATAATAACATAACAACGACAACATTAAGTATTTATAAAATGCCTCTGAGACACGAGAAACAATTTTAAAAGGGCAATTTCTTCTCTCAGAACGTTTACCAATTTTTTTGCTTAACACAGAGTGAACTATCTTAAGACCAGGATACCCACAGAATTTAAATCGTGCATGAATATTAAACATATAACAAGAGAATTATAGGCTTGTCACTTTTCCTGGAACATCTACCTTGAATAAATGCCATGGTGCATACACATTAAAAATGAAGAGGCATTTATATTTTTATAAAATTGTTTTAGAATATTTCTTCCTCATTTTCTACTTTGATGGATAAAATCCATCTTCAGAATTGCTGACAGCTTGGTTGCCCTCTGAATTATCAGTGGCTGCCGACCATGTGCCATTGCTCCCCTCATAGAGGGTGTCAGGAGCTAAGACACAGCTGGGTGACAAACGGACAGCCTGATGCCCCACACATTGTCAGAGTTGGGTTCAGGGAAGAACTGGAGAAGAGGAAGCAGAAGAGTCTACACAACCTCAAGTGTACATACACACACACACACACACACACACACACACACACACACACACACACACCCTAATCTCCCTCAGTGCAGTTATAAAAGGATGAGTAGCCCTCATTTGTTAATCTGTGATCCAAAAGTGAAACAAGTAGTTGCAAAACCATCAGATAGTGGGGGAGAAAAGGTTTTCCCCAGACCCAGATATGGGCAATGTGTTGGAAGTGATGACAGTTTGTAAACATGGTCTCACAGCTGTGAGAGGAATTAGTCTTTGCAGTCATCCCTGTCTTTACAGATGAGAAAAACAGAGGCAGGAAGAGGAGACATGTCTCGTTCAAGGCCAGTGGTAGAGACGACAAAGCCCGCATCTCCTGCCCCTCCACCAGCCGCCTGTTCCCCGCCATCCCCCGCCTCCAGTCTCCATGGGCCCACAGCCACTGCCCTCTGCACCTCTCTCCTCCTTGAGAAGTGAATAGCTGGACCAGGCATGTAAGGCCCCCTCCAGCTCTATCAGCCGTGATATGGGCAACAGTCAAGTTCACTAAGACTCCAGGGTGGCAGCTGGGTGAAAGTGCCTTTACTCTACTTTAGAACTAGAAAACGTCAGAGCCTAAACAACTCCTGGCATCACTCTCCAGAGTAGGGTAGACAAAGATCCGTCCAAGCTCCACAGGCAGAATGGGGGCCAGAATCTGTGACCCTGGTGCATGATCAGGTGAGCTGTCTCCGTAAGAGATTTCAAAGTGAGAAGGCAGCTGAGTGCAAACCTTTTGTTTCTGTGTGGATGCCCTGAATGACTTACCCTCCCGTGCATCCCTGAAGACCTAAAGACCTCATGAAGTCCTGCCATAGCTCCTGTACTCAAAGAAAAAACATACCTGTGTATATGCAAGTGTATTCATATTGTTTACCCAGACTGTGCCCTATACACACTCTACATTTATGAAGAGTACATTTATAAGATTATTTTCCTATACCCCCTTATTTTTTTTAAATCCAGGGATCGAACCCGTGCCCCCTGCATTGGAAGGGCAGAGTCTTAACTACTGGACTGCCAGGGAACTCCCTCCTATACCCTTTGCAATATAAAAACCAAAATGAAAGTTTGAATTTCAATCAACCATGCAGTTGAGCTACTCCAATAGTGAGGCTAAAACATGAGGGAACCCGATGGGGTGCTGTCCTCTCGTATGGTTGGGGCCATGCCTCTGGTGTGCTTGGCTTAAGTGAGGCAGGGCCATGGGGAGCCATTCCTGGAGGGCAGTATAAATGCCTGAGGGGTAGGCTGCTGTGGGTTAACACACTGAGGGGAAATGTATGGAGATTTGTATGTAGGCCTTTGAGGCCTCAGCTGGATGAAGTTAGGAATAAAATCCCAGTTATTTTTAGCACTACTAAACCAACCAGGAGCCTTCTAGAGTCAGTGAACAGAAAACCCAGTTCGAAGCAAAGCAAAAGCATCAGCTTAAGCAGAAACAGAAATTTTTAGGCTCATAGGGACAGTGGACCCAAATGGCTTGATCCAGGGATCAGACTATGAGCTCTGCAAGCTGGAGGCTTGTCCATTCTCAGGCTGCCCTCAGAGTGACAAGATGGCTGCACATGCTCCAAGCCATATATCCCATCGGCTCTGACTGCCTTATATATCCATCTGTGAATCAGTCACTGAAGAACTGCCGGCAATCAAGAACCACCCCTGAAGCTGGGGAAGGGTTTAAATCCACCCCAACCACAGAATGCAGATTCCTAAAGGAAATTTAAAGCACTCTTGCTTAAAGTGCTCTGAGTTTCTCTGCTCTGAGTTAAGAAGAAAAGATATCCCTGGATCCTGAAAGCCCTTCCCCCACTTATTTTAGCTTATCTGAGCCTTTTCTGTGTCTTTGGTAGCCAAGGATGAAAATCAAAATTCTCCCAGCCCTTTCTGTAGCATGAGGTATGCTCACAGTTTGCTGAGTCAGCTCATGTTTACCTTCTGCTTCCTCAGTTTGCCTAATGGACAGAATTTTCCTCAGCAGGATAAACATGTAGCTTTGCCTTTTTAATACTTCCCCATCATGTTGAAGGATCAGTGAGACCTGAGGCTCATTTGCAAATAAAAGCTTCATCCTAACACCTGGAATATGCAAAGGAGGACCTCCAGGAGAGCAAAGCAGAAAATACCATCAATGCTCACTTTATATCTGACTACTAATTAAAATGAGAGGAGGAGGAGGTTACCCAACATGCAATTACAGAAAATGGGTGATGAGGTAATGAGCTGTAGCTAAATTAGCGCTGACAATCTAACCACGGGGATTTCTTCAGGCTGAAGAGAAGGAAACAGGAGATGAAGGTCCTGGCTTGGCTCTGCTTGCAATTACTAGAAACAAGTTTTCTGGGGGAACTTGTCGTGTTTCTTCTTAGTCTCTTACTCTACCTTCCTTCCCGTTTCTCCACACTCTGCTCTATGCCACCCTTTCCTTTGACCCTTTCTGAGCAGAAACTGTAGCCCAACTCAGCCAACCTGCTTTCAGTGGTGATACTTAACTGCTTCTGGCTGAAGACAGAAGGCAAGACTGGCCCTGAGACTCATTTCTAGGAGTGACCCTCTGTCTGGCTTTGTTACCTGTCACACCATTCCAGTCACCCTTCCTTCCAGCACCTTCCTGGGAGGGCTGGTTGGCTGCCCTGGTCCTGCTGGTGGATGGGCTGCCTCTGATGCCACCCATGTCTCAGTTTGAGCTCTTAGAGGGTAGAAACTGAGGCTGATTCCATCATCCCTGGAAAGCACGGGATCAGCACTCCTCTCCTTCATTCGTGTGTCCAAAGATTTCACAAGATGTGCCAGACGGCATGCTGGGGAAACAGGAGAAAAAACACACCAGAGCACCAGTGGCCACCCTCACACAGCCCACAGGCGGGGAGGCGGGGAGGGGGCAGTGACCTGATTCCCAGGCAAAATGAGATCCTTGGGCTGTGTGCCCCCAGAGGACACCTTGCATTTATGTTTGCTGGTGATAGCTTATTAATGTCTGACTTATTACCTGCTTGATTATCAGTTCAGAACACATGCCTAGATCAGAGAAGCTGCTTATATATACTCATTTATAGAATCAATGAATGAATGAATGAATCACGGTGTGACCAGGGCTCTGAGAGAAATATGAGGTGCATGTGAACACATATGAGGGCTGCCTAAGAGGAGATCATGGAAGGATTCCTGGGGCAAGAAATAGCTGAGTATGAAAGGATGAATAGGGTAGGATAGAGCCAGCTGAAAGAGAAAACAAGGAAAAAAGCAGTTTAACAATAATAGAGGTAGAGAGACAGAGAGATAGAGGTATAGGACACAGAAATGGCACAGGTGATGAAGCAACCACCTCTTCTGGGGAATGAGGAAGGTGCTGATAGGGGCGGTGGGGTTTTGAAGGATGGATAGGAATCTGTCGGGTGGATAAGGAAAAAAAGCCACAGGCATTCCTTTTAAAGAAATTTCCTACTTACCCTTCACTCAGATCTAGGTTTGATGGTTACTTTCCTGACATCCACGTCTAGACAGAGGCTTCCTGTTAGTTCTCATCACAGCCCCTCTTACCAGGATGTGGTATTTTTCTGTCTTCCCCACTGGACTGGGAGCTCCAGGAAAAAGACACCGTTATTATTATTTGCCATTTTGACCCCACCATCTGGCATGGCTCTGAAAAATTATGGGGCTCAATAAGTATTTTCTAAATGAATTGATAAATAAATTGCAGGAAGAGAAGCCTGGGAGTCTGAACCAGCATGGCCTGGAGAAGGAACTATGTGGGAGAGAAAATGATGAGAGATGACTTTGGGAAGATTATGAATAACGTTGGAAGCCATGCCACGAAGCTTGGAATGTATCTGTTTTGTGATGAGGAGTCGCTGAAATATTTCACTCCAGGTGTTGCTTGGCCAGATGCATTTTAGGAAGCTCACTCTGGGCGCTGTGGTCACACTGCAGACAGCAAATTCGAGAGGACTGGGAATAGAGACAAGGAGACAGGCTGCAAACGACTCAAATGTTCTCAGTTTTACAGAAGATTAAATGTAACAGTCAGTTAATTGCCCACTAACTGTCAGCCCAGTTGCTCACACTGTGAGCGTATACACAGATCCTGCGCAGAATATGTAGGGGGACTGTGAGGTAAATGAGGCTTGACCAAATTAGCAAAAGACTGGTAAAATACAAAAGGAAGTGTTTTTAAAAGCATAAAATATCTGAAGTAAAGAACTAACATAGGTGTCAGTGTAGTAAATTACAAAGTTTCAGAGATTGGGTTAAAAAAAAAAAAGTTCCTAGATACCTTCTTTAAGGAAGAAGATGGAGATAAATGGAAAATTTTTAAACAGGCAAATAAAAATCAGACAAATATGAACCAAAAGTAAGTGAAATGTGGGTGTAAAATTAATGAAATAAAGTGGGGGGTGGGATGGATTGGAAGATTGGGATTTATATATATACACTACTATGTATAAAATAGATAGCTGATGAGAACAGACTGTATAGCACAGGGAACTCTACTCAGTGCTCTGCGATGACCTAAATCGGAAGAAACTCCAAGGAAGAGGGGTTATGTGTATACGTATAGCTGATTCACTTTGCTGTACAGCAGAAACTAACACAACATTGTAAAGCAACTATACTCCAATAAAAAAAAAAAAAGTAGAATTCAAGCAAAGAGAAGATGCAGTAATGAGAGATGATAATCAATGGAGTGAGGGCCCCGAGAAGGAGCAAGGAGATGGGATCAGCAGAGAAACAGCCTTGGAAGGAAAAGGGACATTCTTCCACAGGGACAGGAATAAAGGAGGAAAGGATGGGTGTTGTCTTATTCTGTGCTCCCTGACCTCGGAAGCCAGTGTTGAGCACCCACCTGAGGGTGAGGGAGGTGGGCTGTTCTCATACCAGAGGCAGCTGGAAGCCCACATGGAAGTGGGCAGTCACGTCTGATAGTTTGATAGCTTTGGTAGCAGGAAGTAGAGGGGTTTACATTTTATTTCTTTTATGTTCTCTGTGAAGCAGGAGGCAGGTTTATCTGGTGACATTAAAGAAGGAGGAGGTAGGACTGAGGTTGAGAAAAGTAGGGCAGGTTTGAAATCCAACCGGGGTGGGGGGAATGATTAAAAAGCAGAGGACTGGTGGGCTCTCTGTGTAGTTACTGTAGATCAAGAATTTACGATGCATGTTTCTTTGCAGTCCGTGATTTTCTCCAACACAGCTCAGCATCTTGGTTATAGGTGATGAGCAGCCAGACAGTCAGACTCATCCAGGTGTGAACTTTTGCCAGGCAGGTGAAATGAAGGAACAGTGAAGTAATGGAGCTGAGAATAGGGCAAGAGAATCTTCTAAATGGTGAACCACGTCATCCAGCTAGCCTAAGCTCCCTGGTTAAGGAAGGAATTGAAGTCAGAATAGATAGACTGGAGGAAGGTAAAGAGTTTGAGGACAACGTGTGTGGGGATGTACCTACACAAAATCTGCAAGAGTGACAGCTTGTAGCATGCGAGGGCTTATGACCTGGTCGTTAATGCATATATTTGGAATACAAATGAGGCACACCTCCACCCAAGTTCTCTTGTGTGCAAGTTCAGTTCTATTTTTCATGGCACTGTTGTGGTCTTCTGTTTCCACCCCATCAACCTTTACTATGGTTTCTTCTGATAATCATTGCCTACATTTTCTGAAACTGAGTTTTATACTTGAGAGTTTGCAAATTCCAGGGTGTGCTAAATGTCTGTAGTTTCAGTACCAGTGTGACTTTAAAAAGACTGGGCACTTTATTCGGACACTTTGGTGGCTGCTGTGTTGCCCTTCCAGTTGAGCCACTGGAGACGGACATAAGGAAAAGACAGTGGACTCTCGACTACCTCTGATAAGAGAGGGGACAGTGACACAGAAAACTGAACACGCATTTACGTTTGTCTTTGGAGTGAACTTTGTATTTCTTTTGAATACGGGTGCCATAGACATGAAAACCTGTTAGTGAAAAATCAAGAGTTGTCTTAGAGGGAATAAAACATGTAGGAACAGTCTAATGATCTCATAGCCCATCTCTGACTAGGCTTCAGCGAAGCTTTCAACTCTCCATAATGAAGTAATCATTCTGTATGGCACCAGTGGGAGAAATTCCACCCTGACCCCATCAAACTGATGTGTCTAACTTGCACCCTATCCTGTTAGGATTGGTGGCCCTCGTCATCTTGTCCCAGAAAACAAGACTGCTGATGCTCTTTTTTATTCCACCCTTTTTTATTTCCACTAAGCTATTTTTGCTGCAGTCATTTACTGCCCCTGGGATTTTTGCAGAAGATTAATAGTACTAATAAAATGAAGGGCAAAGTGCCAAAGAGAGCATCTTGAAAGAATAGTCTGTAACCCTTTATGTGGTCAGGGCTAAAGACTCTAAAAAGGCAACTTCCACCTTCTTTGTGGAATTGTTCTTCAGCCTCTGGGCCCAGTACGTAATGTCTCTCTCCCTACCACTCTGGGGCTTCCCATCAAACTGGGAGCTTGCAGAGGGATTAAGTTCATTCAATAACATCCTGACTGCTGCCTAGACCAGTTTTCAACTCTGGCTACCAGTACAGTTGCATGGGAGCTTTTAAAAAATACCTGTGCCTGGGCACTTCCTCAGATCAACCAGACTACAATATCTGGGGTGGGGCAGGGTATCAGCTCCCAAGTGGTCCTACTAACTGGGCCAGAGTTGAGGATAGCTGGCCGGCTCGCCACCTGAGTTACTTGCTCATCAGATGGCTGGGTCCACCATGGAGGCTTTGAGCACTTAAGAGATTTGGATTCCCAGGCAGCATGCAGGAGGCACAACCAGAGAACAAGACGGATGCCACTTCTGGTGCCCAATGAAGAAACAAGTACCATGTGGGGTGTTTGTCTTTCATCTAGCTTTGGTCCAACTGAAACTCAGAATTTAGCAGCATTTTTGACATTTTAGTCTATTCATCACTCTCCGTGTGTCACTTCAGAATGATCTGTAATAAATAATAAATCTTCCTGAGCTTTGTTGAGATGAATAGACTGTTAGAATTGGTGCATTCCAATGTTGACTTTGGCTTTCACTGCCATCTCAGGAAAAGTCATTTATCTTCCTATGGAACTTCTGCTGCTTCAAATAGTATCTCTCGGGAAGATAAGAAGGAAAGTAACATTTAGTGAGCACCTGTTGTATGCTCGGTACTGTACTAGACAATTGGCATATACTACTGAAATTGTTGAGGGTGTGGACTGTGGAGTCACTCTACCTGGGCTCACATCCCGGCTCAACCACCCCCTCCCCCTCCCCAGCAAATAAACTCAAATCAGAGTGGTCATGAGTTCCAAATGAGATCATGTCTATAAAGTGTGTAGCACAGCGCCTGGCACAACGTAAGTTCTCCAAAAAGTGTTCATCGTTGTCTCGTTTAGTTCTCACAGCAATACTGGAGTAGGTATCAGTGTCTATGTTAGAGATGAACCAGGTCTCAAAGGTGAACCTATTTAGCCACAGACATAATGAACCTCAGGTGTATCTGAAAGAAAATGAAAATACCTACCCTTCATGATTTTTTGAAAAATAAGAGATGATTTTAGAATGTGTTGCATAGGACATGTGAGATAGTTGATCTGCAAAACTCAAATCTATGCTAGGTGTTGGAGAGGCAGTGATGAACAAGACAGAGAGATCCCCTGTCCTTGGGGAGGGTAGGCTGAGCTCTCCACCCAGCCTTCAGGAATCATGAGGGGTTGTACACACCCAACTTTTTGGTAGCACACTCTTCACTGCCGTTAGGTACTCTTTTTCTTTCCTAGTTAACAGCAGGTTCTGATTTCTTCATAGTGAGTGATCCTTAAGGTTCTTGACTAACCACAAAATGATCAAAGATGGAGAGTCACCAGGAGGTTATCTTTGCTGCCCCAGCAGTTCCTTCTGGGCACACCCTCCCTTGCTTCCCCAATTCAGGGCCCCTGGTGCTAGCAGAAGAAGAAATAGATGCCATCACTGCTTTAACATGGCAAAAGCAAGTGTTATTTCTACCATAATGACTCCCTAGATCCAGGCCAAGCTGCCAGCCACCCTTCAGAATGTTCTCTCACTGTGTATATCAGTGTGGTGGCTGATGGGTACCCAGGTCACAAACTCATATAAAGGCCACAGACGGATTTATTCATATTTACTCATTTCCAAGCAATGAATTAATGAAAAGAAAATCAGCAGGCAATTAAAGAGTTTATTGAGCACCACTTCTCTGAGGATCACTTCTTCTCTGCTGTTCTTGAATTCATTCATTCAAACACTTAATAAGCCCCTCCTATGTACCAGGTTTATGTAGTCTCTGGGGATACAGAGATTATCCCAAGATGTTAGCAGTTTTGAAAATGTCTCAAGAAGGGCTGTCCTCTGTGTTTGAGAACAATCCAAAGTATTGTTGACATAGCAGTATATTTTTTATATTTTTGATGCCTCTGGTTTTCTACATTTAACTTTCTATATAGCATGTTAGGAAATTTCATTCCAACCTGTAAAATCGGACTATGGGTTTATAATACTGCCATTGCCTCAGTGCCAAAGCCTGGGGGCTCCAGTGTCCAGATGAGGCTGCCAGGAGCTGTTCTGGGCTTCTTCCATACCACAATTAAGCTTTCAGTATAATATAAAATATCATTTCAAAGGTGAGTGACTCTATGTAGAATTTGAATTAAACGGGATCTCCTAAAACTAAAGATATACCAACATGGTTTTATGATTTAGTATTGCTCTGTTTTCTTCAACATGATAAATTTCTACATACATTTACTGAAAGAGGAAGACCTTTGTAGCTTAGTTAGAAATAGAGAAAGAGTGCATAAAAAATTTCATGCATAGTTCTATGGAAAATGCTAAAATACCTCCTAATTTTAATCTATAATGTCATTTTCCTAATTTTCCATTAGGAAAATGACATTATAGATTAAAAAGAAAAAGTTGAAATCATTAACAGCTACAGATAAAATAAGCTAATCTTTGTATGTAAATATATAAATCCACAGGGAAACATGGGAATTGGGTTAATTTGAGTGTAATAGGGTTGGGAACTTTTTAAAATCTTTAGGTTTTTGCTAAATTATCCCTTATATATTTCCTCAGTTTTAATTTCTCTACATTTCAAAAACTTCTTAGTCAAAAAGTATGTGAAGCACTTTGTATTCCAACTTTGAGTTTTCATTAGTGATATTTAATACAATAAACATCATGAAACTCACAGCACAAGAGGGAGAATTTGAAAGGACTGTTAAAAATTTTTTTCATTCTTTTTCACAATATATTATCCCTATCTTGTTTTCACTAAGTAAGTTTCTTTGCCTCGCCATGGAATTAAAATTTATTTCCCAGTATATCTTGATAGTCCTATGAGCACAAACTGTTTTTTATGTACAGCTACACCAGAGTTATTCAAAATTATTACTGTTTGGGGGAGAATAACTCACTGAACTATCAAATAAATATATCCCTGCACAAAGATAAAGATTTGCCGTGAACTTTTTAAAGATAAAAGTAAGTGTAAAGGAGGTCACCTTGACTTTCAAACTTCTTGACAGTAGTGTTTTTCCAGAGAGTTCTTATTCATAGTGACTTACTGTGGAAAGACAAGAGATAAAGCCAAAAATAAAAATATGTATTTGAGCACATACTGTGTTTCAGGTCCCATGTTAGGAGTTCACAGAAAAAGAAAAAAATATATATTTATATATATACTTTCAACCTTAATGATAGATTCCATTTTAGAATAAGATATTGAAAATATCTGAATTTGTTTAAAAAAAACAGAAGTTGCCATTTAGTCCTAGTATCCCATAGTGTCTAATTTTATTCCAACAGTGTTATTTCACTTATGTTAAATATTCTGTACATTTCTTTTTTTTAATTGAAGTATAGTTGACTTACAAAATTATATTAGTTTTGGGTGTACAACATAGGGATTCAATATTTTCATAGATTATACCCCATTTAAAGTCATTATAAAATATTGGCCATAGTCCCTGTGCTATACAATATATCTGTGTAGCTTATTTATTACATACATAATGGTTTGTACCTCTTAATCCCCTACCCCTCTCTTGCCCCTCCTTTTTCTCCCCTCCCCACTGGTAACCACTAGTTGGTTCTCTATATCTGTGAGTCTGTTTCTGTTCTGTTATATTCATTTGTTTGTTTTATTTTTTAGATTCCACATATAAGTGATAAAATACAGTATTTGTCTTTCTCTGTCCTACTTATTTCATTCAACATAATGCCCTCCAAGTCTATCCATGTTACTGCAGATGGCAAAATTTCATTCTTTTTTTTTTTTTTTAAACATCTTTATTGGGGTATAATTGCTTTACAATGGTGTGTTAGTTTCTGCTTTATAACAAAGTGAATCAGCTATACATATACATATGTTCCCATATGTCTTCCCTCTTGCGTCTCCCTCCCTCCCACTCTCCCCATCCCACCCTTCCAGGCTGTCACAAAGCACCGAGCTAATATCCCTGTGCCTTGCGGCTGCTTCCCCCCAGCTATCTACCTTACTACGTTTGTTAGTGTGTATATGTCCATGACTCTCTCTCGCCCTGTCAAAACTCACCCCTCCCCCTCCCCATACCCTCAAGTCCGTTCTCCAGTAGGTCTGCGTCTTTATTCCTATCTTACCCCTAGGTTCTTCATGACATTTTTTTCCCTTAAATTCCATATATATGTGTTAGCATACGGTATTTGTCTTTTTCTTTCTGACTTACTTCACTCTGTATGACAGACTCTAGGTCTATCCATCTCATTACAAATAGCTCAATTTCATTTCTTTTTAAGGCTGAGTAATATTCCATTGTGTATATGTGCCACATCTTCTTTATCCATTCATCCGATGATGGGCGCTTAGGTTGTTTCCATGTCCTGACTATTGTAAATAGAGCTGCAATGAACATTTTGGTACATGACTCTTTTTGAATTTTGGTTTTCTCAGGGTATATGCCAAGTAGTGGGATTGCTGGGTCATATGGTAATTCTATTTGTAGTTTTTTAAGGAACCTCCATACTGTTCTCCACAGTGGCTGAACCAATTCACATTCCCACCAGCAGTGCAAGAGTGTCCCCTTTTCTCCACACCCTCTCCAGCATTTATTGTTTCTAGATTTTTTGATGATGGCCATTCTGACTGGTGTGAGATGATATCTCATTGTAGTTTTGATTTGCATTTCTCTAATGATTAATGATGTTGAGCATTCTTTCATGTGTTTGTTGGCATTCTGTATATCTTCTTTGGAGAAATGTCTATTTAGGTCTTCTGCCCATTTTTGGATGGGGTTGTTTGTTTTTTTGTTATTGAGCTGCATGAGCTGCTTGTAAATTTTGGAGATTAATCCTTTGTCAGTTGCTTCATTTGCAAATGTTTTCTCCCATTCTGAGGGTTGTCTTTTGGTCTTGGTTATGGTTTCCTTTGCTGTGCAAAAGCTTTGAAGTTTCATTAGGTCCCATTTGTTTATTTTTGTTTTTATTTCCATTACTCTAGGAGGTGGGTCAGAAAGGATCTTGCTGTGATTTATGTCATAGAGTGTTCTTCCTATGTTTTCTTCTAAGAGTTTGATAGTTTCTGGCCTTACATTTAGGTCTTTAATCCATTTTGAGCTTATTTTTGTGTATGGTGTTAGGGAGTGATCTAATCTCATACTTTTACATGTACCTGTCCAGTTTTCCCAGCACCATTTATTGAAGAGGCTGTCCTTTCTCCACTGTACATTCCTGCCTCCTTTATCAAAGATAAGGTGTCCATATGTGCGTGGGTTTATCTCTGGGCTTTCTATCCTGTTCCACTGATCTATCTTTCTGTTTTTGTGCCAGTACCATACTGTCTTGATTACTGTTGCTTTGTAATATAGTCTGAAGTCAGGGAGCCTTATTCCTCCAGCTCCTTTTTTCGTTCTCAAGATTGCTTTGGCTATTCGGGGTCTTTTGTGTTTCCATACAAATTGCGAAATTTTTTGTTCTAGTTCTGTGAAAAATGCCAGTGGTAGTTTGATAGGGATTGCATTGAATCTGTAGATTGCTTTGGGTAGTAGAGTCATTTTCACAATGTTGATTCTTCCCATCCAAGAACATGGTATATCTCTCCATCTATTTGTATCATCTTTAATTTCTTTCATCAGTGTCTTATAATTTTCTGCATACAGGTCTTTCGTATCCTTAGGTAGGTTTATTCCTAGATATTTTATTCTTTTTGTTGCAATGGTAAATGGGAGTGTTTTCTTGATTTCACTTTCAGATTTTTCATCATTAGTATATAGGAATGCCAGAGATTTCTGTGCATTAATTTTGTATCCTGCTACTTTACCAAATTCATTGATTAGCTCTAGTAGTTTTCTGGTAGCATCTTTAGGATTCTCTATGTATAGTATCATGTCATCTGCAAACAGTGACAGCTTTACTTCTTCTTTTCCGATTTGGATTCCTTTTATTTCCTTTTCTTCTCTGATTGCTGTGGCTAAAACTTCCAAAACTATGTTGAATAAGAGTGGTGAGAGTGGGCAACCTTGTCTTGTTCCTGATCTTAGTGGAAATGCTTTCAGTTTTTCACCATTGAGGATGATGTTTGCTGTGGGCTTGTCATATATGGCTTTTATTATGTTTAGGAAAGTTCCCTCTATGCCTACTTTCTGGAGGGTTTTTATCATAAATGGGTGTTGAATTTTGTCGAAAGCTTTCTCTGCATCTATTGAGATGATCATATGGTTTTTCTCCTTCAATTTGTTAATATGGTTTATCACATTGATAGATTTGCGTATATTGAAGAATCCTTGCATTCCTGGAATAAACCCCACTTGATCATGGTGTATGACCCTTTTAATGTGCTGTTGGATTCTGTTTGCTAGTATTTTGTTGAGGATTTTTGCATCTATGTTCATCAGTGATATTGGCCTGTAGTTTTCTTTCTTTGTGACATCCTTGTCTGGTTTTGGTATCAAGGTGATGGTGGCTTCGTAGAAGGAATTTGGGAGTGTTCCTCCCTCTGCTATATTTTGGAAGAGTTTGAGAAGGATAGGTGTTAGCTCTTCTCTAAACGTTTGATAGAATTCACCTGTGAAGCCATCTGGTCCTGGGCTTTTGTTTGTTGGAAGGTTTTTAATCACAGTTTCAATTTCAGTGCTTGTGATTGGTCTGTTCATATTTTCTATTTCTTCCTGATTCAGTCTTGGCAGGTTGTGCATTTCTAAGAATTTGTCCATTTCTTCCAGATTGTCCATTTTATTGGCATAGAGTTGCTTGTAGTAATCTCTCATGATTTTTTTTATTTCTGCAGTGTCAGTTGTTACTTCTCCTTTTTCATTTCTAATTCTATTGATTTGAGTCTTCTCCCTTTTTTTCTTGATGAGTCTGGCTAGTGGTTTATCTATTTTGTTTATCTTCTCAAAGAACCAGGTTTTAGTTTTATTGATCTTTGCTATTGTTTCCTTCATTTCTTTTTCATTTATTTCTGATCTGATTTTTATGATTTCTTTCCTTCTGCTAGCTTTGGGGTTTTTTTGTTCTTCTTTCTCTAATTGCTTGAGGTGCAAGGTTAGGTTGTTTATTCGAGATGTTTCCTGCTTCTTAAGGTGGGCTTGTATTGCTATAAACTTCCCCCTTAGAACTGCTTTTGCTGCATCCCATAGGTTTTGGGTCGTTGTGTCTCCATTGTCATTTGTTTCTAGGTATTTTTTTATTTCCTCTTTGATTTCTTCAGTGATCACTTCATTATTAAGTAGTGTATTGTTTAGCCTTCATGTGTTTGTATTTTTTAAAGATCTTTTCCTGTAATTGATATCTAGTCTCATGGCGTTGTGGTCGGAAAAGATACTTGATACAATTTCAGTTTTCTTAAATTTACCAAGGCTTGATTTGTGACCCAAGATATGATCTATCCTGGAGAATGTTCCATGAGCACTTGAGAAAAATGTGTATTCTGTTGTTTTTGGATGGAGTGTCCTATAAATATCAATTAAGTCCATCTTGTTTAATGTATCATTTAAAGCTTGTGTTTCCTTATTTATTTTCATTTTGGATGATCTGTCCATGGGTGAAAGTGGGGTGTTAAAGTCCCCTACTATGAATGTGTTACTGTTGATCTCC
Organism: Phocoena sinus; assembly: GCF_008692025.1. Lineage (NCBI taxonomy): Eukaryota > Metazoa > Chordata > Mammalia > Artiodactyla > Phocoenidae > Phocoena > Phocoena sinus. The sequence goes on from NC_045766.1 coordinate 36,101,657, forward strand.
CCTTTTATGGTTGTTAGTATTTGCCTTATGTATTGAGGTGCTCCTATGTTGGGTGCATAAATATTTACAATTGTTATATCTTCTTCTTGGATTGATCCCTTGATCATTATGTAGTGTCCTTCTTTGTCCCTTTTAATAGTCCTTATTTTAAAGTCTATTTTGTCTGATATGAGAATTGCTACTCCAGCTTTCTTTTGGTTTCCATTTGCATGGAATATCTTTTTCCATCCCCTTACTTTCAGTCTGTATGTGTCTCTAGTTCTGAAGTGGGTCTCTTGTAGACAGCATATATAAGGGTCTTGTTTTTGTATCCATTCAGCCAATCTGTGTCTTTTGGTGGGAGCATTTATTCCATTTACATTTAAGGTAATTATCGATATGTATGTTCCTATTTCCATTTTATATATTGTTTTGGGTTCGCTACTATAGGTCATTTCCTTCTCTTGTGTTTCGTGTCTAGAGAAGTTCCTTTAGCATTTGTTGTAAAGCTGGTTTGGTGGTGCTGAACTCTCTCAGCTTTTGCTTGTCTGTAAAGGTTTTAATTTCTCCATCAAATGTGAATGAGATCCTTGCTGGGTAGAGTAGTCTTGGTTGCAGGCTATTCTCCTTCATCACTTTCAGTATGTCCTGCCACTCCCTTCTGGCTTGTAGGGTTTCTGCTGAGAGATCCGCTGTTAACCTTATGGGGATTCCCTTGTGTGTTATTTGTTGTTTTTCCCTTGCTGCTTTTAATATGCTTTCTTTGTATTTAATTTTTGACAGTTTGATTAATATGTGTCTTGGCGTGTTTCTCCTTGTATTTATCCTGTATGGGACCCTCTGTGCTTCCTGGACTTGATTAACTATTTCCTTTCCCATATTAGGGAAGTTTTCAACTATAATCTCTTCAAATATTTTCTCAGTCCCTTTCTTTCTTTCTTCTTCTTCTGGAACCCCTATAATTCGAATGTTGGTGCGTTTCATGTTGTCCCAGAGGTCTCTGAGACTGTCCTCAGTTCTTTTCATTCTTTTTTCTTTATTCTGCTCTGCAGTAGTTATTTCCACTACTTTATCTTCCAGGTCACTTATCCGTTCTTCTGCCTCAGTTATTCTGCTATTGATCCTATCTAGAGTGATTTTAATTTCATTTATTGCATTGTTCATCGTTGCTTGTTTCATCTTTAGTTCTTGTAGGTCCTTGTTAACTGTTTCTTGCATTTTGTCCATTCTACTTCCAAGATTTCGGATCATCCTTACTATCATTATTCTGAATTCTTTTTCAGGTAGATTGCCTATTTCCTCTTCATTTGTTAGGTCTGGTGGGTTTTTATCTTGCTCCTTCATCTGCTGTGTGTTTTTCTGTCTTCTCATTTTGCTTATCTCACTGTGTTTGGGGTCTCCTTTTTGCAGGCTGCTCTTTCGTAGTTCCCGTTGTTTTTGATGTCTGTCTCCAGTGGCTAAGGTTGTTTCAGTGGGTTGTGTAGGCTTCCTGGTGGAGGGGACTAGTGCCTGTGTTGTGCTGGATGAGGCTGGATCTTGTCTCTCTAGTGGGCAGGTTCACGTCTGGTGGTGTGTTTTGGGGTGTCTGTGGCCTTATTATGATATTAGGCAGCCTCTCTGCTAATGGGTGGGGTTGTGTTCCTGTTTTGCTAGTTGTTTGGCATAGGTTGTCCAGCACTGTGGCTTGCTGGTCGTTGAGTGAAGCTGGGTGCTGGTGTTAAGATGGAGGTCTCTGGGATATTTCCACCGTTTAATATTATGTGGAGCTGGGAGGTCTCTTGTTGACCAGTGTCCTGAAGTTGGCTCTCCTACCTCAGAGGCAGAGCCCTGACTCCTGGCTGGAGCACCAAGAGCCTTTCATCCACACAGCTCAGAATAAAAGGGAGAAAAAGTAGGGAGAATTAGTAGAAGTATGAGTAAAGAAAGAAGGAAAGGAGGAAAGGAAGGAAGGAAGAAAGAAGCAAAGAAGGAAAGAAAGGAGGGAGGGAGGGAGGGAGGGAGGAAGGAAGGAAGGAGGGAAAGAAGGAAAAACAGAAAGAAAGATGATACAGTAAAAATAAAATAAAGTATAATATAGTTATTGAATTAAAAAATATTTAGAAAAAAAAAAAAAAGGGACGGATAGAACCTTAGGACAAATGTTGGAAGCAAAGCTATACAGAGAAAATCTTACACAGAAGCATACACATACACCTTCACAAAAAGAGGTAAAGGGGGAAAAATCATAAATCCTGCTCCCTGAGACCACCTCCTCAATTTGGGGTGATTCGTTGTCTAAAGGAGGGAAGGAAGGAAGGAAAGAAAGAAAGAACGAAGGTAAAGTACAATAAAGTTATTACAATTAAACTTAATTATTAAGAAAAAGAATTTTTTAAAAAAAAGTCATGGACGGATAGAGCCCTAGGACAAATGGTGGAAGCAAGAGTATACAGACAGGATCTCACACAGAAGCATACACGTACACATTCACAAAAAGAGGAAAAGGGAAAAAAATCATAGATCTCGCTCCTAAATTCCACCTCTTCAATTTGGGATCATTCCTTGTCTATTCAGGTATTCCACAGATGCAGGGTATATCAAGTTGATTGTGGAGCTTTAATCCGCTGCTTCTGTGGCTGCTGGGAGAGATTTCCCTTTCTCTTCTTTGTTCTCACAGCTCACAGGAGCTCAGCTTTGGATTTGGCCCTGCCTCTGCGTGTAGGTCGCTGGAGGGCGTCTGTTTTTTCGCTCAGACAGGACGGGGTTAAAGGAGCCGCTGATTCGGGGCCTCCGGCTCACTCAGGCCGGGGGTTGGGGGATGGGGGAAGGAGGGGCACTGCGTGCGGGGCGGGCCTGCGGCGGCAGAGGCGGCGTGACGTTGCGGCAGAGGCCGGCGTGATGTTGCACCAGCCTGAGACCCGCCGTGCGCTGTCCCGGGGAAGTTGTCCCTGGATCCCGGGAACCTGGCAGTGGCGGGCTGCACAGGCTCCGCGGAAGAGGGGTGTGGAGAGTGACCTGTGCTCGCACACAGGCCCCTTGGTGGCGGCAGCAGCAGCCTTAGCGTCTCCCGCCCGTCTCTGGGGTCCGCGGTTTTAGCCGCGGCTCGCGCCCGTCTCTGGGGTTTGCGCTTTCAGCCGCGGCTCGCGCCCGTCTCGGGGGCTCGCGCCCTCAGCCGCGGCTCGCGCCCGTCTCTGGGGTTCGCGCTTTTAGCCGCGGCTCGCGCCCGTCTCTGGAGTTCCTTTAAGCAGCGCTCTTAAACCCCTCTCCTCGCGCACCAGGAAACAAAGAGGGAAGAAAAAGTCTCTTGCCTCTTCGGCCGGTGCAGGCTTTTCCCCGAACTCCCTCCCGGCTAGTCGTGGTGCACTAACCCCTTCAGGCTATGTTCAAGCCGCCAACCCCAGTCCTCTCCCTGAGCTCCGTCCAAAACCGAAACCCGAGCCTCAGCTCGCAGCCCCGCCCGCCCCGGCGGGTGAGCAGACAAGCCACTCGGGCTGGTGAGTGCCGGTCGGCACCGATCGTCTGTGCGGGAATCTCCCCGCTTTGCCCTCCGCACCCGTCGCTGTGCACTACTCCGCGGTCCCGAAACTCCCCCCTCTGCCTCCCGCAGTCTCCGCCCGCGGAGGGGCTTCCTAGTGTGTGGAAACTTTTCCTCCTTCACAGCTCCCTCCCACTGGTGCAGGTGCCGTCCTTATTCTTTTGTCTCTGTTTTTTCTTTTGCCCTACCCAGTTACGTGGGGAGTTTCTTGCCTTTTGGGAGGTCTGAGGTCTTCTGCCAGCCTTCAGTAGGAGTTCTGTAGGAGTTGTTCCACGTGTGGATGTATTTCTGGTGTATCCGTGGGGAGGAAGGCGATCTCCGCGTCTTACTCTTCCGCCATCTTCAAGGTCCCCCCCATTCTTTTTTTATGGCTGAGTAGTACTCCATTTGTGTGTGTATGTGTGTGTGTACACACACACATACACCACATCTTCTTTATCCATTCATCTGTTGATGGACACTTAGGTTGCTTCCATATCTTGGCTCTTGTAAATAATGCTGCTGTGAACATTGGGGTGCATATATTTTTCTGAATTAGTGTTTTCATTTTCTTTGGATATATACCCAGGAGTGGAATTGCTGGTTCATATAGTAGTTCTATTTCCAGTTTTTTTGAGGAGCCTACATGCTGTTTTCCACAGTGGATGTATCAATTTACATTTTCACCAACAGTGTGCTAGGGTTCTCTTTTCTCCACATCCTTGCCAACGTTTTTTATTTATTGTCCTTTGGCAATAGTCAGTCCGACAGGTGTGAAGTGTGAAGTGGTATCTCATTGTGGTTTTGATTTGCATTTCCCTGATGATTAGTAATGCTCAGCATCTTTTCATGTGCCTATTGGCTATCTGTATATCTTCTTTGGGAAAATATTCAGGTCTCCTGCCCATTTTGTAGTCAGGTTATTTGTTTTTCAGGGTTTTTTTATAGTGAGTTGTATGAACTGTTTATACATTTTGGATATTAACCCCGTATCGGTCATATCATTTGCAAATATTTTTTCCCATTCTGTAGGTTTTTTCGTTTTGTTGATGGTTTCCTTTGCTGTGCAAAAGCTTTTAAGTTTAATTAGGTTCCGTTGTTCATTTTTCCTTTTGTTTCCTTTGCCTGAGGAGACAGATCCAAGAAAACATTGCTAAGACTTATGTCAAAGAGTGTTCTGCCTATGCTTTCTTCTAGGAGTTTTATGGTTTCTGGTCTTACATTTAGGTCTTTAATCCATTTTGAATCTATTTTTTTATGTGGCGTGAGAAAATGTTCTGATTTTGTTCTTTTACATGTCCAGCTGTCCAGTTTTCCCAGCACCACTATTCTGTTCATTTCTTATAGGAGTGCTTCCAAAGAACAAAATGAATAAGGCACCTTAATGATGCATGCTGGTTATAAGTGCCCTGGAAACTTTGTTGTAAGAAATAATTTTCAACATGTAAATATTAGTACGGTAAAACATGAGAAATTTGACCAAGAAACTTAGGACAAAGTATTAACAAAATGTAAACAGTGCCTCTGCCTCTTTTTCATGTTCAGGAAATAGGAAGAGTTGTAATTTGTTAGAATCCTTGTTTATCAATGGATTTCCCAGTAAAGCAATACGGATTTTTTTTTTTAACTTTTGCTTCTTATTATAAAAGTAGTAATATTCATTCCAATAGTGTGGGCAGAAAATTAAAACACCCTAGGAAGAAAAACTCATCAAAGAATTTTTTGGCTTTATTTTATTTAAACTTTTCATAACAGGCTAAAGGTGCTAGATCAACCAATTCAGGAGTCACACCTACATGAGGAAATGTAAGAAGCTTTAGCCATGGATTTACATTACTATGTATCATTAATTCTAACATCTAAATTTGGGCAGTGGGTCATTGCTTTCTGGGGGAAGATTTAAGGCAGTGAAATTTCATTCCTATGCTATGTGTGCAGCAGCTCCTCAGGGGACTGTCAACCCTGGCATTCTGCTTTATAGAACAAAACTGCCTCTTCTAAACTTCTCCCCCAATCCTTCATCCTACTTCTGTTACTACACTGCCTTGTCTTTAAACTTTACTGATCAGATTAATGGAGAAACAGAACAAAGTGGCTCCAGGTAGATTTGCCCTGAAACAAATCTTAAGACAAAATGGAGCTAGCAGTATCCCTTGGAATTAAAAGTACATAAAACTTTAAGTCAAAGAAAGAAGGAAAATATCAAATATTTGTACATTCTCTATAAGGATCACGAAGGATGTAATGTCAGTCCTAGACGCTTAACCCTCAAAACCGCCAGCCTTCAGACAAGTATTAGAAGAAGGTCCACAGGCTTTTCTGGAAGACCCAGCCAGCCAGCTCTACGTTGGCCTTGCCTAATCTAAGACCAGGCTCCCCTCTGCCACTGCCTTGCCCACCGGTACACTCTGCTCCTTCATACACCCAAGAATACACCCAAGAATTCCTTCAATGACAGGTACATCTCATTATGACTCCACTCTCAGTCCTGGCTCTTAAGGGTTTGAGAGCTTAAAGCCCAGGATGGCTCTGTGCATGAGGTCTCATGGGAAGACAAGATAAAACCTGTCCTCAGGTGGAAATGGGAGAATCTGGGAGCAGGGAGGTGGCCCAGAGGAGTGGCCTGTTCTTCATCCATAGACAAGGAAGTTTGTGGGCAGAAACAGATGTAAAGCTTATCATAAGGAAGGTTCAGTCAGGAGGCATTTGGCAGAGGGAAGAAAGTGGGAAGATTCATGAAAGCAAGATATTGTTACAAGCATTCAGAGCACACGCTAGGCCATACCATTTTGGCTGGAGCAGAGTATGTGGGGGAGATGGGGAGGCATCATTACCAGAAAACAGCATGAGGCTGGAGGAGGCCACGGCCATGGAGATCCCACCACTAACCACCTGTGGAAAGTCATTTCTCTACCACTTCACTTCCTCATCTTTATATACATGGAATTGTTCAGGTCTTGCAGAGTTGCCTGTGATGAGTATACTACTTGCACTTCCCTTGCCTGAGAGCCCACTTTTATTCTGCATGGCCTTTACCACTTCCTTGCCTAGTTGCATCGCTATTTCAAGCTCTTTTATAAAGTGTAGGTGTGAAAGCAGCCCTTCATTGCCCCCTCCCTGCCCAGAGTTTAAATAGTATTATTGGCTCTTGCAAGAAAAGGTAACCAAAGTAAAACAGTAAAGGCTAGGCTGTTATCACTCCTGTTATCTCAGGCCAGATGCTCATTAGCAATAGACTAGTAGCCAAAAAACGAGAGACCAGACTGCAGCTTGGATCCAAAAATAAGCGCCAGGCTCGGTGGAAAACAAATACAAACCAGATATAAGAAAGAATGCTTTGTCTGTACCATTTGAAAAAGATAGAGCCTTGAGCTATGTCCCACATGCCCAGACATAGGTCTACATCCAGTTCATCTACAGTGGCCACAGTGGGGTTGCTCAGAATGTTGTTTTGCTACTTAGCCACTCACTCTGCTGCATCCCCAGCAGGAGGACAGCTCCATTCCATGCCCTTCAAGAGGGCACCAAGGGCAATAAGCCAATTTCTTCACCTCTCTCACCTGTCTGTACATCTCAATACCATTTTCTGAGACTTTCTCTCAGGCCAGATTTCTAGGTATCTGCTTTCTGTTTGTTTTGTTTTGATCCTGCATCAATATGAACATTAAGGTAACTGTGCAACTCACCTATCTTACTGAAAGAACAGCAATCTTTCCGTACCATACTGTGATTAAGAGTGTGACATTGGTTAAATCCTGGCTCCACCTCCACCAATTACTAGTTACTTGGACTCTGGGCAAGTAACTTAACCTCTGAAAATGGAAATGGTGAAGTAACAGCTGAGTATAAGAATTAGAAAGGCAAGTCAGAGTGTAAAGAAAAGGAAGAGGTACTAAAATATCAGTATGTGAAGAATCTAGAACTGTGGTCCTCCAGTTAGTCTTCGACAAAAGAGGCAAGAGCATACAATGGGGAAAAGAGAGTCTTTTCAGCAAGTGATGTTGGGAAAGTTGGACAGCCACATGTAAATCAATGAAGCTAGAACACACCCTCACACCATATACAAAAATAAATTCAAAATGGCTTAAAGACTTAAATATAAAACAATACACCATAAAACTCCTGGAAGAGAACATAGGCAAAACATTTTCTGACATAAATCGTACCAATGTTTTTAGGTCAGTCTCCCAGGGCGATAGAAATAAAAGCAAAAATAAACAAATGGGACCTAATCAAACCTATAAGACTTTGCACAACAAAGGAAACCATAAACAAAATGAAAAGACATTCTATGGACTGGGAGAAATATTTGCAGATGAAGTGACCAACAAGGGCTTAATTTCCAAAATATACAAACAGCTCCTACAATGCAATAACAACAACAACAAAACAAACAACCCAATCGAAAAATGGGCAGAAGAACTAAGTAGACATTTCTCCAAAGAAGACATACAGTTGGACAATAGGCACATGAAAAGATGCTCATCATCGCTAATTATTAGAGAAATGCGAATCAAAACTACAACAAGGTACCACCTCCCACCAGTCAGAATGGCCATCATTTAAAAGTTTACAAATAATAAATGCTGGAGAGGGTGTGGAGAAAAGGGAACCCTCTTACACTGTTGGTGGGAATGTAAATTGGTGCACCCACTATGGAAAACAGTATGGAGTTTCCTCAAAAAACTAAAAATAGAGTTGCCATATGATCTAGCAATCCCACTCCTGGGCATATACCCAGACAAAACTATAATTAAAGAAGATGCATGCACCCCTATCTTCATAGCCGCACTGTTGACAATAGCCAAGACATGGAAACAACCTAAATGTCCATCAACAGATGAATGGATAAAGAAGATGTGATATAGATAGGTAGATAGATATAGATACATATATATATATATATATATATATACACACACAATGGACTATTACTCAACCATTTAAAAGAACGACATAATGCCATTTGCAGCAACATGGAAGCACCTAGAGATTATCATACTAAGCAAAATAAATCAGAAAGAGAAAGACAAATACCATATGATATCACTTATATGTGGAATCTAAAATACGACAGAAGTGAACATATCTACAAAACAGAAACAGACTCACAGACATAGAGAACAGACTTGTGGTTGCCAAGGAAGGGGGTTGTGGGAGGGAAGGATTAGGAGTTTGGGATTAGCAGATGCAAGCTACTATATATAGGATGAATAAACAAGATCCTACTACATAGCACAGGGAACTATATTCAATATCCTGAGATAAACCATAATGGAAAAGAGTATGAAAAAATATATATGTGTATAATGGAGTCACTTTGCTGTACAGCAGAAAATAACACAACATTGTAAATCAACTATACTTCAATAGAAGTTTTAAAAAATAGAACTATGGTCCTCAACCCTGGCTGCAATTAGGATTATCTGAAGATCTTTTAAGAATTCTGATGCTGGGGGTCCTGTTCCCAGAGATTCTGATTTAACTGGTCTGATGAGGGACCAGGTCATTTAAAGCTCCCCACTATATTCAAATGTGCAGCCAGGCTTGAAAACCTCTGATCCAATGTAGTGAATCAGGGAAACAACCAACATGTTCTCATGGTAGAGACATTTCTTACAGGGCTGGATGCCCGAGTTTTTTTGTTTTGTTTATTTTCCTTACTTTTTTGGCTGCGTCGGGTCTTAGTTGCGGCACACAGGATCTTCGTTGAGGCACGTGGGATCTTTTGTCGCAGCTCACAGGCTTCTCTCTAGTTGTGGCGCGCGGGCTCCAGGGCGTATGGGCTCTGTAGTTTGCAGCACGCGGGCTCTCTTGTTGAGGTGCACGAGATCAATAGTTGTGGAGCACAGGCTTGGTTGCCCTGTGGCATGTGGGATCTCAGTTCCCTGACCAGGGATCGAACCCATATCCCTTGCATTGGAAAGTGGATTCTTTACCACTGGACTACCAGGGGGAAGTCCCTGGACACCCAAATTTTTAAAGTGTTTATTTACTGATTCAGCGAATGATTATTAAACACCTACTATGTGCCAGGCTTCACTTCAGTGGCTAGAATTAAAGATTTAGATTAAACCTGGTCCCTCCCCTCAGGAGATGCAGTCCGGTGAACAAGTCATATGTGAAAAAAAAATTATGTAGTTACAGTGTGATATGGTTGGTGTGGTAATAATGCTTTGTTCAAAGTGGTAGAATGGTATGAGTTCTTCACCCTTCAAAGCCCAGCCACAGAATCACAAAATCATAGAGATGAAGGAAGCTTAAGGTCCTTAATTTTGTGTGTGAGGAAACTTGAAATCAAGAAGTTGAGACTTCCCTAGGGTCATGGAGTTAATGGAACAGAGACCTACAGGAGAGGAAGTGTTAAGGAACTGGTCCAGCAGCACTGGACTCTGAGGCTGAAGTTCTGGGTCCTGAGGAATAAGTAGGATTTGGATGTAAGGTCATGGGGAAGGGTTCCATTCTCAGAAGACTCAGCCCAGAGCTAAGAGGGGAAGTGCACACAGTGCACTTGGAATGTGCAAGGAATGCCCTGGCCCTGGTGTCAGGTAGTGGCCAACAGCTTAGCACTTTGTCCTCCAAGTCAATACTGATTTGGGCTACACTCTGTTTCCTGCTTTCCATGGAAATTGGGGGGATGCTCTACACTCTGTTTCCTGCTTTCCATGAAACTTGGGGGAATGCTCCACCCCCAGTTCTACCTCTCTCTGGGAATAATTCTATTAAAATGAGATGGTGAACACATTAATTTTGTGCAGTGTGTAGTCTAAGTTCACTGAGATCTGGGGTTTGAATCTCCAACCTTAAATTCTTCAGTGATGTAACAGATGAATAACTCTAAACACCAGTAGATTAAATACCTCTCGATCATTTGGTCAGCCTTGACTACATTAACCTGGAGTCAATGTGTGCTCTATTTACCAAACTTAAAAATTGTTAAATCCAGAGTGAAGTGTGTTGAATTGGCTCTCTATTCTCCCCTGGTTCTGACCTTGATGTTGTACTTGAAGTCTCACCTTCTCTCACACCCTACCTCCTTTTAATCAGCAAATCTTATTGCCTCTCCTTCAAAATCTATCAGAAACTCAAGCACTTCTGACCATCCTCACTACCACCACCTCAGACCAAACCACTGTCATGTCTCACCTGGATTTACCACGACAGCCTCCTCACTGGTGCTGGTGCTTCAGCCTCAGCCTCAGAGGTGTGCTGTCAACACCACAGCAGAGGTTCCTTTTCAAAGAGTGTTAGACTGTGTCACTTCTCTATTTAAAACTCCTCTCCAAGGTCCTTCTTATGATTGATATCACCCCATACAATCTGTTCCCCATTACCCCTCAGACCTCATCTTCTCTTCTCTGGCCACACTGGCTTCCTCATTGACCTTGAACATGCCAAGTAAGCCCCCTCCACATTGTTTTCCCCATTTTCCCCATTGAAACGTTCTTCCCTAAGGTAACTGCATGGCAAGCTCCTTTACTTTCTTTGGGTCTTTTCTCAAAAGCCACTTTCATTGTGAACCTTATCTGGCCACCCCATCTAAAATCTCAGCCCCATCCCCTGGCATTTTACCTACTGTAGCCCACCTTATAAACATGACTTTCTTTAACACTCATCAATCAACTGCATTTTATATTTTATTTATTGATGAAATTAACATTCATAAATAAACACTATGTATTTAACTTATTTTTCTTATTATTTATTATTATTTTGTCTTTCCTCTTAAATCTCCTCCATGAGGGGAGAAATAATTTTCTCACTGTTGTATCCTGATAATTTAAGTACAAGGCCTGGCACATGGTAGACTCAAATAAATACTTGTTTAATAAAAGAATGAAGAAAAGTTAACTGTGGCATAATAAATATTATAATTGCATTTTTATATTGCCTTCTTGATAGTTATAAAAAATATATCCAAAACATAAACAAGTCAAAATACAGTATAGAAAAAGAAGTCACCAAATCTATAAACCTAAAATGATCCAAACCCTAATTGAGGGACATTCTATCAAGTACTTGATCAGTGCTCTTCAAAAGTGTCAGACCAGGAAAAGACTGAGGACTGTCACAGATCAGAGGACACTAAGGAGACGTGAACATGAAATGCAATGTTGGGTCCTGCCTAGGATCCTGGAACAGAAGAAAAGGACAATGAAATTCAAAACAAAGTCTGTAGTTTAGTTAACTAGTACTGTACTGGTGTTCATTTCCCAGTTCTGATAATTGCACTATGGTGATGTGAGATGTTAGAGGGCCAGGGAGGTAGCCTACCTGCACAAACATTATTACTTCTGAATATCTAAATATGGCTTCCTACAGGCAAGGGGATCATTTAAATGATATGCATGTTTCCTTATGCTTAGCAGTTACCCTGTAAACCACCACCAAGGTAATTAAGTAACCAAGATAGGTATGTGTGTGTGTGTCAGGGTAGTTTTCTTTTTCTTTTTATGTTTCACCGATCATTTTCTGTGCCCTGGTAGGTGTATGCCAAGGGCCTCAAACAGAGGTTTTCAAAGCATATATTCCTTGGTCCATGAAGGAGTTTCAACAGAAGACACAATAACAGTTCAAAGTTCGCTTTATACTCCCTCTGCTTTTAAAAGGTTAGAAATAACAAGTGTCAGTTAAGTAAAATGATCTTCTAAATGACATCCCACTAATTTGAGATTTCACAGTGAAATAATCATATGCCATCCTATGTCTCAAGCAGGCGTGTTCTCATTAGAGGGAGAAAAACGATCAAGAAAACTGCCACCAAAGGTTTTTGAGAATTGTATTAATTAATAAACCACCTTACATCTTGTGGAGGGGGGTAGTAGAGATAAAATCGTACAAGCAGAGTTCCCTTGTCTGGAAAGCTGCCACTTGATCCCTCTCCATCCTGAGGGAATATGTCCCATTTTTAAGTGGCAACTCATCCTCATGGGTGGCGGTGGACCCTGCCTACACTGTGCCCTCACCCCCCCACCCCCAGGCCTTCCAGCCAGGGAGAAGGACCTTCCACCTGCCCTTCTCCAGGAGGGGGCACTGCTGCGTGGGTACCAGAGGATGAGGAGAAACACATCAATCTCATAGGGACTAGAACTGAAGACTATTGATGAGTATTTTTCATGTTTCTATAAATCAAAATAAATGTTTATTTGGTGGGAAACTATCCCAGTATTTTGTACATTAATGATAGTCAAAAAGCCAATTCAATTCAATTTAACCAGATAATTACCAACCATCTACTAAGGACTCACTTTCATTCTAGGGCTGTGGAGGTAAGAAGATAAATTAAATAAAACCCTAATCCTCAGATAGCTTACTCTCTAGTAAAGGATATAAAGTTTGTAAACAAGTAACTATAAAAAGATATAAATAACAAATGTCTAAAGGGCCAGGGATGTATCCTACCTAAACAAAGTAAGCTGAATGGAGGAATGACAAAATCCCCAAAAGGAACCAAACTCTTCATTTTTACTACATTATGGTGTAGGCATATAACTTAATGTAAATATATATGATAGCCATACTCTTTTTTTTTTAGTAAAAAGGACTACAACTTTATTAAAAGTATATAAATGTAACATATAATGTGTACAGATGGCACATGGTGCCAATTGTATTTGCAGATTTTATAGTATTCCAGAGTTTGCAAGTTACACCTTTGCCACAGCCTTGGCTAAATCTTGAACTAGTGCAGAATTCAGCTGTGCTAGAGTGCTGATCTTAGTGTGCTTAGACGCGGCATACTTGTTCTTGATAGTCATGTGCTTTGTAAGCCCACGATTCACCATGACTATATTCTTAGCCAGGTGTTGCATAACAACAAGAAGGGATTCTTCAGTGTATGACAGGTAATGCTGTAGAGTTGGTGTCCATTCACCATTATCAAGAATTTTCAGTGCTAAGCAAAAAGCTCTCACTGCAATCTGAGAAGGAGGAAAGTGCACCATACGGTAGTTCAACATAGTTAGTTCCATCAGATACTTGGCCAAAGTATGTAGCTCAACATCAACCTCTCCAATCTTAGATGCTCTCCGAAGGGAACACAGGGGTAGGGGGCGACCCAGACTAAAATTTAAAGCTCTTAGAATCTTCATTTCCATCTGTCTGATTTGGTACTTAGTGTAAGTGTTGTCAGTCACAAAGGCAAAGTCACCAATTTCTGGAGGGTACATTTCCTCGTATTTGTTTGCAATAAACATGGCAGTGACACCAACCAGCTGCAGCATCTTCTCGGGCACACAGTTATCCTGCATGAACCGATCAATAATGGAAACAGTCATGTACATGATCTCCTGGAGTAACCTGAATTTCATTTGAACCTGCACTAGCCAGTCAATTAGGATGGCTCTCATGTTTCCAGTCACTTCATGACCCAGTAGGTATTTTGGTCTGACTGCTTGCTCTTCCTCAAGTTGTCTCAGATAAGCATAGATATCTTTTACATCTTCACTACAAAGGTTTGGATCCTCTCCATCTTCTGCATCCACATCACTCACTGTAAGAATTACATCAGAGAAAGCCTGACACACATATTCTCCTGCAGGGGCACAGCCAGGTGTTTCCATGGGGCTTGGAGAGGGAGTATCAACCAAAATAGGCTCAGGGGGAAGTTTCTGTTCTTTAACAGGCTCGGGTTCTGGCTCTGGCTCCAGATCCGGCTCCAGCTGGGGCTTCAGCGCAGGTACAGGTGTCTTTTCCAGAGGTTTTGGTAGTTTTTTAGCAATAACTTTTCCAGCAGCTAAAGTTTTTGCTTCCTTTTTCAGGGGCAGTTTGGCCTGTGGCTCTTCACTGACTCTGTTACCGATGTCCCCACGAGCTGTTCTTGGCCTCAGCCCGGGCTTAGAGGCTGCAACAGTGGCCACAGGCACTCACTTTGCGCCTGCCATACTGACCTTCACCTTATTTTCAGCATTAATGTTCAGTTCCTGGTGATCCAGAGCGCCATGGCTTCCTCTGCACCAGGCAGTAGCTCAGTGGGGAGAAGCAGAGCACGGGAGACCCCAACCAGCCAGGGATCTTGAACCCACCACAGGCCAACAGCCATTCCTCCGCAGCACTGATATCCATATTCTATTTTATATTTAAACTTTTAATCTGAAACTGAAAAAGAAAAGCATTTATTATTATCATTATCATTACTTTATAATTCATTACTGCTTTGACCTGACATCAGAAACCTAATGTCTTTTCTTATGTACCAAAATGTCAGTCAGGCCCTGTGGTTTGCTCTGTGATGTATGGTATGCAGCCTTAAATATGTAAACTGGGGTTGGTAAGTAGTTTTTTCAGATTAATTTTGGAATAAAACTGCTCCTAAACATAAGCTCTTCCCAATGTGGATAGGAGGATTATTTCCTCCAAGATGGGTGTACAGTCCCAGCTTTCAGTGTTGTCATAGTCTTCAATACCATTTTGTAGTACAGTTTGATAACTTCAAAGCCCTGCGTCTGTAATACCAGTTTATTTTCCTAAAGCGTGCAATCCTGTATTCAAAAGCCCCATTTCAGAGAATAAATTTCAGGCTACCACTTTCATATCTGGAAACTGACTGCAATGTAGGAAGATGAACCAAATTATTCTTTAACAAATGAATTTTCCAAAGACTTTGTTGTCAGTGCTGAGAGAAGCAAATGAGACATTTGTGCAAATACTTCTGAATGCCCCAATAGAAAAATATTCACAAGGTGTCGATGAGGCATAATGTCAGCAAGAAGCTTGGGACTTTGAGCCAATCTTTGCTGCTAAGTGGAAATCGGACTATTTCCTTTGATGACATGAACAGTTAAAAAAAATTCTTTCCAACATCACAGCACAAGTAAACCAGCAAATTCATTAAGCAAACACTGACCTGATTTTGCTCCAAGATGTAGAAGAATAGCTGATTCATGATATTAATTAGTGAATCCATGGCCTGTTTCGTTTTAGCCCAAAGCAATTTCTGATGAATGAGGAAATTAATGGATTTATGCATAGTGCCCCTACAAAATACTGTCACCTCTGATCTGTCACTTGATGGGTCCAAGGTCAGCCCCACTCTTTGTGAGAACCTGATCTGTAGTAACACTAAAATTTGGAACAGTGCCTTCTATATCCAATGGTCTGAGACCCTTCTCATCACAAAGTAATTTTGCCTTGCAGAGACTTCTTGTTCAAAAATTCTTTGACCCCTCCAAGATTCTCAAAACATCGCAAATAAATATAGCTAACAGTGTGCTGTTATTTATATCTGTGTGCTCATTTGCTGCAATAGAAGATGCCACCAATAATTTAACTTATCCTGAAAGTTCTCAGCTGTATTTTTTTAAATTAATTAATTTATTGGCTGTGTTGGGTCTTCGTTTCTGTGCGAGAGCTATCTCTAGTTGTGGCAAGCGGGGGCTACTCTTCATCGCGGTGCGCGGGCCTCTCACTATCGCGGTCTCTCTTGTTGCAGAGCACAGGCTCCAGACGCGCAGGCTCAGTAGCTGTGGTGCACGGGCCTAGTTGTTCCGTGGCATGTGGGATCTTCCCAGACCAGGGCTCGAACCCGTGTCCCCTGCATTGGCAGGCAGATTCTCAACCACTGCGCCACCAGTGAAACGCTCAGCTGTATTTTTAACATGCTGAGCGACAATGTTTCTGATTATACAAACATTTGCAAGTGCTTTTTATGCTCTGGACACAATTTCTGCTACATTCAAAAGAAACTCTTTTATAAAAGTGTTGTCTGTAAAAAGGTTTAGATGCTGAGGCAATTTTTTCACTTAATAGAGAACTGCATTTCACAGCAGATCATTTGTTTTATTCTCATTCAAAACAAATGCTGCCATTTCTTCAGTCCATTAAGTTTCCCAACACCCATCTTTTCTGTATACCAGTCATGGCTTGTTTAATTATAGTGCCTTAAGTTGTAATTTTTCTGTTGTAAATATTTTTTGTTTGGATATTCTTCACATCCACCAAAAAAGAGTGCACCCCTATTTTTTCTTGAAATACTAAACTTTGTCTTTTAGGAGATGCACAAGTCCATTTTTCTCTAAATTTTACAATAAGAAAAATAGCAGTAAACACGTGGTACTAAATAACAACTGCCAATTAATTTCAGTGTTGGAAATACAAAGGAAAGTGTGTGACCTTTGACTAAACAGGGAGGGTATAGCCCTTCCACAGAGGGCATTGCCCCTCAGATTTAGGGGATGTCTGCCGTGTGGGGCCACTGATCCTCTGTTGTTAAGAGAAGCTAGAAATCAGACTTTTAAAAGAAATATCTACTAAGATTAAGTTATCAAAATGTTAGTAACTTATTCCAAGTTTATTAAAATATCAAGTGGGTCAACATTGTTCTTGCCAGGCAAAACAAGTCTGCAAGCTGGGTGCAATCTGTAAGCCACCCATTTTCAACCTCTGGGGGTGTAGAGTGTAACAGTAAAATAACCTATATTCTACATCTGTGTAGTCCCTGAGAACTAAGAAGAAAACAGGTACAGCCACATCAGCATGCTTCTATGGAATATGAATCCAAGTGCCATAATTAATTTGGAAGCTTACTGATGAGGCAGCAAAATGCAGTGGAAAGGAAGCCCAGCATGTGTGGGAATCCTGAGTGTATCACTTATTAGGTTGGTTGATGTTAGAGTCCTCATCTGGAAATTGGGATAATAAAATTGCCTTGTAAGTTTGTCAAAATTATTAGAGATGAAACGTCTTATACACGTTTCTCAGTGTACTGTTGGCATTTGGAAGATGTTCCATAAACAGTAGCTATCCTGTTATTACACACCACAAAACGTAAGTTTCCAACCATATGTCTTCGTTGCCCCCACAAGCACGAACGGTGCCCAGCCACCTCCTGCCACCCCTCCCTCTCCACATCATGTTTCACTCCTCGGAGCAGCAGCCCACGCCGCGGCTCATCAGCCCACTCAAGTTTTCTACTTGCCTTGCCCATGCTCTTACCTGTACCTGGAATGCCTGTCCCCACCCCCCCTCCTTCATTCAGCTCCTTCCTTTGCAACTCAACCAAAGTGTCACCTCTTCTGGGAAGTCTTTCCTGAGGGCCACCTCCAGTCTGAGTAGAGCACTCCTTCCCTTCCTGCCTTGTGTTTGCCTCCGTCATAGCATTTGTTGATAGTATTGTCAACTGTGAGCTCCTGAGACAGAGGAGCTGGGGCAGTCACCTCACTGTCCTGAGCACCTGGGTGCAGTGTCTTTGCCTGGCATGTAATTAGGGCTCAAAAAAAAAAAAAAAACAGATCAAGGAGAGAATTATGAATACGAATGAGGTGACTATAGACTGGAGTGGAAACAGCCCACTCAGTGTCTGCTTCCCTCTTGTTTTACAAATGCGAATCTTTGGCTACTGGTTATGCCTCTCCTCCTTGCCTTCCCAAACCTCATGCTGGCTACTGCTTCTACCCCACCCCCAAACCAATGGCAATTTCCATTCTGGAGTAGCAGGTCATAAGAGAGAAGATGATTAAGTGTCATCTCCTGGGGCTTGGAAGTGGGGACTGGAAGGACCCCTGAGAGGGTTCCTTTTGAAAGGGAATAGAGAACACAAAATAGAGTCCCTCACTGGAGGCAAAGAAAGGGAGAAATGTGACCCAAGGTCTTACCTTCGCTTTCAAAACTGATAACTTCTTAGCTAAGCTGGAGCAAGAGTAGGTGTGCACCAAAGTGGGCTTGGGGCTTCTTGCACAGCAGCATACATGGTCCTACGTCAGAAGAAAAAGAATTTAGTAGACAGGGCTGCCATTAGCATATACTGGGCCTTTGAATGAAGAAAAGGCATCCAGAGGGATGCAGAGGAATACAGATCCCTGTTGGGGAACTTAGCGACAGGAGGAGGATGGGCAGGACTTCAGCCCCCAAGTGCCCCTCATCCAAGTACCTTCATGAACAGCCTACTGAAGTAGCCCTGATGTAAGAAAAAGTGCTTCCCTTAATGGGCAATATTAGAAAAATGATTAAGAATAACATGCAAATATTTATTCTTTTCCAGGAACATGGGTGACATTTGGAGGCCAAATTTCAGATGAGGTGAGTTACTTTTGGCTTCCATTATGCTGATTGGAGAAAATGCAGAGCAAACTATTTTACAATACAGTTCCTGGGATTCTGGCATTTTACAAGGATAATAGTTTAGTCACAGGAAATGGGTAAGACTGACTTAAAGATTATTTTCCATTTTATCTTGTTTCCCCTTTACAAAGGTAGTTCTTACTATCATTCCTAAGGAGATGCTTGGGGAGATAAGGGTCTTTTCCACAACTTGCAAGGTCACCATGTTATTTAATAGGTCCATAGGGAGGAGTCTTTTTTTTTTTTTTTTTTTTTGCGGTACGCGGGCCTCTCAGTGTTGTGGCCTCTCCCGTTGCGGAGCACAGGCTCTGGACGCGCAGGCTCAGTGGCCACGGCTCATGGGCCTAGCCGCTCTGCAACATGTGGGATCTTCCCGGACTGGGGCATGAACCCGTGTCCCCTGCATCGGCAGGCGGACTCTCAACCACTGCGCCACCAGGGAAGCCCTAGGGAGGAGTCTTATCTGCATATTTTTATCTGTCTGAATTTCTGTTCCCAGTATTGGGCATAGGTCACCACAGAGAGCTTGTTGCAGAGTGGAGTCTTTGGGAAGCAGACCTCTGGTGGAAATTAGCATGCAGAACAGTTATCAGGAAGTTGGGCCATGATGCATTCTCAGCAATGACCTCAGCTGACCCCGTGGGGAGCTCTGAAGCTCAGATGGACCTGCAGGGTTGTCCCAAGTTGGGGCAAGAGGAGTTGAGCGTTTATATCCCTTGTATGACCAGTCGTTGGATAGAGGCAGCCCTGGGAGGCAGGTCTGACCTTGGGGTAGGTGACTCGCTTTAGCCAGGTGCCTTCTGAGGGCAGCATTCCTACGAGCTGGGGGAATAAGTCCTTGAGCGCTGAAGGAGGACCAGGGTGGCCATCACAGGCTCCACTCCAGGGTCCTCTGACTGGCATCAGGGAGGGTGAATTGAGGAGGCACAGAGGCAGATCCACAGATATCAAAGCAGTGGCTGCAGACTTTAACCAGATGCACAATAAATGACAAGGAAGAAAGGAGGTCTAAAGTTAATAATCCCCTCTATCTAGCATGTGCATAACCTTTTACTGCCTCGTATGGTTTTTGGAGCAGAGAAAGACAAATACATCTTCCCTTTTGGAGCAGAAGGATCAACTATAAGCATATTATTTCCCCCTTCATCTTTGCTCTCCCCTTGCCAGTGTCTGCTCCCTGCTGCAGTGAGCCCAGCTTGCCCAGGTCAGAGTATGCAGGGCTGGCCTCTGAAATAAATCATTTCAAAATTATGATTCTAAAAACTACACAATAAAGCTGTTGTGAATGACTGCAGAGGCTCTCACCTCAAACGCAGACCAAATAGCGATTGTCCTTCCCAAGGGCAGCTGTGGCTTCCCCCCAGGGCCCGGCAGAGAGACTGCCAGCAAGCAGGAATGAAGGCACAGCCAGACCACAGTCACACCCATGGCTGAATTGATGGAGCTCAACTATTTCCATGTGGCAACGTAGGCACAAAGCAGATACAAATATTGGATCCCGGGATGAGCGCACCGTAATGTGCTGAGTGACGTAATCATTAGTGCCACCTTGGGAGGTGGTGATGTCCCCATTATTGGGAGAGTTCAACCATTTATTGAATAGCCACTTGGCAGGAATATTATCGAAAGGATTCGAACTGGAAACTAGATAACTGTGAGGTACCTCCCAAAGATGATTTGGCTTCATCATAAAACCAAGATAGATGTTACTCACGTGAATTATAATACTTTAAAATAATGATAAGAGTATATTACCATCTTATAGCACTTAATTTTCAGAGTTTTATTTATGTTTTCTCATCTGTGACATAGATAAGCTTCCTTCATATGCAGGTAACAGTAAACTCAACTGAAATTGGCTTAACCAATAAGGGAAAAAATATTTTTACTTTTAAATTAGAAGTGCAGAGATAGAGCAGGCTTCCAGGTTGACTCATTCAGAGCCTCCACTCCATTTCCTAGTGATTCTCCTGACCCTGTGTTCCTTTGTATATCAACTTCATCCTCAGGTAGCAGCAGGGATTCTAGACCTCAGTTAGAATAGTAACTCCAGAGAAAGAGTGTTGCTTCTAGAAACTCTGCAAGCAAGTGTTCCCAGAAGTCCTCAGCCAATCTCCTCTCACATCTCATTGGCCCAGATGTGTCACATGACCTTCCCTGAACCATGTCAGGCCCACCAGGCCCCCCTTAGAGGGAGGTAAGGTCAGCTTCCCCTGAGACCTGTGGGCTCCCTAGGGGGCCTGAACAGAATCATCCTCATTTTGCAGATAAAGAAACTAAAACACAGAGAGGTCAAATGATTTGCCCATGTTTATGTATCTAGTAAGTGATACACTCAAGGCCAGACACTGATGCTCTGACTTAGTTCAGTGATTTCTTTTCATTATTCCACATTCGGATCTTCAAATCCCATCACTGGGAAACATCTCAGCAATCATTTAGTTCAATTCTCCATTCAGAATTCTCCATCTTATCTTAAAATTTCTCCCTAGATAAGATTTATTATAAACATTTCCCAGTCATAATCTACTAGTATGTCATGTGACATAACACAAGGATGATACACAATACAAGCAAGTAAAATAATTTCTAAAATATAGGGACTTCCCTGGTGGTCCAGTGGTTAAGATTCCATGCTTCCACTGCATGGGGCATGGGATCGATCCCTGGTCAGGGAACTAGGATCCCACGTACTGCACGGGGCAGCCAAAAATATTTTAAAAATTAAAAATATATATATATGGCAGTCATGATGGAAAAACTATACTGTTCTTAACTTTTAACTTCTACTTAGGAGAAATGTCATAATGGTAGCAAATTTAAAGCAGTAAGAACATTTTTGCTGCTATTATTCTAAAGGATTTGCATGGAGTCCATTGTGCTAGCCTGACAATTTTCTTGGTATGCCAATTTAAAAACAACAGGAAAAGAGTTTATCTTGGAAATGCTGATGAAGCACCTTTAGCCCACAATGAAAAACATAATGGAAAAGTCAATTTCAAATATTTGTGAGGTGTGTAATTTTTCAGTTGACTAATAAGTCTATCAGCAAAATGAAAAAAATGTCCTTTCTCCAGTGTTATCGCTGTCCCTCCAGCGCCATCCCTCAAGGTGTGGTTTATAGCTATTCCCTGTGCTCTTCTGTTGCACTTGCCGCTCGTGTTCAGCAGCACGAAGGAAGGAACAAGGAGCTTGGAGGTCTTAGGCTGACCTGTGAGGCACCGGTGCACTCACCCCCTCCTCTCCATGTAGTGTCAGTGCGGCTAGTGGTCGTTCTGTGATGGTGCCTGGGGTGGTGCTGAGCTGTGCGTGGCGGGAGTTTTCCAACAGTCCCAGCTCCATGTAACTTTTGGTTCATCAGTGCAGTCTGCTAAGCCTCCAGGGAAAAATGTTACAAACTTTTAGGTCAGGAGTCACCCAGCTGCCAGAACCTGTTGGCTTGGGGAAAAGAGAAAGAAGAGAAATGAAGTCACCAGGGATATAAATGACCCTCTTGGTCAGTGAGATTGCAGTGCCACAGAGCATGTTGTCAAACCACGTCTTCCAAGCAGAGTGAGAAACACAAGTCTCTCCATCTCACTGTGTTCCTTGTGGCTGACTTATCCCAGCGCTGAAGGAAATCCCTCAGTGCCCAGTATAGGTCTGAGGGAAGGGGTACTTTTACCCTATTCAGGCCGGTTGAATCTTCTTTCTTCTTTCTTTCTTTAATATAACTGAGAAAAACAAGAATGGTCGGTGAAATTTCCATGTTCATAAAGACCACCAGAGGATTCCAAGTTGCTTCCCAGCTTTAGAAAGTATTTGGCTTTTACGACTGACCTTTTTTTTCTTTAACATCTTTATTGGAGTATAATTGCTTTACAATGTTGTGTTAGTTTCTACTGTATAACAAAGTGAATCAGCTATAGGTATACATATATCCCTATATCTCCTCCCTCTTGCGTCTCCCTCCCTCCCACCCTCCCTATCCCACCCCTCTAGGTGGTCACAAAGCTCCAAGCTGATCTCCCTGTGCTGTGCGGCTGCTTCCCACTAGCCATCTGTTTTACATTTGGTAGTGTATATATGTCCATGCCACTCTCTCACTTCGTCCCAGCTTACCCTTCCCCCTCCCCGTGACCTGTGCATCCTCTTGCAGGTTGCTGAACGGCTGATGACAATTGCCTACGAGAGTGGAGTGAATCTCTTTGATACGGCTGAGGTCTACGCCGCTGGAAAGTAAGTCAGTGCCTGATGTGTCTCTCAGGTGTCATTTCTGGAACCAAGAGACTCTGCCCAGACCATTGCTGACAAGGGTCTGTCCTCCCCACACATGTTGATGCCGCTGCTTTTCTCCCTCCCTCTCCCACCATCACCAGAATTGGGGCTATTGACCATCTCTGGGCCCCTCTGCCTACCTCTGGTCCCTATATGAAGAATGGACTGGAAGCAATTGCCACACGAGGGGCAGAGGTGGTTGAGATCAGAGTGGTGGCAGTGGAGATCTATAAATATTAGCTGAATGTAATTAACATAAGTGAGCAGATTCCAGCGTGGTGTTCCAAAGCTAGTCTCATAATTTCATAACCACACCTCGTAGTTCCTCAGCCTCTCTGCAGGGAAGCAGGCCTGTCCCTCCACCAGGCATTACAGGTAAATCAGAGATTAAAGGAGGGACTCCCAAAGATGCCAAGAAACCCAATATCTTTTATAAGAGGACATTTCAGACCCCATTCTAAGGACAGAGAGCGCAGCAAAGAGGCCTTGCTTCTTTTGCTGGAGAAGTCACAACTAGCTATAACCTTCTTATGGACCTGAGAGCAGGTTTGGGGCTCTAGGATAGGGCTCACTGCTAAGTCAGAACACATGGGTGCTGTGCCTTCAAGGTCCATGCCCTCTGTTCCTGCACAATAAGCACATTCAACAGAAGTGGAACGCCTTGGCCTCCTGCTGTGAGCGTGGATGCAGGAAAGAAGCTAAACATCTGGACAGCTGCTTGAGCAGCTCTGCAATTTTCTAACAGGGCTGAGGAGTGTAATCACCTGTACGCCTAATTCCCCCACTTCCAGGTAAGAATAACAGACTGCTGAATCAGGTTCATCACTGCTTGATAAAAGTGCATTTTCCTAGCCTGGATTTCCTCCTTTTCAAGGGCATGTCTATGTTTAAGGACCATCAGGGAGGTTCAGAGCCCACATCCTTGATGTTTTCTATTGAGTCCAAGGAGAGAAAATACAATTGACGAGGCCTTCTTCCTTTCCACATGCTACCCTATCTCAGCGTTTTCTTCTTTTGTTAAATCCTGCTTATTACCAAGTGGGCCTAAGGCTGAAAAAGGGGGAGTGATTAGCAAGTCTTTTAGAGCTATGTTTGTATTCCTGTTGTCAAGGATAATCGGTCCTGATTAATTATTGATTGATTGTCCTCGTGTAATGAGATAGGTTCCCACTGTGAAATGCAAGGTTGCAAGAGAGTCTGGGGAAAGAGCCCAGAAGTAACATTCAACACATACCTGCTTGGGGCATGCCCCGCAGCCAACCCACCTCATGGTTTATTGCCAGGCTGTACACTCCAACAGAGACAGATGCTAATGGATAAAGTGCTGATTATATTGATGTCACCGTTCACGAAGCCTGAGAGCCCACCTACTTCTTACAATGTTGGTCTGGCTGGGAGGAACCTAGAAGGAAGTTTTGGTCTCCTTAAGCTTGGGTCCCAGCTGGGGTAGGTGGAGGGGGAGAGGATGGTGAGGCTGTCTTCAGTATAACTCTCCACGACCGGAGTCAGCGGCAGGAAGGACACTTCCCTACGACTTCTTATATCCTTCTCCTGTGACAACGCTTGTCACTGGAATCCAGGACATTCTCTATGTGGGCTGCTGCATCTACAATCCTGGCTTTGGGACATCTAAAGCCACACATAGGTTCTTTTACCCTGCAAGATCGCCTGGAGTCAGTATTTTCTGTCTGAAAAGCATGAGGTCTCATTGTCCTCCCCAGTCACAATCGGAGACCACAGCCATTAGAAAGAAACCCTTGACTCCCTTTGGATACCGCCAAAGAGGACAGTTATATATGGGATCATTGGTTCAAAAACACCAAACTGCCAAGTGACTCTGCTGTTTCCTAGTATCAGGACTGCCGGCGGTCTCCTGCCAGTGTGTCAGGATTTGGCAGGTGCTTCTGGAATGCTCCAGGAGCAGGATTCCGCAGGCACAAGCAGAAACAGTGGAAACTGCTACCAGCCAAGAGCAGCTTCTATTTTCGGGACATGTAGGCACTGAGAGTTCAAACAAGGAGGGGATCTGGTGTTTTGGATTGACTCTTGCGTTTCCAGGACACTGTATCCTAAGACATTATCTGTTTCCTCTTCAGGGCGGAAGTGATTCTGGGGAGCATTATCAAGAAGAAAGGCTGGAGGTAATGCATTCACCGTAATCATTTACTTGCCTTTAAAAAGACTGTTGTTGTTTTGTACCAGAGAAGAGAAAATAAAATTGCATGACAACTGACCAAAAGGCTGTCAAAAAAAGTCAATTCTTTGTAAAGAAATGATTTACAGCGCCTTGAAAATAAATATTAGCGAGCTCATTACTTGTGCTTCAAAAATTATTGACTTGTCATTGATCACAATGAATTACCATGGGTTGAGCAGAGAATGTTCATGAGATATTTGTGCGTAAAAGAAAGTGGCATTTTCATGGTTTCTGACTGCCATTTGTGGTAATCTGGTGAAGGAAGCCAGCTGACAGAAAACTTATCTCCACACACATATTTATGTTCATTGTTCATTTTATTAACAACTCTGGATGCAAAGAAATGATGCAACAAGAAACCCTTGGGATAAATATCCCAAAGCTTTCTTATCTGAACACAATTAGCCAGCATCTCTCCTGTGCGCTGGGAGCCCTGTTATCTGGGCATTCAGGAAAGTGCTTCATCTGCTATCCTTGAGGGGTCCTGTTGCATCCCATCACCTTCTGGAGCCAAAGCAAGTAGTAACGAGTGATGCAATAGTGGTGGCGGGGTGGGGGGCCAACCCCCTCCATATCGCTACACCTGTCAGCACCAGTAGCTGCTTCTCCCCCAGCATGAGTACAGGATCAGGCCGAGTCCAGCCAAGGCCACAGGACAAATCTGGAGTCCTCTTTTGCTCTGGTATAAGATCTGCTGACGGCCAAATAAATAACCATTCTATGGGACGAGTGGAAATGGAGACCCAGAAGTGTATGGCGATATGAACAAATAAACTTTGGTGACCTCTTTCTCCCTCTCCCTCTCCTCTTTCCCTACTCCAGGGACTGTAAGAGTGTGAAAAGAATATTGTATTCAACCTTAAATACGGAAAAATATTCACATCCCCACCCAGTCCTCCACCTTGCCTGAGTCACCTTCCTACTCAGAATGTTGGCTCATCCATCACTGCTCAGATAGGACTGTATCACTTTCTTAGGGCTGCTGTAACAATGTGCTACAAACTGGGTGGCTTAAAACAACAGTAATTTATTCTCTCTGTTCTGGGGTCCAAAAGTACAAAATGAATATTTGGGCAAGGACATGCTCTTTCTGAATCCTTCTTTGCCTCTTCCTAGCTTCTAGTGGTTGCTGGCCATCATTGGCATTCTGTGGCTTACAACTGCAGCTCTTCAACCTCTGCCTCTGGCTTCATATGGCATTCTCCCCTCGTGTTTCTGTGCGTCTTCTTATAAAGACACCAGTCATATTGGATAAAGGGCCCACCTTACTCCAGTATCACCTCATCTTAATTTAACTAATTACATCTGCAATGACCCTATTTCCAAATAATCTCACATTCTAAGGTACTGGGGGATAGGATTTCAACATACCTTTTGCGGGGGACACAATTCAACCTATAACAGAGACCTTGGAGATGAGTCCACTAATGTCCAGTGAAATCAACAGTGAGGTGTCAGCTGCCAGAGTACACCTGAGGATGAAGGGGAGACTTCGGTGCTGTAGTTCTCTTCCCCTCTGCATCCAGAGAATGTCTACTCATCACTCACCATACTTTGCAAAGCTTCTTCTACACGTTTTGTAGAAAATAGATTAACATGTATCTTTCACAAACTGCCTTTCTGTCTTGCAAATAAAAACTCAAGCTATCCCCATGCTACAGAAAATTGATATCAGGTCATATCAGTTCACAGCTGCCCACCCGAGATTGCTGAAAAGATAAACCATAACATCACAGCATGGAGGCTACAAAAGCAGTTTCAACCAGCATCCTTGCCTACTTGTCCCAAGACCACCGCTTGCTAGGTGTGTTATCCAGGGCAAGTTACTTCTCTTTTCTGAGCCTCACTTTCCCCACCTATAAAATGGATGGCATAACTATTCATGGAGTGTTGTGCTGATAAAGTGAGATAAGGTGGACAAAAGAATATTGAAAGCTGTGCTATATCAATATGAAATACTCACAATATCATTCTTCACCCACTCAGAAGAGTTGCTCTAGATGCCTCCGTGAGGTCAGTGATGATTCATCAGGTTGTTGTCTACTCTTGCTATTTGAACATAAATATCAGTGTGCACATCCGTAGAGGCCAAACATTTTACAGAAAGCCTAATTTTGGAAAAATGTGCGGCCTTGGCAGGCCCAATTGCTCTGAATAATCCAGAGGGCTGTACTCATTTTTTAATCAGATTCCATCCAGAGCTTTGTGTTGAAGCTCTGAAAATGTTTGCTGAAGGAGACCCAGCTCCCCTGTGGCAGATTGCTGTTATACTACGTATCACGAGGTTGATGGATTAACCTGGAAAGTGCATCAGCCCTTTTGGGGTGTGTAATCTCCAGATGCATATATTCGTAGACCTTCTGTTACAGTGATTCAAATTACTTTTCAGGGAATAAACTTCAGGGGGATGGGGTTACTGACATTTTCTACAAATTTTTCTTGTTGCAGCCAAGTTGTCAGAGTTGTCACCGCCATTCCGCATTGGTTATCATTAATCATGCTAGGCTTTTATATCTGAGGGCCCCAGGTATCGACTCCACAGCTGAATTATAAATGCCTTGTTTCAAATACTCCTGAAGTTTGGTCTTAACCTTTGAATCTCAAATGCCTTTTTTTTTCCTCGACCAGTTCAATTGAATTATATACTTGGAGAAAGTAAATTACATTGAGATCTGCCTCCCAATTTTAAATTATATGACTATAGTTCTCAAGACATATTCATATTCCACAATCATAATGGTGTGATTGCATTTCCTGCCCTTGGGTGTGGTTTTGAGGAAGTAATGAATTTGCTGACAAGATTCCCACATTTCATTCCCTTAGGAATAAAGTGGTGAAACTTTGAGTTAAGGATTTTTAGGATTGTTTTTCTAAAATAACATTTCCATTTAATAAGACACTCAAAGAAATTTTATTCCTATTTATTGACTAAATTTATTCGTATTTCCATGTAGTCAGTTCTTTCCTGTGAATGCAATTGGTTGCATGACTCTTTCCAGTTGGTTGGAAAGAGTCATAACTCAGAGACACTAAGGTCCATTGTCCTTGGCAGAGGGTGGATGTACCCCCAGGAAAGTTCATGATCAATCAACACTATGTCAGATGCTCGATGAGTGTTAGTTGGTGACTGTCTATTTGAGTTCCTAATGCAGTCCATGCTTTAAGTCTTCTTACTTACTCTTCTCACTTTCCTTTCTGACTCTCCATGCCTACCACTCACCTTTGCTTTACTACCACCCAATCACCTGTGTGTTGTCACAGCCCTCCTCCTCCTCGTCTGGCCCCTCCAAGTAAAGTTCCCTTCCCTTCAGAACTCTTTCTCTTGGATCTGACTTCAAGTCCCCACTCATCAGCTTCCCTTTGTCCTTAGGTTTCAATGACATAAATTTATCTCTTCACCAGTTTCTTAAAATGTGAGGTACAATAAATTCTTTCTGGTGCTATAATAATAATATGACTCAGTACTATAACCAGCAATTCATTTACTATTTCTCTGTGTTTGTTTAACATACAGGAGGTCCAGCCTGGTCATAACAACCAAACTCTACTGGGGTGGAAAGTAAGTTAAACACCTTTTATTTCCTTGACAAGAAGCAACTAGTAGTTCGTGCTTTGATCCTTTTAGGCAACCATTTTACATCTAACATACTAAAATTAATTGGTTTGGAAAGAAAGATTTATTTTTTTTCACTTGAAAGAAATAGCAATTAGCCTAGGATTCAATTTTAGCTAGATACCCCCAAAGAAGTTTAGTGCAAAGCATGTGGTCACTTGTTACTGAGTGATTCATGGAGATTTTCAAATACCAACATCATACTTAGAACCATTTCCAAAATAGAGTTCAAATTTCAGGAAAAGAAAATAAGCACATAGCATCACAGAAGAAAAGCTACTCAAATCTGCCAAAAACTCAGAGACTTCTACGGAAAACGATGATAAAAATATCTTGTCTGGCCCCACGTGTAAGTCTCTGATCATTTCTGCAGAGGGCTCTGAAAATGCTGATCAAAAGGACCATTTCATCGAAGAATAACAGAAAGCTGCCTGTATCACTCTCTGTCAGGCCAAATAAAAGAGTGGTCCTCTCTCTGTTGTGGGATGCAGAACAAATTTCACAGGATGAATTGGCTTCTGATGGGCCTACTGGTATTTGAACTGGTACTTATGTTATTCAGCAGGACTTAGAAGACTGGCCTCTTTGTCAAACATGTGAGAAAACAGCAAACTATTCCCTATTCTTTTTCATGGAAATCTCAACGATCTCCATGGAGTTCTAACAAAAAACAAAGACAAACACAAACAAACAAAACCTTATTTATTTCCCTATAATTCATAAGGAATCATTAAAGATAAAATTGAAGGGGAATCTTCCAATCAAAATGTATATGTGTATACACACACTCATATTTTAATGCTGATTTTGAGTTTGTTTATGATAAATATGAAACTTAGATTTTTATACCTATTGTAGTCTATATGAAAATAAAGCCGCATGGTGCATATGAGAAACGTAGGTTTATATTGTGTATACTCTGATTCATGGTGCCATTGCCTGGTGCTATTGTCTGTGATTTAGTAGTACTCAAAACCTTGCCTATGATTTAGAAATAAACAGGAAATATGACAGTCTGAAAGAACCATTATGTAATAGAGTACTACATACAGTATTATCTAATATACTTTTAAAAGATACAGAATCACCAAAGGCACATGATAAACTACTATGTTTTAAAAGGGGGTTGCTGGGACTTCCCTGGTGGTGCAGTAGTTAAGAATCCACCTGCCAATGCAGGGGACACAGGTTCGATCCCTGGTCTAAGATCCCACATGCCACGGAGCAACTAAGCCTGTGTGCTGTGCGCCACAACTACTGAGCCTGTGCTCTAGAGCCCGCGAGCCATAACCACTGAAGCCCGCATGCCTAGAGCCCATGCTCCGCAACAAGAGAAGCTACCACAATGAGAAACATGCACACCGCAACAAAGAGTAGCCCCTGCTCACAACTAGAGAAAGACGGCATGCAGCAATGAAGACCCGACGCAGCCAAAAATAAAATAAAATAAATAAATTTTTTAAAAAGGGGGTTGCCAAAGGCATTGGTGTTAAAGAAGTATTTCATCAGTACTTTAAAACTCAAGGACCACATTTCTTTCTAATTGGCTAGAGTCTGAGAATGGTCTGGGCAGGCAAAAGTCCATTAAATATTCATCTTCTTAGAAAACTAAGGAAGACTCGGTACATCACCTTTTAAAAGAAAATAGTTGTTTAATTTCTTTTGAAAGTCAAAAGTCACTTTCAGATTTGCTTCCTTTCTCAGAAAAGCCAATGCTGTCAGTAGCCCGACAATCTTATAGTAAGCTCGCAAACTTACGTCAAGCTTTCGTTTTGTTTTGTTTTGTTTAGCTTGGGATTGGTTAAAAACAAGGTGGGAAGTTGAGCCATGTGTCAAGTGTCAAATTATATATGGACAAGGTGTGCACAGCTGAGTTGTTATTTACATGGTATGATGACAGTGATGGTTAGTTTATCTCCTGGGGTCTACAAAGAAAAGCCGCTAGGTGTGCTGCCCACCAGCCTTCTCTCCCCAGCCTGCAGTGGTGCAGAATTTGCTAAGAACAGGGAATACCATTAACAATTCAGTCTAGAATGATTATTCTGTCCTTTTGAAACAGTGATTTTTAAAAAAGCACACCTCCACTCAAAGTCATTTGCTTCTTTTTCTTGTCAGAGCTGAGACGGAAAGAGGGTTGTCAAGAAAACATATTATTGAAGGTGAGTATTGCTTCCATTTTATTTTCGTTTGTCGGCTGCCGATTCAAGAAAGGTATCAACCAAACAAGTTCAGAACACATTGGAAGGGGAAAAAAATTCTCTATAAAAAGAACCACAATCAACCACGTTTCTTCCTGGGGTTGAGTGTGGGGAGTGTAGTGATATAGAGGGGAAAATGAAAACTCAAAAAGACTGGATCCTCTAGAACTCTTCTCTTTTACAGCTATGCTAACGTTAATAAAGCACTTTTGTAAGATTTTTTAAAAACTTTATTGAGATATAATTTATATACCATAAAAGTTTACCCATTTAAAGTATACAATTCATTGGTTCTGAGAATAATTACAGAGTGTGCACTCATCATCATAATTTGATTTTAAAACACCTTCATCTCCCCAAAAAGAAACCTTGTACCTACTAAGAGTCACTTCTTATCCCCTCCTTACCTACAGCCCAAGCAACCACTAATTTACTTTTGTCTCATTTCATACACATGAGATCATACAATATGTAATATTTTGTGACTGGCTTCTTTCACTTAGCATAAAGTTCATCCATGTTGTAGCATGTATCAGTACTTCATTCCTTTTTGTTGCCAAATAAAATTCCATTGTATGAGTATACCACAGTTTGTTTATCCAATCATCAGTCGATGGACATTTGAGTTTTCACTTTTTGACCATCATGAATAATGCTGCTTTGAACATCTGTGTACAAGTTTTTATGTGGACATACGTTAAGACTACTATGCTTTTTTAAAAAGAGCATCTATGCATTAAAAGAAACTGGTGGAAAGTGACTACTAGGTAATTGATTCACAGTGCCATTGCTTTTGCAATGGTACTCAAAAATGGTATCATTTAGAAATAAACAAGAAATAATACAGTCTCCAAGATCTATTATGTAGTAGAGTACTGGTACTCTACTGTAAGGATTATGAGAATTGTGAGGAATTTTTTATTTATTTCTTGCTTGTCTATATATTACAAAAATTTTATGCTTCTACATTTTGCAATAAAGGAAAAATGTTAAAAGGGGCCGCCATGTGTTTCTAACATCTTTACACTAGTTCATGAACAATTCCATAAAAATTCAAGATTTTTATAACTTTAGATTCATAATTAATCATTGAGACAAATGATTCTTCTCCATTTTAAAACTAATTTCATTTATGAAATACCAGAGTCACCCAAAACATAAGATGTACTCTAATCCCACTACTTTCAAAATAAATACAGTGAAAGAAGTAAATTCCCCCCTCGGGTCACCTCATCTCATTCCAGTTTGACAATACAGTGCATAGCCTTCCCTGCTTTTCCCTGTAGTGTCACTGACTTGTCTATCTACCTATACACACTTACTTACAAATACAAAAATGTATGTATTAATCACTAACTGTTTTTTAGTATATTTGTAGGCTTCTGGGCTTTGAAATCAGAAAAACATTGCTTCAAGTTCCAACTCCTGTCATTTATGAGCTGGGGGACTTTGTGCAAGTTACTTAACCTCACTCATCCTCATCTCCTGGACTCTGAGATGGGCTATCAATATCCTACCTCACAAGGTTACTATTCAGGGATTGAACTTAGATTGTTTACATTGAGCACAGTGTCTGTCATATAATAAGCACTTAATACATGTCATTTTTGTCATCATCACCATCATCATCGTTCTTAATAGTGTAACTACCAGTCTTCTTCCTATGGATAAGGACACTAAGTAAGTAATATTCTGAGGCTGCCACAATGAATGACCACATTCTAGCTCTTGAGAAAGCTTGCAAATTCCTTACCCAAACAAAATCCCTCCTCAGTTCATAGTATCCAGTTTGACATTGTACAGTCAAACCCAGCCTGCCTCCCCAAACTGTTACCATTCCTGCTCTGGCATTTGCCCCATGACTTTTGTCATCTACCACAAAGTTTGTCAAACAGAAAAAATCCAAGTCTTTGGCTTGTGTACCAAGCTGAACAAACATGGTGGCAGTGTGCTGCCTAGAAAGTTCTTGTTTTTCTTTTCTTTTCTTTTTGATCTAATTGATTCAAAAAGAGATTCAGAAAGTGATTTACACTAACTATCAACAAAGAAATAGAAAAATTGATGAGAAAAAGAATGGAGAAGTTGTGCTACTGTGCTTTTCACTGAATCTCTATTGCTTTAATATTTACCAGTGTGTATGTATAATTTCAGAACTCTCCTTTTTAAGTCAGTTTTCTTCAAGCCACATACAACTCAATAGAAATAAAATTCTCTCTCCTTTTAAATAAGTCAGAAATCCTCTTGGGAACTAATCTCTCAGGATGGATAAACCAGTTCAGCTGAAATTCAAATTGACCCAGATTCAAGCTAATACAAAATTTCAAACTTTTGAGGTTGAAGAAGAATTGGGATCAATTATTATGTTGTTACTGTTGGTGGTATTTTGCAGTTTATAGTTTCAGCCAAAGACAAAAATACTCATGACTGCAAGATTCAGCTCAAAGGGTATTTCTAGGCAGGCTGAAATTAGGGAATTGAGTGAATTTTACAGAAAAAAAGAAGGGACGTGAGATTTCTAGACCCAGAATAAATTTTGAAAAAGTTTACAAATCATTATCCTCAGGTTTCATTGGTACTTGGCCTGTGATGAGGATGACTCTATTCAACATTGGGGTTTCATATGCACATTAAATTTGAGAAGCACTGTTAAAGAATGAGACAGAAGTCCAATTCATGTAGAGTTCAGGCCACTTGTGGGCTGGGTGACCTTGGCCACCTGAGTTAGTTTTTAGAGTGTAAAATTAGCTTGATTTGGGCATAATGCAATTTTGAAAAAAGTCATATGAAAGACCTTTTCAGTGAGCCCAAAGTCCTTGACTTAGATCCAGCTAGAAACAACATTCTCCTTAGATTAATAAGGAGGGAGTAGAAATTTCACTAATAGTTTTATTATATTCATTTGGAATCATAGGATCCTCCCAGGCTCTGAAAGTCTATTTATCCATTCAGCCATTCCACAAACATTCATTAAACCCAAATTTGTGCCAGTGTTAAAATTTAGCAGATCAAAGCTCTTTAGTATCTAACATGAAAGAATGGAAATAGTTTGGTAAGTCAAATTGTAAGCATAAGTAAATTGTTTCTGTGATTTTATAGGCAAAAGCTGTGTTTAAGTCTGTATTTGCCTTTCAGGTAAACAACAGTTTTGTTATGTGATTCAATACACAAACCCACTGTCCTTGTTTTAGGAGGAGGAGAGGAAAATAATCTGAGAAAGCTCCGCTTGAAACTTTTTAATGAATGGCAAATATTAAACCCTACTATCTGAACTTTTTAAAAAAGAGACAATTGATGATTTTTCAATTAAAGAATGAATTTCTTAACAAATGGATTCACCACAGGATTCCTTCCCAGTGCACCATGTTCATGGTAAACTGAAATCACCCACCCAAAACAATCATGTTTCATAATGGGAGGTGTAGCCAGTTACATTATTCTAATGCAGGGCAGTCTTTATAAAAATAAGCATGTCTCAAATCATGACAGAGAGGTCTGCCGAGAAGAAGCTGGAAAATTATATTGGGAAGCAGTGTACATTATTTAAGGCAACATTTTTTTTCAAGCCTGATCGGAAAACAAATATGCCATAGGAGTAGAAGATGATGACACAGCCTATTTGAAGAGAACATTGCAGAATTTCCAAACTACTCGTGGCCTTGTTTCTACAGAGTTAAATCTGCAATGATGAACACATGTTCCACCTCTAACCCTGCCAAAACTGCTTAACATCTGGAATGAACATATTCCTTTAGACGCCTATGAAAGAGGCTTAAATTGAATCAATTTTCACCTTATGAACAATACAGTTCCTGTTACACTTCAGAACCTAAAAGAGAGATTAACTTAGATTTCTTTTTACTATAGTCACTTGAAAGCTATTTTCTTTACATAATTTATTCTCCTGTGGACTTTTGAGGACTTGCCAGTTAACATCTAGACATCTCCTCAGGAGGAGGGAACGTTTCTCCTGCTTCTCTTGTCTTCACTCCCACAGACACTGGGTTAGCGCCAAGGGACAGGCTAATGTCAAAAGTGCCTTCAGCAAGTGCATTCGCTGCACGGGATCACTTACCTCCTTAGGTCATGATTAGCCATTCGGATGCCTCTCTGGAGCCAAGGTTAATGCATTTTTGCACATCTACTTAAACTTAAAACAATACTTGGCCCCAAGCCAATGCTCAACAAACATTTGCTAAGTAGAGGTAGAATATGACGATTTGTTTATTGGAGATAAACCCTAAATGGCTCTCAAGGAGACACTTGTTAGCATGTCTTTATGTTGCTACAAGATTAAAGCATCCAAATAGAAAAAACCAGGACTACCTGGTTTGTTTTGTAGTCACATGAAAGATCAAAACAGAAAGACCATCTAGCTCCATTTTGTCTGTGGACAGATGAGGCTACTAAGGTCCAAAGAGGCTAAGAGACTGGCAAAGTCATTGAAGCCGGCGCGATTTAGTACCCTGGATCCCAAGGCCTGTGCCGCACCTGCATGAAGACCTCTCCTCTGAATGCCAGACTGGTCCATCCTGCAGCCAAGAGCTCCGTGGGGTTGACTGATGTGCTGCTCAGACCCATCATGGCTCCCAACACCACCATCAATCTGCTTCTCCCGTGACTTTCTCATTTACTAACAGTCACTTAACTTCTCAGGCCAAACATCTAAGAGTCCTCCTTGATACCTCTACCTCCACACTTTATATTCAGTACACCAAGAGTCCTCTTATTTCTACCTATACAACTTGTCCCGAATTTGAACACTTCTCATCAACTTGGTCCAAGTGTTGTCTACTACAGTGACCTCCTCACTGGTCTCCCCTCCCTGCTGTCACTCTCGCCCCTGAAGGTCACTCTCAGCAGGCCAAGAGATCAGTTCAGAACACAAATCTTATATCATCATTTCCCCAACTTAACTCCATTTCTTTACCTCCCAGCCCCTCACCAACGTCTTTCCATCTCACAAAGAGTAAAATCCAAAATTCATGCCATGGATTACAAGACTTTATGTGATTGAGATTTTCAAAGTGAGCAGACAGTGTCTCTTAGGTGCACAACCTCCTTTTACTCCGCTTCAGAGTCAGAGTAGAGACCTGGTGGATCATTGACAGGATACAACACATCATTTCTTATATTCTCACGTGAATACTCTTGAATCTTGGCCTAAATATCAAGAAAAAAGACTTTCCGGAGAAAGAACTGAGAGATGAGGAATGACTGAATACAATGGGACTGTCATTCTATCAAGTCCATGTCATTATTTATGGGTGCATACTATTACCTTGAACTATGAACCTTTGCCAACAGATGCTCTCAGTATGTACTGTTTGGTCCCTGGAGATAAATACAAATACCATGTCCATGCATCTTTAACCCCCCAGAGCCCAGCACAGTTTCAGATCAAATTGGAACTCAGTACTTGCTTATGGCATGGAAGAGGAAAGGACTTACGTTGTGACTGATCACACTGCATTCCAACAGGTCAGAGTTAGTCATAGCTCCTTCTGGTTTCTCTCAGCCCACACTGAGCTGTTCAGAAGAGCACAGAGGGAGAGTGCCATCATCAGAAAGGAGGACACTTCGTTTCCAGTGCCAGGCATGGGCCAGAACTGTCACTAAATGTCTCCCTTTAAAACCAGGAGGTCCAGTGAAAATCTTTGGCATCTAGTCTTTGGCACCATTCATCTTGAGTCTTTCCAGATGTGAGCACCACTGTTATAACTACCGCACTTCTATAGACTGTTGCACTTACCAAGTGCTTGCCAACTGATTTTATCTGCTCTCTGGAGCAGCGATCCTGAAGGTTGTAAGTATTGTTATCTCCACTACAGGTTAGAGAACTGAGTCACACACAAAAAGGTCAAATAACCCAAGTGGGATCACACGCTAGAGTACAGATTTCCAACCCTTCAGACCTTGGGATACCCTATTATTGTTTGCTTAATTACCTTTTCCTCTCCTTACCTCCTCCATACACACAGCTGCTTCCAAAGGTGGCTCATATCATAGTGCTTTTTAAGCCGAATTTAATTTCAAGATGCCCATTGAGATAGCTGGTAATACCCTGAGCCTGAAAGCCAGTGGTTTTTTAAGAACAGGCATTAGACTTTACAACACCTGTCTGCCCTAATCTCTTCATCAGTGCTTCTTTTAACAAGCTACCATCACAGACAATCCTTTCTCAATTAATGAAAAAATATTTCCAGAACTGTATTCAAGCACTCCATCTTCCTGTCAGAAAAGTAATTGTGGCTGGCTGATAAGCCAGTTTGAAAAATCAAATTTAAATGAGCCAAATTTAAATTTATAAGCGCCTCATTTAACATGCAATTAATTTTACGCCTATAATAAAAAGAGAAAAACCCCCGGTCTTCCTGTGGAATTAAATAGGCTGATAAGGAAATGCTGTGCCTCATAGAAATGAGAAAATAATTCTTGAACACTGTCATCTTTTTGGTTGCATAATACTATATACAATATGTTCTGTCTCAGGGAAGTATTAATTTTACTGAAATTAAATATTTTTTCTGCATAATCATAGGAATGTGACTCAGTGTTTAGGGTTGAGACGTAGATTATTGGCTCCAGATTTTTTTTTTTTAAGCTCTCACTCTCTCCTTTATATTACCCCTTAAATCTTTAGGGCTTCTAGTGTTTTTGTTTCTTCTCAAAAGAATGGGGAATAATAGAAACGGTAGGGCTCAGCTATATTTAAGGTTCTTCGAACTTTTGTTTTCATTAGTAAAATGCTGAGCGAAGCCTTCATTTGCCAACCCTTTTATTCCTATTAAAACCCATGTGTACATTATGATGGGGTTATCAGTCACTTATTTATGACTTACACCATTTTATTGTTTTTGATATGCAATAAATATAGCTCCATCCCATTATAAGCCCATTAAGTAATTCAAAACATGACATTAATTTGCATTTTTCAAGAAGAAAGAAGTTAAACTCAGGCTGCTTTTTATTACTTTGCTTCTAGACACAGCCACACAGGAGCCACCGTGAAAAGTCATTACCAACTGTGGATTTCCAGTGGAGCACTAATACCATTGAGAAAGTTCTAAGGCTTTTCTTTGTTGGGGACAACGTCAGCCCTTGATATATTTTTAAAAGGTTCTAGGGGCCAATAAACACATCACAGTATTCGATGTCTTTTTTGAAACTAATCCAATGCTTTTTCTTTTTTAAAGTAAATTCTTGAAGGAAACCAAGCTTCAACTATTTCTAATAGTGCTCATATTTAGATTTTTTGAGGTTTTCCTGCTTCTGTTCCCAGGACTGAAGGGCTCCCTCCAGAGGCTGCAGCTCGAGTATGTGGATGTAGTCTTCGCAAATCGACCAGACAGTAACACCCCCATGGAAGGTGAGTGAAGAAATGTAATAAAAGACTCTAGAGTTACTGATTCTAGCTTGACGACTTATTCCACTCACAGTAGGAAAGGAAATATATTCAGACTGATTTGACTGAACATGAAAGATAAAAACCTTTCCAGTCGATGTCTTTCAGCCTCAATATTTACCCACAAAGTCAGTGCTCCGCATCTTGCATCTTCATTAATTTTTGAGCAGTTGCAGGCGCCGGGAGTGTGGCTCCTACCATTACAGTGCTCACTTTCTCCAGGTTCCTTTCACTTCTGTGATTTTATCAACTAAAACAATAAACGTAATTGGAAGGGGAGTTTATAACCCAGCCATCATTATTTTGGAGTGAGTTCTCTGAGGGTATTCTTACTTTATAATGACTCTAGGTCAGATTAGTCTCCAATCTGTGGTGATAAGTGCTAAGTGCTACCATGAGCAGAGGCTTTACAGGAGCGACTACTTGAAAATGTGACTCTTCGTTGCAATCTGGTTTTTGATTCTCAAGGAGCTGCAATATTTTATCTCCATTGTGTTAACAACTGTTTAAAGACAATTTAAGTATCTCCCTGTGGAAGCTTTCAGAATGTTCCTAAAACCAGATCTTCTTCAATCTGCATTTATTTATGGAAACTACCTAGGATGATTGAAGATAGTTTGGGAGGAAAAATTTAAAAGAAGGTTCTAGTTAATTGAGATTTATAGTCATATGGATTATCATATACCTGAGGTGAATGAGAATGAAGATATTTGGGAAAAAGAAGGAAAAAAATAATGTTTTGGTTATTTGAGATTTACTATATGACATGGATTTTACAAATTTTTAAAGAATTAGAATACTTGACATAAAATTACACTAAGGTAAATTTAGTTTTGATGATTCAGAAGGTAGTTCAGGATCCTGTAATAAATCAGGTTCTGTAAAGATTTGTTCTTGCTAGAGGGTTATAGAAGTTATGGAAGTTATAAATGATTGCAGTGTATATAAATATTTCTGTAGGCTGCATTTCTGAAAATAAAAGTTGTGGAAACTATTTTCCTTGCTATTTATGTCTTTTACAACCACAGAGAAATGGTTAAAATATATATTTATATATCTAATTTTCTCTTAGAGTTTTCTGCTTTTTTGATTTGAGTAAATTAGGAGTTTATTATAAAGCAATATCAGTGTTGGAACTTCATAATAAGAAATTATCCATGGAAATGACATAAAATGCATATTTTTATCAAAGCAAAGAATAGGTGTTTGATAAAGCAAATCATAAACATTTTATTAGTGTAAGAAGTGCTTATTGCAAGGATAATATGATGTCACACTATTCTCAATGCCACATTAAAACACAGCACTGAAGCTATGGCGTGAGCACAATCGTCAAGTAAAATGCCATTCAGTGGCAGCTGTGAAAGACTGAAATTGCTTCCCATTTTAAGTGCCTAGTGACTATTTTCCTCTTTGGAAAAATGTCCTTTGCAATTATGCTATGTACAGGAAAGAAGAACATCTGGGATTTTTCAGCATCTTTTTGTTTTTTTTTGGCTCATTTTCCCCATTCTACCACTATCTTTAATCTGAGGGATATAATATAGAAGTCTCTGAAACAGAAAACATTATAATTTGCATTATATACCTACAGAAGGAGAAAATTCTCAATTAGGAGCCAAACTATGTGATACTGATAAGATAATGGTATCTCTTATATAAAGACTAATATGTGTTGACATTTATCAGAAGGGAGCTTCAGAACATAGAAAACAAAAACAAACCAGATTGCTACCTGATAGAATGTATAACTGCAGCATTAACCAGTCTCCGCTGGAATCAGAGAATATTTACATTTTCTCTGAGTTTCTTACAAAAAATACCACAAAGTAGAATAAGAAGCTGTTTTTTGGTTGTTTTTTTTTTGTAGTATGCAGGCCTCTCACTGTTGTGGCCTCTCCCACTGTGGAGCACAGGCTCCGGACGTGCAGGCCCAGGGGCCATGGCTCACGGGCCTAGCTGCTCTGTGGCATGTGGGATCTTCCCAGACCAGGGTTCGGGGCATGAACCCATGTCTCCTGCATCGTCAGGCAGACTCTCAACCACTGCGCCACCAGGGAAGCCCTGGAAGCTGTTTTATCATGAGTCATTGTCCAAGTTCAGAAGTCTAATGAAGGGTGTCAAGTAGAGATTTGTACTTGTTGATAAGGTCAAGAAACATGGCATTTCAAAGCTCTGCAGCAACCAACCTCCTTATGCTGGAATGTAGCCTTCTCTCTCCCACCCCCAGCAAAGGGAGATCCACTCCTGGCTGGCACATAAGACTCCGAGGCTTATTATTCCTCTGGGATGACTTAGCAGGTTCACACTACAGGCAAGTCCCCATGTAGGACTTATTCCAGATTGAAATAGCTTCCCTGTGATGTCTCCCTAGCTTTGCAGAAAATGTGTATCCTCAAACAATATACTCATTTGTTCCAAGGTGAGCCAGATGGAAGGGCCAGTTTGGTATTAGTCTCTAGAAACTCATTCTCTATATTTAGTCTTTCCTTCTTTACTGTAACAGAGGAAAGGACTGATCTGGGCAACAGAGAGAAGAAGAAATAGGAAATAAGAAAAAAATAAGAAATAGGGATTTCCAGGTAGCCTTGGGTGCATTTTCTCTTCTAAAAATGAAAAAAAAAAAAAAAAAAGGGGTGTGTGTAAGCTATGTCTGGATTCCATGTTGTTATTAAGTTTCATTTTTGCAATGATTTTGTGAATCATATATGTGTGTATGTGAGTGAAAGTTCTACCTTAGGAAGGCTATTAGGGTTTCTAAAAACAATGGAAAACTAAATGTTACGTATAGTCAAAATTACCCTTGAAAACCCTATAGTAATGACTTGTTGTCAGTGTTACTCTATAGCCTTTAATTACTCAATTTCTTCTCCATATATAGTGACAAAACCATCACTAGATACTTTCCCAGACACCTTTTTTTTTTTTGGTAACGGCCTTAATATCATTCACATACTTTTCTTACTTTAGCAACTCACATTGGCAATTTTAGGCTCAACTGCATCCATTTCTGTCTAATATAAGAGATGGAACAGTGGTTGCCAAGTGCATATTGCTGAATTTTCCTATATTAAATCTACATATGTTGGCACTGTTCTTTGTATGTGTGCCTCACAGTAAACCCTTAACATTTGTAGATCACCTTTATTGGTTTCAACCATTCCCATCAATTCCATGGACCCATAACACACCCTAACTTATGATTTTGCCAAGGCACCTATATTAAACCCTGGGGAACTAATGAGAGAACTTAGCCCAGCTTTCTAAGACTCATTTTAAACAACTTTGATTTAAATTTATTAAAATGCCAACCCCATCCTCTTGATTCGCACCATGAAAGGATGTTAATTGGGAATAAACCAACGCGAGTTTCATCCAGTTTCTACATATCAGATGACAACAAATTGAGCCAGAAAAAGATTAGCAGTAGCATCTTCATAATATTGGCATCATGTATCAAATTCGTTGTTGCCTTCCCTCCTTCCTTAGAAAGCCACTAGACAAAAAGTGAGTCCTTTCAAAAGAATGGCCATAAATTCCCGAAGTGCAACCAATGGAGAAGGAGGTGAGACTGCCTTTGTAATCTACAACCCTGTGGAATGTGATTAGACATTTTACAGCTATGGGAAGATGTTCCTGACAACAGAGGGGAACTTGTATACTTTTTCCTCTGTCCTTCTTGTTTATTTTTTCTGGTTCACCTAGTAGTAATTCATTTTTCTTTCACAGCACCTGCCATGCCATCTGTCTCTGCTATAATATCTGGCGTTGATGGCACGTTTTCCAATTCCAGAAAAGATCAGTCCCATGTCCTATTTCTTCTTTCTTATACTTCTGTGTTCTTCCCAGTAGAGTCACTGACAGTTCCTTGAGCTCCATGATACTCACATTCTTAAGTCTCTCACTTCCATAAATCCCCAAAGTATATTTCAAAATCTTCTCTTAAGCTCATTAGTCAAGAGAAAGTTCATTCCAACATGAATCATGTTGGACATGGATAGACACAGAGCATTTGTGTGTCTGAGGACCTGCACTAGGAGTTTTTGGTGTGGTTTTCTGTCATTCACAAGTGCTGGGCTAACTTCTCCATCCATACTCTTCTCATTGATCCAGAGAGGAAATAACTGAGCATGACTGCAGGCATGAAAGGAGGCTATAAACCATGTACCACTTGTGAATAGTAGAAAAAAGAGGGGACCCATTTTAGTTTATGTAGCTTTTTAAAAAAGGAAAGAAGAAAGGCCACTAAATTCATTG
Organism: Phocoena sinus; assembly: GCF_008692025.1. Lineage (NCBI taxonomy): Eukaryota > Metazoa > Chordata > Mammalia > Artiodactyla > Phocoenidae > Phocoena > Phocoena sinus. The sequence goes on from NC_045766.1 coordinate 36,144,110, forward strand.
ATCTGAGAATATGATGATTTTAAAATTAAATTATATTTTAATTAAATTTTAATTTAAAAAAATTTGGAATTGAGTCCTCTTTTATTTATTTAGAATTTTTTGCCAAAACTAGTTAATCTCGCAAACTCCCAGAGTCATTAGATGTTATTCTCAATCTAATTACAGTTCAAATTATTTATTTTTTTCCTGCTATTAGGTCAATGCAGACATAAAACAACCCAGATGTCTTATTTCAAATAAGAGAGACAAGATCAAAGTTAGCTTCACTTAATTCCCATAACATCATCATGTCAAACAACCTATTCCAAAAGAATTTCCTTCTTTCTAAGCCATCTTTTTACTGTCCACATATGCCAGCAGGAATCTACAGATATTCAGGAATCTAGGACATCCAATGACAGCTCAGGAAATACCAGAGAGTGGCAAACATTGCAGGATCCCAAATTTTCTACACTTTCTCAATTCCGGAACACTGGACCTGGATATTTAGCATCCAAAGTAAAGTTTTCAGAACAAAAATGTAATGATCCCCAAACCTAGAAATATTGTCTAACCACCATGGATCATCCCTTCTGCCTTTGTATTTTATTGTCTTCCCTGAAAAACACCCTCAATCTGTCCCCCGCAAAAGAACATAATAGGAAGAAATCTTCTGCCAATAGGCTATAACAGTGTTGTTCCATAGAAATATTTTGAAAGCCACATACGTATTTTCAATTTTCTATTACTTACATTTAAAAAGTAAAAAGAAACAGGTGAGATTAATTGTAAAAATATATTTTAATTTAAGCCAATATATAAAAAATTATCATTTCAACATGCAATCAATATAAAAATTACTGAGGAGATATTTTACATTACTTTTTTTCATACTAAGTCTTTGAAATCTGTTATGTATTTCACACTTATAGCACATCTTAATTTGGACCAGCCACATTTCAAGTGCTCAATAACCACATGTGGCTAGTGGCTACTATTTGGCCACACAGGTCTATAAACTCTAGTTCAAGTCTAGCAGAGCACCAGACACATACTGGGGGCTCAATAAGTATTTATTGTGTGGATGGATGGATAGATAGATGGATGATTAGATGGATGAGTGAACAAGTTGTTTGATTGAATGAATGAAGCTCTAACGTTAAATAGATCCACCATCACCTTTCTCTACTTGAAAACCTATTTTGGTTTCCTAACATCTATGAACATTCTGGTACCTGATCTGGTTCAGCATATTTTAGGGTGATATTAAGAAGGATAGGTTGCTGGCAAAGGGCGCCAGGACACTCTTTACATCCCATTTCTCCTCATCTCTCTTAACAGCAGCATCCAGATGCCAGATCTCTCTCCAGAAATCTAGCTGATACCTAAATGAGCAGAAACGAATGGAGGCATGATTCTTTTGCAGTTCAGTTGCCCCTGAGGATTACTATATCAAATATTAAAATTATCTAACCCATTTCATTTATGACCCTGGCCAGGATGCTCTGAGGGCCTCTGGTGTTCGTCAGATCAATCTAACCTCCTGGCTTGAAAGGCTAGGACAGCTAGTTTTCAAGAAATTAATTTGGAGAAAGTGATTTTCATATCTAAGAGGATGAGCCAAACCCTACCAAGCCCATGGCAAAAAAAAAAATTGTGTTCCAATTTTACTAAATCAGTTTTATTTCCATTTTAACTGTGAATTCACCAAACAGTTTACTGCTGCTTTAGACGTATTCAGCTGATATTTTATCCTTTACAGAACACCAAGTCATGCTGTTAAAAAAGAAATTAATTTCATTCATTCTAAGAAATAACATGGGGGGATGGTTGAGTTCATTTTGTGTTCTTTCAGTCTCTGGTGTGGTTTTTTAGAAAAATCTCATGTTTCTGTCATCGTGGGCCTCCTTCTCATTAGGACAATATTTCTATAAAATGGACTGGGAAGGCATCAGATAGACACAGCTTTAAATCCTGGCTTTGCTACCTGTTAGACTGTATGCCTAGGGCAAGTTTCTATCCTCACTGAGGCTCAGTCTCCTCCCCTGAAAATGGAGGTAACATATAAAGTGGCTTCTGAAGGAGTTAGCATTGTGGGTACAGCACCTCACTCACAGCAGGGGAAGAAACAGAAGCCTCATTTCTAGAACGCCCCGCACAACACACATACACATAAAACTCCCTTCTCTCTGGGTCTCTCTCAAAGGTAAGCATAGGAGACGACTAAGACCCTAAAATTAGGTGATGAAAATCAAATGAAGGTAGCCAAGCTGCAGGGTTAGCCAGGGTCTGCGGTGAGGCCATGTAGAATCAAGGTACACAGTTGATAATAGAATTATTTTCTAGCTCACATTTTTCTCCTTGAAATTTTTGCTCTGAAATTCTCCATGCCCTTTAAAATTATGTAATTATAGATTTTCCAGGGTTAATCTATTCAGTCAAAAGGTGATCTTAAGCCTGTGATTTTATTTTCAAAAGTGTATCTAGAAAAAAACTCAATAATAAGATTCACTCATTCATTCAATTGATATTTTTTGAATATCTGTACCAGCAGACAGAAGGTGCCTGGGTCAATAGCACACTTGCTCTATTGGAAAGACTCAGGGACAAATCCACCTAGCCATTAACTGTAGTTCACCAGTTAGTCTGATGTGCAGATATGGACTCTTTGCATTTCTTGCACAGAGGATTTTTGAAGCCAGAATGGGGTCACCAGTGGGTGACTAATTTAAGACCACACTTGACAATGAAAAGTATACAAAAAAAAAGACTTTGAGTCCTCATATAGTTCATGTATATTTAGTGTATCTTTTTTCTTTAAATTTATTTATTTTACTTTTGGCTGCATTGGGTCTTCGTTGCTGCGTGCAGGCTTTCTCTAGTTGCGGCGAGCAGGGGCTACTCTTCATTGCAGTGAGCAGGCATCTCACCACGGTGGCTTTTCTTGTTGCAGAGTACGGGCTCTAGGCGCACAGGCTTCAGTAGTTGTGGCACGGGGGCTCAGTAGTTGTGGCTCACGGGCTCTAGAGCACAGGCTCAGTAGTTGTACAGCATGGGCTTAGTTGCTCCGTGGCATGTGGGATCTTCCTGGACCAGGGCTCAAACCCGTGCCCGCTGCATTGGCAGGCAGATTCTTAACCACTGCGCCACCAGGGAAGCCCTATTTAGTGTATCTTGAATGTTTTGTGTTTCATGTCATAGGCATAAGGATGCATTGTGAATATCATTGTGAATATCATCACCCTTCCCTCAATGCTCAGTACACACATTTTCTACTTTGTCTATGGCTACCATGACTCAGAGCTTACTAATCCACTTAGTCTTACTGTTATGTGAACTCTGCCTATCTCACAAGCTTCTTGTTTCTCTAGCCAGTTTCATTTATCCTCCTTATTCACTTCTCTCACTTTCTTGAGCAGAACTGAATAATCTTAAGTAACACAGCAAAGGCACATTACGGAGTTCACCACCCTTACTTGTTGGCATGCTGCCTCAGATTTGCAGAGTCAACTTCTAGGGCCATTGGAAAAATTTCCAGAGTTTGGACCATGGATCACTCTGATATGTATCTAACAGGAACAGAGCCCTGGTTAACAATTTTCATTTTCCAACTAGATTCCATAGAGAGAATAGGAGTTTTAGAACATACTGAGAAGTTAAGTTTGCCAAGGCTAAAGAAAATATGTGATAAGCTGGCTTTAAAGGAAACAATATTCCCGATAATAATTTGTAAACATTTATGGGTGTATTTTGTGCTTTCTATGGAAGCCAAAGATTCCTAACCTCATTTCATAAAATCCTTTTGGAAGGGAGTATCCTGGTAATATTCTATGCAATTTACCTACTTCCTCTACTCTCTCTCCCTTTTTTCCCTTTCTTCACATCTTCAGTCAACAGTGAAGGCAGAAGGGATACAACTGCTATCACTAGTAACACACAAAAGGAGAAACAATGTGGGCCATGTGTCTGGAGGCCCGTTGTACCTCCTCACCACAAATCTGTGGTCTTCACCAAGCTCAGAAAGGGTGTTTTTTTTTTTTTCCTTAAGTTGTTTTTAATCAAGAAAAAAAAGAGAGAGAACGGAGACGGCTTCTGCTCACCCCAGCTGTCACGTGGAAACAGAATTGCTTAGTATTCTGGGGCTGTGGGTTTGTGACTCATGGGAGCTTCCTTCTGTGTGAGTTATCTCTCTGAAAGTAGCTGGAGTTGTGACAATATTCACCTCCATATACTGAGGGGATGTCAACTCAATCTCAGGGGAATTCATCTTTTTAAGTTCCTCATTGTGCTGTAGCTGATCTGCGGTGACATGGGGAGACTAACATTATCCAGCTCTCCAGCCCGGGCAGGTGGGGCTGTGGGTTTTACCTGTCTGTCAGAGCAGCATCTCGCTCAGGGTTTACTAGTATGTGAATTCAGTGGGCTGAGCAGAGCCACCTGTGGCATGGCTAATCTGGAATTCTCAGACAGTGGGGATAAACAAATACCCTTAAGACTCTCTCTCACTTTCTGTAAAAAATGAAGTAATGAAAGGCTCAATGGCTTTTTAAAGCCCTCCTGGATGTTGAATATGTGTAATGAAAAAATACAGGATCTGCAATCAGAGGACGAGGGTGATAGTCTTAGGTGTGTGAACTTGCTTGAGTTGCTCAGTTACTGCTGCTCCGTTTTTCATTTGGAAAATGGGAAGAATAGAAACAGTACCTGGTCTAGCTATTTCCAAGATTGTTGTGACAATAACGTGAGATAAATGGGAACGTTTGATTCGTAATGCCCTGCACAAATATTTTGAGATTGTTAGTTACGTGTGTGTGTGTGTGTGTGTGTGTGTGTGTGTGTGTGTATAATACATATATTAAGGTGTCGTAACTGAAGTTTCAACCAGGCATGGAGACACAGCTGAAAATTGGTGAATTTCAAAGAGAGATGTCAAATCTTCATTTGTATATAGTAAGTATCCAACATATGAACGAATTCTGTTCCAAGAGCGCGTTTTATGTCCAATTTGTTCATAAGTCTAACAAAGTTAGCCTAGGTACCCAACTAACGCAATCACCTGTATAGTACTGTACTGTAATAGGTTTATAATACTTTTCACACAAATAATACATAGAAAACAAACACAAAAAATAAATAAAACAGTTTTAATCTTACAGTACAGTACCTTGAAAAGTACAGTAGTACCAGCTACATCACCGCTGCTTTTACGCTTGCTTCCGGACATCCTGGGCTTGAAATAAAGATACTGTACTCTATAGAGTACTGTACAGTAAAGTACACAAAAGCACAACCACTTGTAGAGTATGCACACACGTGACAGTGTACACCAGACACATGAACTAACTTAGGTGATTGGACATGCGAACGCACGTTCCCATCTTTGAAAATTTGCACCTTGCAGGTGCATATGTAGGGGACTTACTGTACTCGCAAAGGAAAAGGGCCAGAGCTGGCTCCGTGTCTCTTTCTTCCCCTGACATTTTATTTTGAGAAATTAAAAACCTACAGAAAAGTTGAAGCAATAAACAGCCAATGCTCTTTACCTAGATTTACCAAATTGTGCTATATTTTGCCTCTATTTTGCCCTCTCTTGTTCTCTTGCACTGTGACCTTTCACCCATAAATACTTTCTTCTCTCTCTCCTGAGATGCAGCATTCTTCCACAAAAGCATCATGCACTCATCACACTCAAGAACTTTAACGTTGATACACCACTGTTGTCTACACAAGCCATACTTAAATTTCCTAAAATGTCCTTTTTAGGATTCCGTTGTTGTTGTTTGAGAGGGAGATGAGTCTGTGATTCAATTAAGAGCCCCACATTGCACTTAGTAGTAATGGTTTTTTAATCTCTTATAGTCTAAAATCGTTCCTCACCTTTTTTTCTCTTTAACAACAATGACATTTTTTTAAAAATCCAAGCCAGTTGTTTTGGAGCATGTCTCTCAGTCTGGATTTGTCTGATTGTTTTCTCATGATTATATTAAGATCAAGCATCTTTGGCAAGAAGATACACAGGTGATGTTGGGTCCTTCTCAGTGTGTCTCTCTGCAGTCCCAGGAGGGTCACTCTCTACTACTGGTCATATTAAAGTTGATCACTCAGTTAAGGTGATATCTGTCAGTTTTCTCCACTGTGACGGTACCTTTAAGACTTGGTACCATAGTGAATAAATATGCTGGGGTGTGATTCTTTGTGACCACGTGAATAGCCTGGTTCCTCACAACCCGGATTTGGCATCCACTGCCGATCCCTGCCTGCAGCAGTTATTATAGTAGGGAGTTATTACAATTACCCTCCCCCATTTATGAATGGGCATTCTGCCGTAAAGACGAACTTTCCCTCACTCTCAGTTCTATGCCTCTGGAGTCCCCTCACCTTGCTTTAAGAAAATAAAAGTTGAAAGAGAGAAGGAGAAAGGATCTAGTGAGAAGGGCATATCTGGAGAAAACTATGCTGTGACCCCCATAGTTGGGGAGTAGATAGGCTTGGGAGCTGACTCATGTCTGGCACATCTAGAGCTGGAGAAGTGGGCTGAATCTCTACGGTGCAGCCAGGAGAGTGTAGCCTCCCTGGGGGCGACCGGAAGGGCAACTGTGAATGTTTGCCGTGTGGGGTCATCTTGGGTCTGTTCTCTAGGAGGACAGCCTCCTTGGAGGGTGTGGGATGGAGCTGGACACCCAGAGCCACTAGGAGAGGGCTCAGGGGAGAAGCGGAAAGTAGAGGAATAGAGAAGCCAGCCATGCCCCATCTCACTACCCACTGCTGCAGGTGTTCAGCCTAAGCAGGTCCCAGCTAGGAAAGGGAAAGGAATTTGAGTTTGGAGCTTTGACTGAGATCTCTAGAGGCTGTGTTTACAATCTAAAAGGGTGTCAGGACTGTCTGTTACCCAAGAGTGGGCAGAAAAGCTGTGGGACCAGTCTGAGTTTTCATCAGGGCCAAGTTTTCATTGTTCCTACTGAATGTAAAGGGCTAGCGGGAGATTAAAAAATAAAGCTGGGTTGTAATTACATTATAACGAGTATGCTTGTTCCACATACTATTTACATATGTTTAAATACCTAATTTTAAATTGATCTGACTTAAATTACACATGAAAAAATTAACTCTTCCATTAATTTCAGAAAACAAATTTGTTTCCTTTATAATACCATTATGTCCAATATAATTGGAAATTCAGGAAAACCTTGTGTGCTAAAGATTCAGATCTCCACAAATAACAAAATAACGCTCTTGGTCACCAGTATGAAATGTGTACACTACACACAGACATCCCTTGTACCTCGCAAACCCTCCCGAGGTATCTGAGGACTTTTGAAAGTGTCACTTCTATTTTGGGGAGTAATTGTTTGTCAGTGTTCAAACACTAGAAAAGATGATAAGCCACAAAACCTCGACCTCTGCAGTTTGAACTTTATCCATCCATTCTAAATGCATTTTTATGTTAGGTTTTATTTATTTGTTTTAAATACTGAAAGGTGACCAGTGTGACTAGCTTCAATGAAACCAATCATACAAAATTAATAACTAAATGAGATCCTTTTAGACAACTTTCTGAAACCCTAGTAGAGTCAATACAGAATTTATTTATACAAGAAAATTCATTTTTTGTTGTTGTTATTTTTTAAAGGCCAATGGACCAGAAGGTCTGGGCACAGGAAAGCAGTAGAAAGAAGAGGAAAGTTTAGTATTATCAATATCTTCCTTTACTTGCATGAAAAAAGAAAATGTATCACTCACATGGAAAATGGAAGTATATTTGGTGATGGAATGAACCAAATTACCCCTAGAAATGAGTGCATAATAAGACAAGAGAGAAAACAAAATGACATAAGAATGCACACAAAACTTAACAGAAAGCAAAAAGAGGAGATATGGGGACCAAAAAGAAAAATTGGGGAAGGGAAAAAGAAGGAAATTTTATTTCTCCCATCCATTTCCCCTACTTCCTTCTCAAGCACAGTACAAATCTCACAAGCCCCTCCTCAAAACATAATGTCATCATACCACACTCAGAATGGCCCAGAAGAGAACATTATATAGTAAAAATACTCAGGTCTAAAACCTGCCTCATTCATTTATTCATATTCAACTAATATTTTTGAGTGCCTGCTATACACTAGACATTGTTCTTGGTGCATGGGATAGACAAGAGAACAAAATAGACAAAGATCCCCATCCCTGTGGGACACAGTCGTTCTAGCAGGAGAGACAGGAAATAAACAGTAAAACAATAAAAATTAACTTATATAGACTATTAGAAGATGATAAGTGTCATGGAATAAAGAAAAAGTAGAACAGGGTAATGAAAATGGGAATGCTGGGAGTCAGGAGTGGTCACTGAAAAGGTAGAGACTTGAAGGAGTAAAGTGAGTAACTGGGAGGGAGATAAGGATAGTGTTTCTGGCTGTAGAAACAGTGCAGAGGCCCTGAGATGGGAGCAGCCTGCTGTGTTTGGGGAACATCAAGGACACCAGAGTGGCTGCAGAAAGTCAGGAAGGAGGAGTGCAGAAAAAGGTGAGTTTAGAGAGATTACAGGGTCCAGATCTTTTGGGACCCTCCAAATTTTGGACAAAGAAGTGATGTGATTTGACTTACATTTTTAAAGGATCCCTTTGGCCTGGAATTAAAATAAATTATAAAGGGGCAAATGTAGGAGCAGGGAGACACGTTAGGAAATAACTTTAGGGATTCCCCTGGCGGTCTAGTGGTTAAGAATCCCCGCTTCCACTGCAGGGGGTGTGGGTTCAATCCCTGATCCCTGGTCAGGGAACTAAGATCCCGCATGCCGCGAGGTGTGGCCAAAAAAAAAAGAAAGAGTTGTAACAATCTAGGTGAGAGATGATAATGGCTCAGACAAGGGTGCTAGCTGTGGAAGTGTAAAAGTGGTCTGATTTAGAGAAATATTGAATGTAGAGCCAGAAGTTCCTGATGGATTAGATGTGGGTGTAACAGAAAGAAAGGAGTGAAAAATGATGCCAAGGTTTTTGACCTGAGTCAACAGAAGAATGGAGCTGCCAGCAACTGATACGGGGAATACCATAGGTGGAGCTGGTTTGTGGGGGAAGATTGGGGGTCTGGGTTTAGCCATCTTGAGCTTGAGATGTTCATGAGACATCCAAATGGAGATGTTGAGTAGGCAGTTGGACACTGATTCTGAAACTCAGGAGACAGTCTTGGGATGGAGATGCAAATTTGGAAGTTGTCTGCATGTAAATGGTATTTAAAGCTTTGAGAATTGATAAAACCACACAGGGAGTAAAAACAGAAAGACAGAAAAAGCAATAAAAGGACATAGAAAGAAAGGACCAAGGACTGAGCCCTGGAGATTCCAGTATTAGGAGGTTGGGAGGAGGGGGAGAAGAGTGTGATACCCAAGGAGCAGGTAAAGAAAACATATCAAGGAAGAGGAAGTAATCAACTGTATCAAATGCTACTGATGGGTCAAGTAAGATGAGAACTGTGAATTGTCCATTGGTGTTAACAGTGTGGAGATCGTCAATAACTTTGACAAAGAGTGGTTTGGGCGAAACAGGGAGTGGGTGAGGAAGTGAAAGCCATCTAATCTCTGAGTCTCAGTTTCCTCATTTGGAAAACGGTGAGGAAACCTCTTGATTTAGGATGACCAAGTAATATATTTCTGCTCCTTTCTCTTAAAAAAAAAAAATAACATACAAGGAACAGAAATAGAAACTTCCTTTCTGATGAAAGTAGCAGACAACTGGAAACCTGGACCAATATATATGAAAGTGGAAGAGGGATGGAGGAATGGTAAATGACTTAGCAAAACTGAGGAAAGATTTATTTAAAGTGCCCACAAGAAGCAAGTTCATTTGTACCACACAACCTCTGAATGGTTAAGGCATGAGAGGCACAAATGTCACAGAAGATGGGGGTGAGGTGGGAGCTAGAAACAAGGCAGTTTTTCAAAAAACTATACAGAACCATTAGAGCTCCATATCCCCAGGTCTGCAGGCAGGGTCCTGCCTTTCCCCTCCAGTGAAGGAGGCAAGAGATACATTACCTCGAGAAATTGGGTTGAGAGGCTCTAGACTGAGGGGTACCAGATACAGAGGAAGGTGAGGCCAGGCTGGAAAAAAAAAGAATTATGAAGTTTGAGATCCCCAGACCTCTCCTCTCACTTACCTCCAGGTCACTAACAGCCAAGTTACACTTTCCCCAGGCAGAAAATAATAGAATATTTCTCTGGAGAAAATTAACTATCCCAGAAAAAAAAAAATCTACATTGTGTGGAAGAAAATCCCAGTGGGAAAAGGTGACAAGTGCCCTAACTTCTCCCACAGTGACAAATGCCGTCCACGCACAATTTTAGCACTTTATTCTTAAATGTGAACGGAAACCCAAGAATCACCTGACATTCAAAGAAAGCTACTGATGAAAAAAAGAGACCTCAAGTAAGTAGAAGAAAAGAAAACAGACTAATGCAGAGAGATATAAGAATGTTCAAAGAAACTATAATTAATATACTTGATGAGATAAGAGAAGATATGGCATCAATTAAATAAGAACAGGATGAAAGAGAGAGCAAGAACAGCATAGAACTAGAAAAAAAAACCTTAGCCATTAAAAAATATAATGGCTAGGGCTTCCCTGGTGGCACAGTGGTTGAGAGTCCACCTGCCGATGCAGGGGACACGGGTTCGTGCCCCGGTCTGGGAGGATCCCACATTCGGCGGAGTGGCTGGGCCCGTGAGCCATGGCCGCTGAGCCTGCGCGTCCGGAGCCTGTGCTCCGCAATGGGAGAGGCCACAACAGTGAGAGGCCCGCGTACCGCAAAAATAAATAAATAAATAAATTTTTAAACTGGGCCAAGAAAATAATATGTACATATTATTGAGAAATGTAGAGGTTAATATCAGAAAAAACAGCTTCATATCTTGGAAGTGGTTACCACCTCTGGCGTGCAGGCAAAGTCAAAAGACTGCTGCTTTTTGTTACAAGCCTTTTGGCATCGACTCTTTAAACACTGCAAGTGTTACTTTGACATGTGTTACTTTGACAAAGCTAGAGATTAGAACAATAACCACACATACACACAAATGAGATAAAAATGCCAGTGGTATTGAGTTGTCAACATTAACTATGATATCATGGCTGTCCAAGTCCAGGCATAGTCCTGGGGATTTAGAAATACACAATCAATACTAGCTTTCCTACCCCAGATTCCATGATCAGAAGCCAACCCATTTCTCACTGCATCCTTCCAAAAACACGCCAGCACCAGAGACCCACCCACCATTTCCTAAACTAGCTGTGCTGAGCCAGACTCCCTCCCTCGGTGGCCTCCAAAGCAGGCTGTGCCAGATAACCCTTTGCAGGATGAAAAGAAAACATAATTTCCACTTATTTTATATCATTATTTTTAAAGTTTCTATTTGCTGTATATGTTTTACTTTTTCTATTTTTAAACTATCCACTGGTATAATTTCAGACATTAAAAAGTAGCAAAAATAGTACAAAAGACTCCTATATACCCCTTACCCAGATTCCCTGTTAGCATCTTACATTACCATTGTGTAAGTATCAAAATCTGGAAATTTACATTGACACAATAATATTGTATAATCTATGGATCTTATTCATATTTCTCCAATCATCCCATTAATATCCTTTTCTGGCCCAAATCCAACTCAAAATCACATGTTGCAGTTCACTGTGATGTGTCTTGGGCTACTTTAAGCTGGATTAGTTGCTCATTCTTTCTTTGTCTTTCATAATTTTGACACTTTAGAATACTATTAGCCAGTTATTTTGTAGAATGTCCCTCAGTTGGAGTTTTTCAGATGTTTACTAGTGATTAAATTCAGGTTAGGCATTTTTGGCAAGAGTACCACAGAAATGATGTTGTGTCCTTTTTGGTGTATTACATCAGGGGGTGCATACTGTCTATTTTTCCCATTAGTGATGATGTTAACTTTGCTCACTTGGTTAAGGTGATTTCTCCATTGTAAAGTTACTTTGTAAAGTTACTATTTTTCCTTTAGTATATACCTTTTCCTTTAGTATGTATTAGGTATGTGTGTGTATTCATATATCACTCCAATGAGTATCTTTGGGGGAGACACTTCAAAATTATGCAAATATCTTATTTCTCATCACATTTTGCCTACTTGATTTTAGTACTCTTCAATGATTCTTGCCTGAAACTAGTACTGTGGTGTTTGCCAGATGGTGATTTTTCTATTTCCATCATAATTTCTGCTGGCATTATACTGTAGGGAAGAGAGTTCCCTTCTCCCCATTTATTTATTCAGTTACTTAATAATTTTATTCAGTTATTTATATCAGTATGAACTCGTGGATTCTGATTTTTTTCCAAAGATTTATGATTCGTTACTATCATTATTTTGTTGCTACAGTTATCCCCAACATGGCCATTTGAAGCATCTTTGACAGGTCTTTTGTGTTCTTTTGGCATGTCTCCATCTTTTTTCTTTTTTAAGGACTTATTTTGCTTCCCAGCACAAGGTGTTCCAAGCTCACCTGTGCTTTCCCCAGCCCTGTAATCAGCCATTTCTCTAAGGAGCCTTGGTTCCTTTTAATTGAAGCCAAGATGTGGGTGCCATTATATATATTTTATAACGTATTAGCTTGGTAATACAGGTACTTACTTTATATATTAACCAATGTATCTTTGTTTAATTGATTGGAAAGCATAATAAATATTTTTGAAAAGCAGTGCTCTTTGTTTAAAAAACACTGCTCATTGCTTCCTTAGCCTGGGAAGCCGTGGTGGGATTAACAGTTCTCCCTTCTCACCTGTACCACACGATCGATGCCTCTTTCTCTATTTAGCACTTACCTTTTCCTGCCTTATGTCATAGATGGTAGTTTACTCAATCGTCTGTGTCTATCCTTCAACTTCCTATATTGAAGGAGGTTCATATGTAAAAGTTGAATGGCAGTGAAAGCCAAGCAGGGAAGAGAGACTGTCTATAGTGTTGCTCTGTCCCAGAGGAGCACCAGGTGGTCACACACACACTGGGCAGCCACGCATATAAAGGGCATGCTCTCAGAAAACAGAGAAAGCTTTCTGTGGTTCCCAGAGGAGCCCTGTAGTTAGCATTTAACTTCATAAATGTAACTGTGATGCTCTATCACGGCTTCCGGGTCCACCTTGCTGGATACAAGTCTGTCATTTATAACTTGCCCAAGTGTTCTCTGCGGTTAAAAGCAGAGGAGAGGGACTTCCCTGGTGGCGCAGTGGTTAAGAATCCGCCTGCCAATGCAGGGGACACGGGTTCAAGCCCTGGTCCAGGAAGATCCCACATGCCGCGGAGCAACTAAGCCTGTGTGCCACAACTACTGAGCCTGTGCTCTAGAGCCCACGCACCACAACTACTGAAGCCCACGTGCCTAGAGCCCATGCTCCGCAACAAGAGAAGCCACCGCAATGAGAAGTCCGCGCACCGAAATGAAAAGTAGCCCCTGCTCGCCACAACTAGAGAAAGCCCGTGCGCAGCAACAAAGACCCAACGCAGCCAAAAATAAATTAATCTATTTACAAAAAAGCAGAGGAGAGCCAGATTGCTTACTTTCAAATCCTGACCCCGACACTTACTAGCTGGGTAACCTTGAGTAATTTACTCCCCTTTGTTGTGCCTCAGTTTCCTCATGTGCAAAACAAGATAATAACAACAACAGACCTATGCTATAATAAGGTTGTTGTGCAGATTAAATGCGTTAATATACATAAGGTGTTCAAAACAAAACCAAGTACATTGTACGTGCTAAATTAGTGTAAATTATTGTCATTAATACTCCAGAAGACAGAAGACCTTTATGTCTATGTGAGGGAGCCTCATAAAATGTGGCATGGAAATATATAAAACTTCAGGGCATAACAAGGGCTCTGTGTCTAATTAAAGAGGGACAACTCATTCCACCACTCACTGACCCCCTCTCCCTGCTCTTTGCCTCACAGCCAGGCATGCATTTCCCCTGAAGCACAGGAAGTGTGCTGTGTGTGGATAAGGTGGCTGTGGGTGGCTGAGGGGAGTCGGACAAAAGCCACAGAGTAGACAGGAGACTTTCCTTTCTTGGCAGTTTTACTCAAAGATTTATAAAGAAAAATATTATTGTTTTAAAGCAAATGCTTTATTACGGTATAGAATAGAGATTTGCATAAATTTCTATGGTAAAGCCAAGCCTTCTAATAACATATGCTTTTGTGTCCACTTCAGTAGGTCACATGATAGGAATGTTTAAGAAGCACCATCTTACTGTGAAACACATTGATAAATCTTCCGTCAGCATAAAATTGTAATGGAGAAAATTGGGAGAAACAGCCATCTTTGGGTGGGGGGGTGGAAAAGAACCTCAGAAATGGGAAAGCCCCCCCCCCGCAAAAAAAAAGAGATTAAGAGTCCTAGATACAAGCAGACAACTGTGGAACAGTGAAGTAGGTACTAGGAGAAGAAGTCGGGTGTCCCTGTGGACAGGGCAGCCTCCTCTACAATGGCTCTTGCAGTGAATGTTGCCCAGCCACTACTGGGCCTGCCTTACATTTGAACATAACAAAGCAGAAGGTGCCTCATTTTAAAATATTAACAGAGTGAGTAGCTCCTCTTTTTACCAAGTAGTTCACTGTTGAAAAGCTGAGAAAATGATTCCACTCTACCATGTCAAGTTTAAAGTTGCCTTTTGTTTAGTTACCAGATACCTGGCAAATATAGATAAGTGCTGCGGAGCCAAAATGGATTTGGGGCTGCCAGTGAGTTGCATCTGCTGTAGGGTAGAGGTTTTAATATCATTAAGATTAAGACAGCATCTCCTTCCAGACACCTCCCATGGTAGAACCAGGAAGTAAAGCCAGCTCTACACTTTCAAAGAAGCAATAAAGATTGCCTCCTGTTACAGCATGAAACTGGATTTGCCAGTAGAAAATCTCATTAGGGTAAATATTTTTTACTCTTATCAATCCTCTGCCAAGTTGGCTTGCTTTATTCTTTCCTCCAGAAGATAGAATTCCTTTCAAAATAAAGCCTGTCCCAAGAAGCTGATACACACTTGTATAAATAAAAAGCTCCAGATAGTATAATAGAATAAGAAGCTTCATGTCAGCTTTCCACATCTGTCTGTCTGACCAATGAGGATGACAGTCACACAGTTTAAAAGATCAGAAACTCGGGCTTCCCTGGTGGCGCAGTGGTTGAGAGTCCGCCTGCCAATGCAGGGGACACGGGTTCGTGCCCCGGTCCGGGAAGATCTCACGTGCCGCGGCGCGACTGGGCCTGTGAGCCATGGCCGCTGAGCTTGCGCATCCAGAGCCTGTGCTCCGCAATGGGAGAGGCCACAACAGTGAGAGGCCCGCGTACCACAAAGAAAAAAAGAAAAGATCAGAAATTCGAGGCTTGAGTCAGGTAATCTACAATGCAATGACAGATGCTCCCAAATATAAGAACAACCACTGAAAATGGATACAGAAATATTAGGCACCATGTAGAATGGGTGGATTTGGGTTAAATTTATTTTTTAGTATCTCAGTGAACATTTAGAAAACTATTCTTTATCGAGTGTTTTGCATAATACATTTCCTTTTGATATGTCTATATAATTTATGTACTCAAATAGCAGAATCAAAAGAGTGGGCATAAAATATACAAATATGAATGAAAAAGGGAAAAAGATACTGTTTCATTTTGTTTGAGCATGGGGCTGGTTTAGGAGGAAATGTGCAAACCTGGCTTCATCAAGTTTTTAATCTCTTTGAGCTTCAATTGCTTCAAATGTAAAATGGAAATGTAATAATACCACCGCATAGGACTGCAGTAAAACTCGAATGCAGTAATGTTGGTAAAATGCCCAGCACGGAGCCCAGCACATAGTAGGCACTCAATAGAGTTAGGTCTCTCCCTGGACCCTCTGTTGTTGGTGTGCCCAGCAAGACCCTGTCTGAGAATAGTGAAAATTGTTGGTTGTCTGCCCAGCAGACATCCCTCCTCAGGTATCCACATTTTCATGTGGGTGATGACCCTTCCCCAGACTGCCAATTGACCCAGAGGAAGGCTGCTTCCTTTCCTTTTGCTGGACCTCGTTCCAAGGTGGGCTCTGGGTTGTGTTAAACTTATCAGCCCATCTTTTCCTTAGCTGGAGTCACTGGTTCGTGTGACCAAAGCAGCCTAATTAGAGTGAATCTCAGGGGTCTTGGAATACTGAGGCAAAAGGGCCCTGCTCAGTATGGATAAAAAAACCACATGGCCATAAATACTACTGAGAGCCACCCTAATGCAACAAGGGAAACCAGCCTGGGGATAGCAGAGCAGAGAGTTAGAAAAAAGCTGATCCTCAACAACTTGGTTCTCTTTTATAATTTAAGGACTTTCAACTGAGTTTTCAATAACTTACTCCATAAAAAAAGCCCTGAAACCTAACTGATACACTAAGAAGTTTGAAACATCCTCATTTCTCAGTGAGGAAAGCTACAACCCACAGCTCAAGAGGATTGCAAAATAAAAAGCTAATAATTCTCAAATCTTCAGACTTTTTATATATTATAGCTGACTGAAGAGTATCTGTAACTTCTATCATATCTTTCTATGTGTTGCTGATATGTTTTATTGTCATATACCAGAATTAACGTCTACCATAATTGTTTCTGATACATAAGAATCACTTCACTTTAGCTATTCTAAAGTTAGAATAAATTGGTTCTATCAAATAAATCTACAAGGCAGATTAATTTCCTTGTTTATTTCTGCATACATTTTGTAGATCATTCATCCTGGTACATTCACTGGAAAAAAATCAGATGTTCACGGGAATGTCATCTATGGAAAGGATAAGCAGCTAGTAACAACTGCTTTGAGAATTTCCTAGGACATTGCTGTAGCCTGAATGTTTGTGTCCCCGCAAAATCCATGTGTTGAAACTTAACCCCCAAAATGATGCTATTAAGAGGTGGGGCCTTGGTAAGTGACTAGCTCATGAGGGTGGAGCCGTCATGAAAGGGATTAGTGCCCTTATAAAAGAGAACCCAGACAGCTCCCTCACCTCTTACACCATGTGACAACAAAGCGAGAAGGTGGCCTGTCTATGAACCAGGAAGAGAGCTCTCACCAGATAACAAATCTGCCAGAGTCTTGATCTTGGACTTCCCAGGCTCCAGACTGAGAAATGAATGTTTGCTGTTTAAGCCATCTATGGTATTTTTGTATTTTTGTTACATGTCTATGGTATATTTGTTACTGCAGCCCAAATGGACTAAGACAGCCATATTCTATGATAAAATTTGTGGGACTTAATTGACAAGAGCAAAACGTTAAAAATTTTAGAAAAAAGAATCTTTTTCCAAATTTTAATGTTTTTAATTTATGTCAGAGGGATATAAATTAAATGTGGGATATCCCGCATTTGAATATGGGGAATGCTCATATTCAAACTACTAAGCCTTTTTTAAAGGTTGACTAATAAGATTGTCAAAGGAAATCCCAGATGTCAAAGGAAACAAACCATTGATGATATAACTTTTAGCTTCACAAATGAATATATAAGTGAGGTATCTAGGAAATATGCTCAAGCCTGGAGTTTTATAGTTCATTTAGATTTCTTTCTTTAAATTTGTTTGTTGCCTTGCTCCAGACAAAATTTAAGGCAACGGGTTTACTTATTCTCATTTTGAATGTTTTTAAATGAATTGGAATGCATTCCCCTGTTCACAAATCCTATAGAATTTGACCTATGCAGGAAGAGCACTGTACTCTCTGCTCCTCATAAATGCTGCCTCCCTTTCATCAGGACAGAAATCACCTCTTTAATTACCATTTAGTATTAACCAACAGAAGAATTACAAACTGATAGGTTGGAATCATCAGGTTTTAGCAGGAAATAGTGGGCACCGTGTTTAGATTATGTTCAGAGAAGAGGTGCAAAAATTTTTTTTAACATCTTTATTGGAGTGTAATTGCTTTACAATGGTGTGTTAGTTTCTGCTTTATAACAAAGTGAATCAGCTATACATATACATATATCCCTATATCCCCTCCCTCTGCGTCTCCCTCCCACCCTCCGTATCCCACCCTTCTAGGTGGTTACAAAACACCGAGCTGATCTCCCTGTGCTATGCGGCTGCTTCCCACTAGCTATCTATTTTACATTTGGTACTGTGTATATATGTCCATGCCACTCTCTCACTTTGTCCCAGCTTACCCTTCCTCCTCCGCGTGTCCTCAAGTTCATTCTCTACGTCTGTGTCTTTATTACTGTCCTGCCCCTAGGTTCTTCAGAACCATTTTTTTTTTAAGATTCCATATATATGTGTTAGTGTACGGTATTTGTTTTTCTTTCTGACTTACTTCACTCTGTATAACAGACTCTAGGTCCATCCACCTCACTACAAATAACTCAATTTCGTTTCTTTTTATGGCTGAGTAATATTCCATTGTATATATGTGCCACATCTTCTTTATCCATTCATCTGTCGATGGACACTTAGGTTGCTTCCATGTCCTGGCTATTGTAAATAGTGCTGCAGTGAACATTGTGGTACATGACTCTTTTTGAATTATGGTTTTCTCTGGGTATATGCCCAGTAGTGGGATTGCTGGGTCGTATGGTAGTTCTATTTTTAATTTTTTAGGAATCTCCATACTGTTCTCCATAGTGGCTGTATCAATTTACATTCCCACCAACAGTGCAAGAGGGTTCCTTTTTCTCCACACCCTCTCCAACATTTATTGTTTGTAGACATTTTCATGATGGCCATTCTGACCAGTGTGAGGTGATAACCTCATTGTACTTTTGATTTGCATTTCTCTAATGATTAGTGAAGTTGAGCATCCTTTCATGTGTTTGTTGGCAATCTGTATATCTTCTTTGGAGAAATGTCTATTTAGGTCTTCTGCCCATTTTTGAATTGGGTTGTTTGTTTTTTTGATATTGAGCTGCATGAGCTGCTTGTATATTTTGGTAATTAATCCTTTGTTAGCTGCTTCGTTTGCAAATATTTTCTCCCATTCTGCGGATTGTCTTTTCATCTTGTTTATGGTTTCCTTTGCTGTGCAAAAGCTTTTAAGTTTCATTAGGTCCCATTTGTTTATTTTTGTTTTTATTTCCATTTCTCTAAGAGGTGGGTCAAAAAGGATCTTGCTGTGATTTATGCCATAGAGTGTTCTGCCTATGTTTTCCTCTAAGAGTTTCATAGTGTCTGGCCTTACATTTAGGTCTTTAATCCATTTTGAGTTTATTTTTGTGTATGGTGTTAGGAAGTGTTCTAATTTCATTCTTTTAAATGTAGCTGTCCAGTTTCCCCAGCACCACTTATTGAAGAGCCTGCCTTTTCTCCATTGTATATTCTTTCCTCCTTTATCAAACATAACGTGACCATATGTGCGTGTGTTTACCTCTGCACTTTCTATCCTGTTCCATTGATCTATATTTCTGTTTTTGTACCATGCTGTCTTAAATACTGTAGGTTTGTAGTAGAGTCTGAAGTCCGGGAGCCTGATTCCTCCAGCTCTGTTTTTCTTTCTCAAGATTGCTTTGGCTATTCAGGGTCTTTTGTGTTTCCATACAAATTGTGAAATTTTTTGTTCTAGTTCTGTGAAAAATTCCATTGGTAGGTGGATAGGGATTGCATTGATTGTGTAGATCGCTTTGGGTAGTATAGTCATTTTTACAATGTTGATTCTTCCAATCCAGGAACATGGTATATCTCTCCATCTGTTGGTATCATCTTTAATTTCGTTCATCAGTGTCTTATAGTTTTCTGCATACAGGTCTTTTGTCTCCTTAGGCAGGCATATTCCTAGGTATTTTATTCTTTTTGTTGCAATGGTAAATGGGAGTGTTTCTTTCATTTCTCGTTCATATTTTTCATCATTAGTGTATAGGAATGCAAGAGATTTCAGTGCATTAATTTTGTATCCTACTACTTTACCAAATTCATTGATGAACTCTAGTAGTTTTCTGGTAGCATCTTTAGGATTCTCTATATATAGTATCATGTCATCTGCAAACAGTGACAGCTTTACTTCTTCTTTTCCGATTTGGATTCCTTTCATTTCTTTCTCTTCTCTGATTGCTGTGGCTAAAACTTCCAAAACTATGTTGAATAAGAGTGGTGAGAGTGGACAACCTTGTCTTGTTCCTGATCTTAGTGGAAGTGGTTTCAGTTTTTCACCATTGAGAACGATGTTGGCTGTGGGTTGTCATATATGGCCTTTATTATGTTGAGGTAAGTTCCCTCTATGCCTACTTTCTGGAGGGTTTTTTATCATAAATGGGTGTTGAATCTTGTTGATAGTTTTTCTGCATCTATTGAGATGATCATATGGTTTTTCTCCTTCAATTTGTTAATATGGTGTATCACATTGATTGATTTGTGTATCTTGAAGAATCCTTGCATTTCTGAGATAAACCCCATTTGATCATGGTGTTTGATCCTTTTAAGGTGCTGTTGGATTCTGTTTGCTAGTATTTTGTTGAGGATTTTTGCATCTATGTTCATCAGTGATATTGGCCTGTAGTTTTCTTTTTTGTGACATCTTTGTCTGGTTTTGGTATCAGGGTGATGGTGACTCGTAGAATGAGTTTGGGAGTGTTCCTCCCTCTGCTATATTTTGGAAGAGTTTGAGAAGCATAGGTGTTAGCTCTTCTCTAAATGTTTGATAGAATTCGCCCGTGAAGCCATCTGGTCCTGGGCTTATGTTTGTTGGAAGATTTTAAATCACAGTTTCAATTTCAGTGCTTGTGATTGGTCTGTTTATATTTCCTATTTCTTCCTGGTTCAGTCTCGGAAGGTTGTGCCTTTCTAAGAATGTGTCCATTTCTTCCAGGTTGTCCATTTTATTGGCATAGTGTTGCTTGTAGTAATCTCTCATGATCCTTTGTATTTCTGCAGTGTCAGTTGTTACTTCTCCTTTTTCGTTTCTAATTCTATTGATTTGAGTCTTCTCCCTTTTTTTCTTGATGAGTCTGGCTAATGGTTTATCAATTTTGTTTATCTTCTCAAGGAACCAGCTTTTAGTCTTATTGATCTTTGCTAGCATTTCCTTCATTTCTTTTCATTGATTGCTGATCCAATCTTTATGATTTCTTTCCTTCTGCTAACTTTGGGGGTTTTTTGTTCTTTCTCTAATTGCTTTAGGTGTAAGTTTAGGTTGTTTGAGATGTTTCTTGTTTCTTGAGGTAGGATTGTATTACTATAAACTTCCCTGTTAGAACTGCTTTTGCTGCATCCCATAGGTTTTGGGTCGTCGTGTTTTCATTGTCATTTGTTTCTAGGTACTTTTTGATTTCTTCAGTGATCTCTTGGTTATTTAGTAGTGTATTGTTTAGCCTCCATGTTTTTTTCCTGTAGTTGATATCTAGTCTTATAGTGTTGTGGTCGGAAAAGATACTTGATACGATTTCAGTTTTCTTAAATTTACCAAGGCTTGATTTGCGACCCAAGATATGATCTATCCTGGAGAATGTTCCATGAGCACTTGAGAAGAGAGTGTATTCTGTTGTTTTTGTCCTATCAGTATCAATTAAGTCCATTTTGTTTAATGTATCATTTAAATCTTGTGTTTCCTTACTTATTTTCATTTTGGATGATCTGTCCATTGGTGAAAGTGGGATGTTTTTAATGTCCCCTACTATCATTGTGTTACTGTTGATTTCCCCTTTTATGGCTGTTAGCACTTGCCTTATGTATTGAGGTGCTCCTATGTTGGATGCATAAATATTTACAATTGTTATATCTTCTTCTTGGATTGATCCCTTGATCATTATATAGTATCCATCTTTGTCTCTTGTAATAATCTTTATTTTAAAGTCTATTTTGTCTGATATGAGAATTGCTACTCCAGCTTTCTTGTGATTTCCATTTGCATGGAACATCTTTTTCTATCCCCTCACTTTCAGTCTGTATGGGTCCCTAGGTCTGAAGTGGGTCTCCTGTAGACAGCATATATACGGGTCTGGTTTTTTTATCCATTCAGCCAGTCTATGTCTGTTGGTTCGAGCATTTAATCCATTTACATCTAAGGTAATTATCAATATGAATGTTCCTGTTACCATTTTTGTAATTGTTTTGGGTTTGTTATTGTAGGTCATTTCCTCCTCTTGTGTTTCCTGCCTAGAGAAGTTCCTTTAGTATTTGTTGTAAATGTGGTTTGGTGGTGCTGAATTCTCTTAGCTTTTGCTTGTCCACAGAGGTTTTAATTTCTCCCTTGAATCTCAATGAGATCCCTGCTGGGTAGAGTAATCTTGATTGTAGGTGTTTCCCTCTCATCATTTTAAATATGTCCTGCCACTCCCTTCTGGCTTGCAGAGTTTCTGCTGAAAAATCAGCTGTTAACCTTATGGGGATTCCCTTGTATGTTATTTGTTGTTTTTCCCTTGCTGCTTTTAGTATTTTTTCCTTGTATTTAATTTTTGATAGTTTGATAAATATGTGTCTTGGCATGTTTCTCCTTGGATTTATCTTGTATTAACTATTTATAGTTGATTAACTATTTCCTTTCCCATATTAGGGAAGTTTTCAACTATAATCTCTTCAAATATTTTCTCAGTCCCTTTCTTTTTCTCTTCTTCTTCTGGGACCCCTATAATTTGAATGTTGGTGCGTTTAATGTTGTCCCAGAGGGCTGTCCTCAGTTCTTTTCATTCTTTTTTCTTTATTCTGCTCTGCGGTAGTTATTTCCACTATTTTATCTTCCAGGTTACTTATCCGTCCTTCTGCCTCAGTATTCTGCTACTGACCCCTTCTAGAGAATTTTTAATTTCATGTATTGTGTTGTTCATCATTGTTTGTTTGCTCTTTAGTTCTAGGTCCTTGTTAAATGTTTCTTGTATTTTCTTCATTCTCTTTCCAAGATTTTGGATCATCTTTACTATCATTATTCTGAATTCTTTTTCAGGTAGAGTGCCTATTTCCTCTTCATTTGTTTGGTCTGGTGGGTTTTTATCTTGCTCCCTCATCTGCTGTGTATTTGTCTGTATTCTCATTTTGCTTAACTTACTGTGTTTGGGGTCTCCTTTTCACAGGCTGCAGGTTTGTAGTTCCTGTTGTTTTTGATGTCTTCCCCCAGTGGGTAAAGTTGATTCAGTGGGTTGTGTAGGCTTGCTGGTGGAGGGGACTGGTGCCTTTTTTCTGGTGGATGAGGCTGGATCTTGTCTTTCTGGTGGGCAGGACCATGTCCGGTGGTGTGTTTTGGGGTATCTGTGACCTTATTATGATTTTAGGCAGCCTCTCTGCTAATGGGTGGGGTTGTGTTCCTGTCTTGCTAGTTGTTTGGCATGGTGTGTCCAGCACTGGAGTTTGCTGGTCGTTGAGTGGAGCTGGGTCTTAGCATTGAGATGGAGATCTGGGAGAGCTTTCAACAATTGATATTACGAGGGGCCAGGAGGTCTCTGTGGACCAATGTCCTGAACTCGGCTCTCCCACCACAGAGGCTCAGGCCTGACACCCAGCCGGAGCACCAGGACCCTATTAGCCACATGGCCAGGTACGTGGGGAGTTTCTTGCCTTTTGGGAAGTCTGAGGTCTTCTGCCAGCATTCAGTAGGTGTTCTATAGGAGTTGTTCCACATGTAGATGTATTTTTGATGTATTTGTGGGGAGGAAGGTGATCTCCACGTCTTACTGCTCCGCCATCTTGAAGGTCCTCTCTCCAAACTCCGGAATTCCACACTGCAGAGGCCCTCCTTTCAACGTGCTGCCCCTCCGCTTCTGCCTAAATGACGAATCTCTATTTACTTTACCACTCTGTTCTGACAGCATGTTACAAGTGGAGTGGGTACTGAGGGGTGTAGCTGGACCCCCAAAATCCCAGCATTCCCTTCGGGACTCCACCAACATGGCAGCACCCATGTTGCAGTTCTTTACCTCAGGCAGGTGGTTTGGTGCCCCAGGTCCTTCAGGAGTCTTGCCCCTGCGGCTGCTGCGTGAGGCCCACTCTCAAGAGGTGCAATTTTATGATCCATATTCTACATTATTTCTTGGAGTGTCAGCAGGTGAGAAGCTGGAAAGACTTGACGTAGTGATAAGAGGATTACAGAGAAATAATGAGGATAGTGAAGTATTGAAAGATAAGAAAGCTATTCATTGCCTGAAGCAAGTCACTTGGCCATTCTTATCTAAATGCAAAATGAACATTTGCTGTCTTGCCAGGATTAAAGAGCACATGTCTGGTGCAGGAAGAAATAATATTAAAAGTATACAGCATCAAGTAGCCTCCCCCTCTGTAGTGGGGAGCTGAACAAGGAATGAGCAGAATCCCCAGGACAGCCTGTGTTTGCCTGTTGGAAAAAAAAGCACAGCATTCAGATCTTTACTGCAGGGAGCTTTCCTTATTTGCAAGTTCTGCAAATGGGATTTTTAGGTTCTGGAGTTTTATTCAGTTTGAGACAAGGTGAAAGATGGAGCGGGAGGGTGGCATCACAGGGGAAGGTAGGAAAATGTCACAGAACTCAAACAAGTCCAAATAAATTGTCTCTCAACCCTCACCTCCACCCACTGATTCTTTTAAGGTAGGGATTGAGCTAAAGACGGCCAAACCTTTTTTTTTTTTTTTTTTTTTTTTTTTTTGGCCAAACCTTTTTTAACCAGTCCTACACAGGTGGCCTAGTACCTCACTTCGGAACTTAGGGGTACTTACCAGCTACTGCTTTTGTTCAGGACCTTTGGTCTTTAGGTAAAAGTGAGGCTAAAAATGTCCCACTTCAATAACCTTTTCTATGTTTCAGAAAAAGTTTCGGAAATCACATCTGGGCAATTTCAAAGGCTCAGTTCAAACTGTCGGGTCAGGGAAAACCAGTGTGTCAGAGCAGAGAGGCTGAGGACCCTGTGCCCTTAGAGAGGGTGTTCTGGGAAGCTTCAGGGTGAGGTTGGTGTATTGTCCTTGGAGACACACAGCTCTATTCTGGGGTGAGAATTTGGAACAAGGTTTAATTTCTCCAGATAGGAGAGGTTTTACTGACTTGGCTTGGTATGTGTAATCCTTCCTAGTCTTTTGAATGTGGTCTGTTCTGATAGAGAATCATTTTGGCCATCGCCCTGACCCAGAAAGCTTATTCCTAGCAAACTATCTTGTGAAGACCACTCTGTTTCTAAGCTTCAACAGGTCACACACAGACTCAAACCCATTTTTTGGTTCTTTTTTCAAAGAATCATCAGATTTAAGGTCTTTCTTCAAGGAAGCAAAAAGATAGCTCACATTTCCCAAGTCATTCATATACATCATGAACTATAAGTCATCGGCGTATGAAATGCAAAGGGATGGAGAGACCCACACACAAGGCATCGTACATTCACAAATACACAATGAGGTCAATTAAGTAAATGCCCTGTTATTTTTTCGTCCCCAACCCACCTTCTTCCACAGTGTACTATGCACAAAGCCTTCCAGGATGACCACTTCTAGCTTCAAAGCTAGAAGTGGCCTTACCGACTATCTGCTGAGAAGCTGCCCAAGTGGCCTTTTTGAGTCTCAGGTTCCTCATCAATAAAATAATGATAAAGATATTACCCACCTAAACAGTTATTATAAAGATTACCTATATCTCAATTAATATCAGTCTGTTCATTTGTGTTGAAGAAACTGAGATTCAGCAAGGTTGAAGAACATGTCCAAGTTCATGACAGTGATGGGACAAAACCCAGAGTCTCCCGTGTGGTCTGGAAGGCAGATGGAGCCAGGCTGTCTTCAGACAGTCGGCAAACCTTTAAGGATAAACATGGCATGACTCCATTTATGGTTATGAGTTTCCATTCCAGTGAGAAAACGTGGTCCTCTATCTCCAGATAGTGGAGCACTGAGAGAGGATTCTCCACAGCCATGATGGTAAA